>NW_026862663.1:600000-997019 GCF_026571515.1 Ruditapes philippinarum
TTCTTTCACCTTACATTACTATCTCTGATTGTTTCATGCAGTAATGCTTGTTTATAAGACTTTTATTTCCATCGTTATAGTTTGTATATGTTTTGATCTTGAGATTTAGTTGTAATGAAGGTACCACTGAAATATCCATGTACTGACATATGGTTGACATAAATCAGGTCAATCAGGGTCATTTGAAATAGGTTTTCAAATTAATGCAATGTTTTGCTAGGTATACCTTTTTACATGTATAAAAAAATAGCATAACCTTGGGTAAATTTTTATTTAGAAATTTGTCCTCAAATTAGTGTCATATGACATGTACATATAATAATGAGAGATGTTGAGTCTTAATGTTGTTGGATGACAAATTCTTAAAGATACTTTATGAGGCCCGGTGTAAATGTTTGCTGCAGGTAATCTGGTCAATAATATGTATTAAGTAAATGTGTTGGTGTAAATGTGTGCAACATGTTAACATGTTAATGTGTGATGTTTGCTGTAAATGTATGTAACACTTGCACTTGTTAATGTGTGACAATGAGTTATGTGTTGGTGTAAATGTGTGCAGCACATAAACATGTAAATGAGTGACAATAAGTCTTATGGTCATTTGCCACTCACCTCTGATCCAGAAATCATTTGGGATAAGTTGTGGGTGACTTGAGTAGAAATTGGTAATTAGGAAAGCTGGTTAGGTGGACTGACCATTGGGATATGACCAAAAATGTGCTGATATCAGCAAAATGACCGGACATGCAACAAAACAAACAACCATGCAGTAAATATATGTGTTAATGAATGATTTACATATAATTAATATGTTGGTACAAATAGGTGCAGAGATTTTTTTTTTATGAGTGAAATTGACTTGATGTGTTAGTGTAAATGTGATCAACAGGTTAATTTATGAATAAGTGACATTGACCAGTATGTGTTGGTGCTAATGTGTGCAGCATGTTAATTTAGTAATGAGTGACATTGACTTGATGTGTTAGTGTTAATGTGTGTGAAAGGTTAATTTATGAATGAGTGACATTGACTTGTTTGTGTTCGTGTTAATGTGTGCAGCAGGTTAGTTTGTGAATGAGTGGCATTGACCTGTATGTGTTGGTTTTAATGTGTGCAGCAGGTAAACATGTTAATAAGTGACATTAACTTTATGTAAATGTGATCATGAATGAGTGACATTGACTTGCATGCATTAGTGCTAGTATGTGCAGCAAGTTAATTTGTGAATGAGTGACATTGACTTGTATGAATTGTGTTAGTGTACATGTGTGCAGCAAGTTAATTTGGGAATGAGTGACATTGATCTGTATGTGTTGGTGTTAATGTGTGCAGCAAGTTAATTTGTGAATGAGTGACATTGACTTGTATGAATTGTGTTAGTGTACATGTGTGCAGCAAGTTAATTTGGGAATGAGTGACATTGATCTGTATGTGTTGGTGTTAATGTGTGCAGCAGGTTAATTTGTGAATGAGTGACATTGACTTGATGTGTTGGTGTTAATGTGTGTGAGTTGAGGAGAATGACTTTAACAATATTTTGTAAGTGAAAAATTACTCAATGTAAACAAATAGAAATGCAAAGGTTTGAAAAAGTATAATTCATCGTAACTAGAGATTTAGCTGATAGTATGTATAAGGAATTCATTTTATGTCTAATTTTCTTTGGATACTATGTGAACTGTATGTGTCTTCATAATTCTGCATTTGTCCAGCATGTATATATCATAAAGTATACTAGTATAAAGCTCGTAAGACATAAAGAAATATGACTTTTTGAGACGGGGGGGGGGAGGGTATGAGGGGGTCTTCCAGATATTTTCATATGCTTTTAACATAGTTGCTTAGACTTAGTACAAACAACAACAAAAACAACCATCTCCTCCCACCTCCCTAAAATTTGAATGTTGGCATCTTAGATTATTATGTACAAAGAACAAAAAATATAATTGTTTTCTCAAAAATTATTTAATGAGTTCTCAGAAGAAACACTATGTTCCCAACTATTGATACAAAAATTTGAATAATAAAAAATTAGTAAGTCAAAGTATTTGAATCTATAGGTGATTTTTGAACCAAATAATAATCTTATTATTTTTCTTGACCTTCGATCCTTTCAAGTGAGTTTGCTAAGAAAGTTTTATCTTTAGTTTTATCTTTGAAGTATTAATATGATTAGAAATAAGAAGATAATTAATTTCCCACAAAGCTTTCTAAGATAATCAGATTTTCTCAAATTTGTTAAGACTTACATTAAATTATGTTTATGATAATATGAAATATTATTTCAACTCTGATACTTAATGAATAATAAACCCTGCTGATATCCAATGAATAATAAACCCTGATACTTGATGAATAATAAACCCTGCTGATATTCAATGAATAATAAACCCTGATACTTGATGAATAATAAACCCTGCTGATATCCAATGAATAATAAACCCTGATACTTGATGAATATAAACCCTTTTGATGTTCAATGAATAATAAACCCTGATACTTGATGAATAATAAACCCTTTTGATATTCAATGAATAATAAACCCTGATACTTGATGAATAATAAACCATGCTGATATTCAATGAATAATAAACGCTGGTACTTGATGAATAATAAACGTTGCTGATATTCAATAAATAATAAACCCTGATACTTGATGAATAATAAACCCTGCTGATATTCAATGAATAATAAACCCTGATACTTGATGAATAATAAACCCTGGTACATGATGAATTATAAACTCTGATACTTGATGAATGATAAACTTTGACACTTGATGAATAATAACTTCTGATACTGATGAATAATTAACTTTGATACTTGATGAATAATAAACCCTGGTACATGATGAATTATAAACTCTGATACTTGATGACACTTGATGAATAATAACTTCTGATACTGATGAATAATAAACTTTGATACTTGATGAATAATAAACTCTGGTACATGATAAATAATAAACTGTGATACTTGATGAATGATAAAGTTTGACACTTGATGGATAATTAACTCTGATACTTACTGAATGATAAACTCTGATACCTGATGAAAAATAAACTCTGGTACTTGTTGCATTTTAAAGTTTGATACTTGATAAATAATTAACTCTGATACTTTGATCAATAGTAAACTCTGATACTAGATGAATAATAAACTCTAATATTGATGAATAATAAATTCTGATACTTGATGAATAATAAACTGTGATACTTAATGAATAATAAACCCAGGTACATGATGAATAATAAACTCTGATACTTGATGAATAATATTTTCTGATACTTGATGAATAATAAACTGTGATATTTGATGAATAATAACTTCTGATACCTGATGAATGATAAACTCTGATACTTGATGAATAATAAACTCTGATTCTTGATGAATAATAAATCATGGTACATGATGAATAAAACTTTGATACTTAATAAATAATAAATAATGCCACTTGATGAATAATAAACTCCGATACAAGTGATGAATAATTACCTTGATGAATTATAAGCTTTGATACATGATGAAAAATAAATCTGGTATTTAAATGAATAATAAACTCTGATACTTTGATGAATATTAAAGTCTAATACTTTATGAATAATAAACTCTGATACCTGATAAATTTTAAAAATCTGATACTTTGACACTTGATGAATAATAAACTTTGACACTTGCTGGATAATAAACTGTGACATTTGATTAATAATATACATGATGAACAATAAACTCTGGGACTTGAAAAATAAACTCTGTTACTTGATAAAGTTAAAAGTCTGATACATGTGATAAATTTGTAAGATTTTAATATTGTGTGTAAATATCATAGGTACATGTACTTGCAGCTTTTGCCACCTGTATTATTGAGCCAAGCCAGCCTCAGCACATCTGTGCAGTCTGACCAAGCTCTATACTGTTGGTAGCTTGATTTTTGTTTTTGTATTGAAATCCTTTCAACTATAAATGGACTTTCAAATTTAAAGCCGGGAAAATCCATTACATAGATTCACCATGCTAAGGATTCATTAAGGTAAACAGAAGTACTAACATGTACAATATGAATCACAAAACGTGAGTTATGGAATGACTAGAGAGAATGTTTGCTTTGAACCATAACGGAAATAACTCTCTGCCTTTGATGTTTTTGCCGTTATTTTTAGGTTGAGAAGGAGTATTAACTCATCTTCAGCATAGTTTATGTGCCTGTTATAATGGTTCATGTTTTATGTCAAAATAAAATACACTCACTGATGATTTATTTACGCAGCACCTATTTTCTAACAGTCTGGCTTAGGGTTTTGGTTCCAAATTTAGACTAAGTCTGCTGGGAAGCAATTTGCCAGAACTACACGAATGATGACTGGATGTTAAATTGATATGATTTTTAAACTGGTTATCAGCAGTACATTATAAACACATTTTAATTTAAGGATGGGCAGACCTTGGAGAATTTATAATGTAATTTATTTATCAGAGAAAGTGAAGAATTTAGTCAATGGAAACCTGTTGATGCCTGGTATCACCCTCTGTGATGTTACAAAACATAATTTATAGAATATGTTGCATATAATATACAAAAATGCTCCAGAAAATTCCTACATAACTTAATTAGTAAAAATGTGATATGAATAAAAACTGTTCATGAATATTAAATTCATTTAACTTCACTGATGGTCACGCACATTGAGAGGAAGTGCAGTACACAAGAATCATAACTCATGATCTTCACTAATTACAGAGTTATTGCCCTTTGTTACTTTTCCTTGTCAGGAGCATAACTTGAAAACTACTGGTTGGAATTCAAAACAACTTCATACAATGGCCAACACAATAAGGGGAAGTGCAGTGCATAAGAACCATAACTCTATCTAAAGTAATTACAGAGTTATTGCCCTTTGTTACTTTTCCATTGCTTTCTTTTGTCCGGACCATAATTTTAAGACTAATGGTTGGAATTCAAAACAACTTCATACAATGGTCAAGCACAATAAAAGGAAGTGCAGTGCACAAGAACCATCAATCTGTTCAGAGAAATTATAGAGTTATTGCCCTTTGTTACTTTTCCTTGTCCGGAGCATAACTTGTAAAGTACTGGTTGGCATTCAAAACAACTTCATACAATGGTCAAGCACAATAAGAGGAAGTGTAGTGCACAAGAACCATAACTCTGTTCAGAGAAATTATAGAGTTATTGCCCTTTGTTACTTTTCCATTGCTTTTTTCTTGTCCAGAGCATAACTTGAAAACTTCTAGTTGGAATTCAAAACAACTTCATGCAATGGCCAAGGATATTGAGAGAAAGCGCAGTGCACAGAAACCATAAGTCTTTCTTAACTCATTAAAGAGTTTTTGCCCTTTGTTACTTTTTATTGTCCAGCGCATAACTTGAAAATTAATGGCTGAAATTCAAAGAAACTTCATAAATGGTCAAAGGCAGTGAGATAAAGTGCACTGCACAAGAACCATAACTCTATTTTAACTAATTACAGTTATTGCCCTTTGTTACTTTTTTGTCCAGTGCATAACTTGAAAAGTAGTAATTGGAATTCAGTACAACTTCATATAATGATCAAGCGCAATGAGAAGAAGTGCAGTGTACAATAACCATAACTCTGTCTTCAGTATTTTTGCCCTTTGTTCATTTTCCTTGTCAGGTGTATAACTTAAAAACTAAGTTTAGAATTCAATGAAACTTCATTTAATGGTCAAGCGCAATGAGAGGAAGTACAGTGCTCAAGGAGCTTAAATCTTTTTGGACTTATTACAGAGTAATTCAATAAAACTTCATTACTTGTAAACCACATTGAAAGGAAATGCAACATACAAGAACCACAGCTATCTTTAATTGGCCACAACCATAACTCTATTTGATCAGTTCTTTTTACTAGTAACTTCCTCATTTCCAAGTCAGTCCTGTGGGAGTATTAATCACATTAAGTGATAGTTCTAGTTATATTAGCTCATTTATATATAGAGTATGCTTCCTGGAACTAACCAGTATTGGTGTTATTTGTAAAATCATAGTTGAGACCCAAATAGGGCTTTAATTTTGGGCAGCTAATGAAAATTGTGAGATTGTGTTAATTTAGCTGGACAATTAAGGGACTTTAAAATCTCTTAAAAGTTGTGTCTGAAAGAGGAACTTAAATTTAAAGGGTATAAAGCTATATCTTATGAAATATTTTCTTTTTGTAAATATAATCACCAGTTATGATAATTTTTTTCTAAAATGTTATGGTTGATTATAGAAAACATAAAATGCCTCTGTTATTGAGCACCCATGAATATTGTATGTAAACAGAATAAAATTTTTTGGAATAAAATAGTATGCTGCTAAGTAAGGTTTTAACCATTTAGAAATGATTTCATTCATATCCCATTTGCTTTAAGGTAATACTCTAACTTATTTCTTTCATACAAACATTTTGGAAATATTATTGGAAAAGTGGTATTTAAAAATTGGAAGTATATTATTTTTCAAGAGTTCTTCAACATTTTTATTTTTTGTGGGGCGTCCGTCCCTGGCTGAATGGTTAAGGTTTTGATATTTAAACCACTTGCCTCTCACCGCTGTAAGTTCAAGTCACGCCAGTGTCATAAGAGAAAGCTACCCAACTCTACTCTGGTACCATCTCTCTATACTGTGTTCATTATTAATTAGTGGGATTTTATATCAAAATATTCAGAATTGACCAGGTTGGGCAGTGGCTCAAAGGTATAGTCAATATGTCTATATAAATTAGTATTTCTGTTCAATTGTTTAAATAGAAATATTGTAGAAAATTAAATGGCAATGTTTAGTCACAGGCAGGTTTAGTGAATTGCATTTTAAGTGTTAAGGTGAAAAACCTCTGACCCTAGTCAGTAATTCTCTTCTCTTTTTTTTGTGATAATACATGATTGTGTAAACTATACAAGTGTTTGATATACATGTACATATAAATATATGTAAATATTCAAGTTAACATGATGATATAGAAGAATTCTTAATGAAGAAAACAGATGAACAAGTGTGACTGACAGAGTGGACCAACTGTTTAGGATAACAGAAAGAGAAAATAACATCTTTGTTCTCTCATAGGTGAAAACAGAGAAGAAAAAACATCCTCTTCAGTTTTTGTTTGAAAGGTGTGGTTGTATTTATAGTACTGTTTAAAGAAACTTTGCCAAGGTAACATGGTCACTAAACTCACAGGGCAAAGATTAGACAAATATTTTTCATACCTGTTGTATTAAGTCAGAGAACTTAAACTGCTCATTGGTATTTACTCTAGTCATCTAATGCTTTACCTGTGATAAAGTGATATTATAATAGTTGCAAGAGTTGCTCATTACACTCCTTATTGTTTTACTTGAGAGTTAACTTCTTATTTATTACAGCTACAGATAAATAAATACCTTCTATTTATAAGTCTGAAAATAATTTACAAATACCTGTTATGGTTATTGTGATTATTGGGGACCTATACTGAATTTAAGGACTTATGTGTAGCTGAGAATATTGTAATGTTTGCTAAATGAATTGTAGTTAAAATTGATGAACACATTAATTATGGGGGAAAGAGAGAAAATTTTACCAGTGCTAACCATACATCAAACCAGCATGGCCTGGCCAAAGTGGCCAAAATGACAAGGGATATCATATGTCCAAATGAAAGGGGGTGTAGTTAATTAACTGGCTGTCCTTAAAGGAAAGGGCCTTTAGTAGGGATTTGGAAATCCAAAGGTCAAAGACACCCATCTATTCCCCAGACGTAGAGGGGTCTGTGGATACATTAAACTGGTGTATATATTCATTAGATTCCTTTGCAAATACTAGAGTTATAGCCCTTTGTAATCTGTTGCCTTTATGATATGGTCATTTAAAGTATACACAAATTTTACTTCTCTAAAGTCTACAAAGCCAAATGCTTTTAATCTTTACAAAAGTCATGTTGATTATAATCAGGTGACTTGAAAGGTCAAGTTTTATAATTCTTGCTAACATTTTTCAAAATAGGTCCTTTTGTTTCAATGTCAATAGAGATATGTTGTCTATTTAGCTGTCATAACAAAATCCTTTTCTATTAATTCTAAAAAAATGTAACTTCTTGAAAATATGACACAGTATGTTTTCTGTAAATCTTATTGCTCTTAAGGGTGCCACTGTGACATAATAGTTTAAGGTTGCTATTATCAAATCACTGCATGGGTTCCAGTATCTTTAGGAATGTTTGATTCATGACAACTTTAATGTTGGTCTCATAGTTTACAGAAGGTAGGTTTTACCATAAGGTTGACAGCATATATATGCACATGGGTTACAAACTGGAATGTTGACATCTGACCTTAAAAGTGTTGGTGTTACTATCTTAAAACATAAACGAAGAGTCATATAGTTAATTGATTCTTGACATTTCTTGCAATATTAACAGTGAGAATATCATTTCATTCCATTTCCTTCTTTGTACTGAAGAAGTCCTTGTATGTAACTTGTAATACCGTATGTAACTTTGTGTTTTTGTAAGTATTAAACTTATTTTCACTACAATTGTTGAGTTTTATTGTTCAATGCAGTTGTCTTTTCTCACTAATAGAATTATGTAATTCATGCCTCTGCTATTTAACTTAAGTCAATGTTTTACTCATGCTGTTTTAATGCAAGCAGGGAAGAACATAAAAAGAATGACTATGCTTTCTTAATATAACTTTGACATGTTTCTACCATTGCAATAAAAGTAAAAACTTGAGTATAAATTGTAATTATCAAACCTTATCTTGGCAAAAACAACAACATCTAAGCTTCTGATTTGGCTCTCAGCTAATAGTTTAGGTAAGCAATCACATTCCAGGTGCATTTTGCAACAATTTACTCACACTAGTGCAGTGTAAGTTATACTCAGGTAGACTCTTTACAGCTAATTTTCTGCATTTCAAACTCAAATTCTATGAAGGAATTCCACAAATACATATTGTCTTGTTTTTTACTGACATATTTTCTAAATAACCAAGGTAAATTTACTCTATTGTACATGGAGATTCCCACACTCTCACTTTGATTTGTTACTATAAATAGATGAGGACAGGTGAGAGAAGCTGTGTTGCATGCCTCTCATCAACACAGATTATGATTATTGATGTAAGCTTCTGTAGGAGACAGAATAGAATGGGGATATGTTTCCTTAATGTCTGAAAAATGTGTTTCCTCTAGTATTTTACTTATCTTGCTATAGTCTGAAGTTGTGAGTCAAGTGGTTACATAATTCTAATTAACATCTTTGGAGTTCAAAGTCTTTCC
This sequence comes from Ruditapes philippinarum, assembly GCF_026571515.1. Classification (NCBI taxonomy): domain Eukaryota; kingdom Metazoa; phylum Mollusca; class Bivalvia; order Venerida; family Veneridae; genus Ruditapes; species Ruditapes philippinarum. Next base: position 609,278 of record NW_026862663.1, read on the forward strand.
CATATATTCAAACAGATCTTTGACATTTATTTATATGAAGATATATATTGTTTAAGTAAATTTGGCCCAAACTATTTTAAATCATTCATGTTCAGTAAGATTCACTCAAAAGTTAACATGTAAACTCGAAACACTCTACCTTCTCTGTCCTTAAATTTTTTTTTTCTTTTTTAAAAAAATGGCAAAAAATTAAGTTTATGTAATGCATTTCTTATGTTCTTGTATTTATTTTATTTGTATATTAATCTTTATTTTTTCTCCTGGATATTTTTTCGAATAGGTTCAGGTATTCATACAGAGTTTCAAAAGGTAAACTGAAATTTACCTAGAGGGTAGAGTGAGTCATTCATCAGAAATTCTCATTTTCCATGTTCTTGTCTTATCAGTTTGGAATAAACTGTAAATTTGTGTAACCTATCAGTAATATCTTATCTTATGATTTCATGGTGTCTTCACCATCTTTAATGTATTTATCATTTTTACTGTTATGATCATAACATTATACCAGCCTAAATCTAACATCTTTCTCACCATGGTTTGGACATAGATAAAATAAAACATACTTGTAGATTTGCTGATATAAACATAAAAAATGTTTTGAAACAAGTTGCTTTTTCATATATGTAAGTTTATGGTATATGTATATGTAGTGTAGCAGTATAGATCAAGTTAAAACATCAGTGTGTAGCTGTATAACACAAGTATGAGCAGAGTAAATTTAGGAAAAGCACCAGTAATGTAGCAGTAAGCAACAGTAATGTAACAGTATAGCTCCAGTAATGTAGCAGTATTATGAGCACCAGTAATGTATAGCACCAGTAATGTAACAGTATAGCACCAGTAATGTAACAGTATAGCACCAGTAATGTAGCAGTATAGCACAAGTAATATAGCAGTATAGCACCGGTAATACAGCAGTATAACACCAGTAATGTAGCAGTATAGCACCAGTAATGTAGCAGTATAGCACCAGTAATGTAACAGTATAGCACCAGTAATTTAACAGTAAAGCACCAGTAATGTAGCAGTATAGCACAAGTGATATAGCAGTATAGCACCGGTAATACAGCAGTATAACACCAGTAATGTAGCAGTATAACACCAGTAATGTAGCAGTATAACACCAGTAATGTAGCAGTATAGCACCAGTAATGTAGCAGTATAGCACCAGTAATGTAGCAGTATAGCACCAGTAATGTAGCAGTATAACACCAGTAATGTAGCAGTATAAAACCAGTAATGTAACAGTATAGCACAAGTCATGTAGCAGTATAGCACAAGTCATGTAGCAGTATAGCACCGGTAATACAGCAGTATAACACCAGTAATGTAGCAGTATAACACCAGTAATATAGCAGTATAACACCAGTAATGTAGCAGTATAACACCAGTAATGTAGCAGTATAGCACAAGTCATGTAGCAGTATAGCACAAGTCATGTAGCAGTATAACACCAGTAATGTAGCAGTATAACACCAGTAATGTAGCAGTATAACACCAGTAATGTAGCAGTATAGCACAAGTCATGTAGCAGTATAGCACAAGTAATATAGCAGTATAGCACCGGTAATACAGCAGTATAACACCAGTAATGTAGCAGTATAGCACTAGTAATGTAGCAGTATAGCACCAGTAATGTGGCAGTATAGCACCAATAAGGTAGCAGTATAGCACCAATATGTGGCAGTATAGCACCAGTAATGTAGAAGTATAGCACCAGTAATGTAGCAGTATAACTACAGTAATGTAGCCATATAGCACAAGTAAAGTAGCAGTATAGCACCAGTAATGTAGAAGTATAGCACCAATAATGTAACAGTATAGCACCAGTAAAGTAGCAGTATAGCACCAGTAATATAGAAGTATAGCACCAGTAATGTAGCAGTATAGCACCAGTAATGCAGCAGTATAAAACCAGTAATGTAACAGTATAGCACTAGTAATGTAGAATTATAGCACCAGTAATGTTGCAGTATAGCACCAGTAATGTAACAGTAAAGCAACAGTAATGTAACAGTATAGAACCAGTAATGTAGCAGTATAGCACCAGTAATGTAGCCATATAGCACCAGTAATGTAGCAGTATAGCACTAGTAATGTAGCAGTATACCACCAGTAATGTAGCCTTATAGCACTAGTAAAGTAGCAGTATACCACCAGTAATGTAGAAGTATAGCACCAATTATGTAACAGTATAGCACCAGTAATGTAACAGTATAGGACCAGTAATGTAGCAGTATAGCACCAGTAATGTAGCAGTATAGCACCAGTTATGTTAAAGGATAACACTTGTAATTTTACAGTTTAGCACCAGTAATGTAGCAGTATAGCACCAGTAATGAAGCAGTATAGCACCAGTAATGTTGCAGTATAGCACCAGTAATGTAACAGTAAAGCAACAGTAATGTAACAGTATAGAACCAGTAATGTAGCAGTATAGCACCAGTAATGTAGCCATATAGCGCTAGTAAAGTAGCAGTATACCACCAGTAATGTAGAAGTATAGCACCAATAATGTAACAGTATAGCACCAGTAATGTAACAGTATAGGACCAATAATGTAGCAGTATAGCACCAGTAATGTAGCAGTATAGCACCAGTAATGTAGCAGTAAAGCAACAGTAATGTTGCAGTATAGCACCAGTAATGTAGCAGTATAGCACCAGTAATGTAACAGTAAAGCAACAGTAATGTAACAGTATAGAACCAGTAATGTAGCAGGATAGCACCAGTAATGTAGCAGTATAGCACTAGTAATGTAGCAGTATAGCACCAGTAATGTAGCAGTGTAGCACCAGTTATGTAGCAGTATAGCACCCGTAATGTAACAGTATAGCACAAGTCATGTAGCAGTATAGCACAAGTCATGTAGCAGTATAGCACCAGTTATGTTGAAGGATAACACTTGTAATTTTACAGTTTAGCACCAGTAATGTAGCAGTATAGCACCAGTAATGAAGCAGTATAGCACCAGTATTGTAGCATTTATAGCACCAGTAATGTTGCAGTATAACACCAATAATGTAGCAGTATAGCACCAGTAATGGTATAGTGATGAAGCAATATAGATTTAGATGTAGCACCAGTATGTATAGCAGTGTTTCCATGATACATGTAATATATGGATGTGCAGACTGGTCTTATAAGATACTGTTTGTTGTTCAGATGCGGCTTTTTGTAGTGAAATTATGTAAAATAACAGTGCATGAGTGGATAGTTTCATTCAGCTAATAGTTAAGAACTAGCATGGCTATAAGCAACTATAGTGGCTGTCTTAAAATGTATTTGATTTTTGCATTTAACACATTGTACACATATCTGCACATGTAAATTTTCAGTATGGTTTAGTAACATTTAATTGATCAGAAAGATATTTTATTGTGGATGGCTTAGATTTAGAAGCTGGGCAGTCTTTTACACAATGGCTCTCCCTTGTTCACAACAATGTAACACATGCTTTACGATAAAATAAAAGGTAAAAGTTCCTTGTTTACCCTATCAAACATGTGAACATGTGTGCTGGACTTAATTTCCTACTTCAAAAATGGAAACTCTTAAGTTGAGTAGCCATTAATGATTACAGAAGTTGGTCAAAATGTCAATTTGTTATATTGTTGAGCTTAATCTAATGAATTGGTGAAGTGTAGACAGTTGTAGATCATCAAGGAGTTCTCTGTTATATTGGCTTATCAATGTGGCCACTAATATGGAGCCAGACCTTCCTGCACAGCTCTACTGTCTGACCAGACCATAAAATGCTGACTGCCTACTTCTAGTACTTTCACATTTAGAACCCAACAGTTCCAAATTTAAACCAGGTGAAGCAGTGGTTCTGGCTTACATAACTTTATAAGCTGCTTATTAAAAAAAATGGGTACGCTGAAGACCTTGGGCTAGTCAAGCTGCAGGATAGATGTTTATTTTGCTTAAATTGTACTGCCTACAAGTAAAAGGTAGATAAGTGAATTTTGTTTTAAATGGATGAAGTAACTTGTGTCATCAGTGGTTACAGGTGTATCTGCACAACTGTATTGCTGTTTTATATTGTTACATACAGGGATCAAGACATCTTGTTTCTATGTATACATAAAAGTGTTTTACTGAAAACATTATATCTGTTGGCTTTTCTTGGTAAAGGAAGATGCATTTTATTATGAGATCATGTCTTATATGAAGAGGAAATGGTATGTTGTTAAGGTGTTAACATCTTAACATACAACTTGTCTAACATCTTCACTTTGATGTTGTAATTTATTTACTTTGTGATGACAAATCATTTAAAACTTGAAGGCATACAGATGATATTCAAAAGTTCAACTTTTCTTTCTAATAGAGTTGTGTCTATGTAATGGGAGTCACTAGTCATTTTAATGTTATGAACTAAAGATAGAGGTCATGGCTTATAGAATTATATCCCTGTGATGAAAGAAGAAATTTTTTTTTTGACTGACCAATGGTTAGTTTAAACAGAGACATAGATAACATGGTTTAAATGTGTCCATAGACCAATGAAGGAATACTCTGCTGTTACTGATTATCCAGGTAACATGTTGGATTTTTCAGGTTGCCAGGAAAAGTTAAATCACCACAACCTGATCAGTTATACTAACAAGAAAGTACTACTAACATATATTTTTGGCCTCGCTATAAATTAAAATTTTTAAAGTACAGGATGAGTTATTACCTTCACTGAGGACACAAATATAATCATTGCCAAGAGAATAATGGTTGAAGGTAATCAGAATGATAATTATCCAAAGAAGTATTAATGATCTTAAATATGCAAAATGAAATGTAGGGCACATTAATTTGGCAGGGCTGTTACGCACATTGTCTAAAGTGACATACTAAATCTATTGTAAGGATGTGCTCAGTTTGAAAGTTTTAGAGTATTTCTCATCTTTCTGTTACTCTGAGATAGTTACCAAATCATTTTGTAACTATTTTTTGTGTTCTATTATCTTATAATAAATGAATGAAATGATTTATAGACTATTTACATCACAATAAACAGGTTGATAAATATCCTGATAGGACATCCTATGGTGAACAAAATTTTATCATCTGATAACCAATGTTTCAGTAGCTGATTAACAATTGTTTATTATATGATTTTATAGTTGTTTATTATAACATTTGCAATGATTTATTGCTTTATCACAATCTGTAAGGTAAATGCAGAACTCGGTAACTCTGCATTTTTGTTCAACTGTTAAAACAGTGATAATTAAAACAGTGATAATTATAGGCCCTGTAGCACCAGTATTGAACTTGGCCTATAATCCTTTCCTGTAAGCATTTTGGCCAAACTCATCTAAAAAGTGCTCCAAATTATGAGCAAAATACACTTAAACAATATGACACAAATAGCAGTATTTGGTTGTAATTAATATAGAGGATATCACTTTAAACACATGCATAGTTAAACAATTGGCAACAATGTAAAATGATATTTTTGTTATAATTTCAGAATTGTAGAGAGACAAGTATAGACTATTGTTGTGACGTGGCATTAGTACAGTCCGCTAAAGCGCCTTGCCCCTGTTCTTCACTGTAAGTATAATTATGCTACAAAATATAAACATGCAAGCCTGAGATACAAACACACACAAAGAAAATGATGAAACATTTTATTCACTAATGTGAAAAAGTCAATATTTAAGATGATATTTCAAAAATATAGAATGATAGAATGAAATTTAAGTTATTTCTTCGCTGATTATTATGTACTGACGATCTGACAGTTGGCAACGATGTATGTTGTTGGTATTTTGGATTTGATTCTTATCTTGTATCAATAAGAGTTAAAAGTGATCCTGACTATTGGGCATCTTTATCAATTATTTAAAAATTGCAGGAAAACACAACACCATTTTCCTATTAGTAGTTATGTTCAATAAATGTCCTACTTGGGTCGCGTCCTACTCAGGTCATGACCATGTTTCTTTTTGATGACACCATGAAGTCATCTCACATTTGATTAATGTAAGTTGTTTCACAATTGGAACTAAAATAAATCAGTACAACTGTTAAGATACTTTGGTACTGGTATAGAAATACAACAAGCCATTAGTGCAGATCGAGCTAGATTTCAGTATCCTTCATATTGCTTTTGCCATATTTTGTGTAAATTTTTATATTAATTACTGCAAATTTTTGTAACAATCTATGTATATAATTTATCTAAAAAGAGTAAAATAATTAATTATTCTTAAATCCCAATTGCCACCTTTTTATACTTGAAGTTAATACTGATCAAAATGGAAGGCTATTATACGTTCTACACAAATATTTTGACATACTTATTTCTTGTCGTTGCTATGAGATTTTTGTGTACAAGTATTACATCATGCAACAAGAATTTTGGAAAAACAGGTATTTTTTTTGCACACTTAATTTGAAGTTCATTAATTACTTAATTATGATTACATTTTTATTGCATTATGCACTGGTGGGAAAAAAATGCTACTAATTTAAGGAACTGAATAATGGAGCTGTTTAAGAATGTTATGAATTTTTTGCTACAGCTAGTTATCCTTAAAGATGGAGAAAAATTATAACTGCCTAATCTCAACCAAAAGTTTTTTGCCCTGGTCAGGCCAGTCTTATGCCCCGGGCTTGCAGATGTTGTTAGTACAACAGTTTTGTAGTTTGTAATTGAAATCCCTTAAAATTTGAATAACTGTTCCAATTTCAAAGCAAAGCAAATCATTAACTTAAAGCTAAGGACAGTTGCTGTAATGTGGGCAAAATATTTATTGTGTTTTTGTGGACAAGTGTCTGCAACTAAGTCACAACCATGCTTTCTGACCAGTACTGGTTTGTTTAGGAAAGAGACTGAAAATGATAAACTGTTTATAGAATGCTCCTTGCTGTAATGTCTTGTAATATGGCACCAGGATAACCAGGACAGTCTGCTTAGTTGTAGGGTTTTTTGTGTGCATGCTCATATTTAACCATTTGATATATAAATCCCCATCTAAACAGGGCAGGTTCTTTTACAAATTTACTGGTTTAATGGTTACCTTTTATTATTTAACAAGTTGCAAGAAGATACAAGAGTTGAAAAAGACATGAACTGGCATGAGGGATGTATTTAGTCAAGATTTCAATTAGCGAAACAGTTGGAATTTATTTGCATCAATTGTTGAAATGAGTAAAGTAAGAAGTCCACCTTTTATCTAATTAACATTCAAGTTAAACAATAAAAAATGTTATCTCTTCATTTATTCCCATGTTATGACAAACATGTATGTATGTATGTATAAAACAATGTTCTTATTAAGTGAAAAAGAGGCTTTTTTTGACAAGATGTCATTTAACCCTTTCCCCCATGAGCATATTGTGAAAAATGGCCATTTTCACTGAAAAGCCTCCTCTCACAAGTTCAAACTGCTATGAAACTATGAAAAATGCTTCAATACTAATCAAACTTGGCACAAATGTTGACTGGACCATTGCCTTTGTAACGATATGCTCAGTCTTAAATTTCCTGTTACCATGGCAACGAGGGGACATCTCAAAATTGCCAAAAATCACTTTTTTGCCTCGATTTTTTCCATCAAAATTTATTTCAAAGTGCTGCAACTTCTCAAGGGATAGAGATAGAGTCAAAGGCTTTTCAGCGTTGGTTACACGTTATCTTATGATCGACCTGGGCTCATTTAAAGCCTCTCACAAGTCCAAAATTTTCTTGGCGATGAGGGGGACTCCGCCCCCCTTCAAACCCCCCAAACAGAAGGGGGCACATCCCCCTTCTGGCAACCCCCTGATGTAATATTTGGATGGGGGACGGCGCCGAAAAAATGGTCAATTTTTTTAAACAACATTTCTCAAACGAAAAACAGTGTTTGGGCCTAAATAGGGCATTTTTTCACTGTTTGAGGCCTCAAAAAGGGGGGGGGGTCAAAAAGCCGTCGAAACACGCTTATATAAGGGAAAAGGTTAACAAAAAATGATGAAAAAAACCTTGGAACACACCCAAAATCTAGTTTTTTTCTTCCATGTTAACATTTGGTCTTTTTACCTAATTTTGGTGAAAAATCATTGTTTTGTAACATTTATAATTTTTTTAGTTAACCCTTTCCCCCATGAGCATATTGTGAAAAAATGGCCATTTTCACTGAAAAGCCTCCTCTCAACAAGTTCAAACTGCTATGAAACTATGAAAAAATGCTTCAATACTAATCAAACTTGGCACAAATGTTGACTGGACCATTGCCTTTGTAACGATATGCTCAGTCTTAAATTTCCTGTTACCAATGGCAACGAGGGGACATCTCAAAATTGCCAAAAATCACTTTTTTGCCTCCGATTTTTTCCATCAAAATTTATTTCAAAGTGCTGCAACTTCTCAAGGGATAGAGATAGAGTCAAAAAGGCTTTTCAGCGTTGGTTACAAGTTATCTTATGATCGACCTGGGCTCATTTAAAGCCTCTCACAAGTCCAAAATTTTTCTTGGCGATGAGGGGGACTCCGCCCCCTTCAAACCCCCCAAACAGAAGGGGGCACATCCCCCTCTTGGCAACCCCTGATGTAATATATTGGATGGGGGACGGCGCCGAAAAAATGGTCAATTTTTTTAACAACATTTCTCAAACGAAAAACAGTGTTTGGGGCCTAAATAGGGCATTTTTTCACTGTTTGAGGCCTCAAAAAGGGGGGGGGGGTCAAAAAGCCGTCGAAACACGTTTATATAAGGGAAAAGGTTAATACAAAGAAACAATAAGTGTCAAAAACCAAGGGTATTAGGGATTTAAACTCTTCCTTTAAAGTGAACCATATAGTGAACAATATGTCAAGTTTCCTTGCAGCAAAACACCTCTCTACAGCCTCTCCAATAAGTCTACCTCAGAAAAGATAGTTCTTTTGATCAAATCAAGATAGTTCTATCAGATCAAATCATGAGTAAATTGAATATTATGCTCTCATTTCTATTAATCAAAGAATCTGAACTACAAACACAAAAATAAAAGCATAGGAATAAAGCTTTATGTTTGGCAGCAAAATTATAAAACAGAATTTCAATATATTGTTGAAGTAAGCTTCAGGAAATGAAAAATCACAGCTCTGACTCAGTAACTAAAAAGGTTTTAATAACCTCCTGCAATATAACTATCCATGTTAATTCAAAAACAAAGAGAACTGAAATGGCATTAAATACTGCATGCTTAGCTCAATAGAAAGAGCATGGCTGGTTTGATTCTCTGGTGAGGCTAAATTTATCTGTGACAATGTTGGACATTTATCTATTTTAGACAGATTGTGCAAATAACAATGGAAATTTAATAGATTTTAAACAGCATTTTATTGCTAATTCCAAAGAGAAAATAAAATGGTAAATAAATGACTTCAAATGGTTTTCAAAAAAAAAAATTATTTACCAATAACCAAATGCTTAAACCTCAAATTTAAAAATTAAGATAACACCGCAAAAGGCATTTTTTAATGGCTAAAAGATATGTCCGAAATCTGATTATAAACTAATGCTCAGTTAAGTTTCCTGTAACTTACCTTTTTGTATGACCCTTTATGTTGTTTGTGTGCAGATTCTTTTTCCATGATGGTCCTGATATATGTTTAAAATGTTTATTGCCAGAAATATATTTTTTGAAACAGATGTACAGATGTTGCAAGGTTATGGGCATGCTTTATATTGAAAAAAGTGTATATTATTCAGTAAATTCATACTTCATGCTGCTCTTTTGTCTTTTGAGGAAAAAAAGGTATTCATTATATGCAGTATTTGGGCATTCATAAAATATTCAACTTTTTGTGATATTATAATTTAATGTGATCAACATTATATACATTTCCTATTAGAGAATGTAGATAATAAGCAGCAAATTACAAAAACCTGTGTGCCATCATTAAACAAGGGCAGACCGGCAAAAAATTTTTGGGAAATGCCTCTAGACACTCCTACAATTTGGCCCTCACATAAATTAAAACAAAGCTATTCCTTGTCAATTAGACATTATATTACAGTGCAGGACACTTATATCTGATGACTAGGTAACAATGACATGCCAATAACTGTCGCAATTATTATATACAACATGTATCTTTATAGTTCACCATTACTCTTCCTTTAGTAGTGGTCAATTCAATTATTTTTTTGTTTGTTGATGTAATACCATTTTTCTGTCACAACTATAAACATAGTATATGTAACATTATGAGAACAACAATGCCGTAAAGTAAAAAGTTGTTTTCTTTCCATTTTATAATGTTTATATGTATTTGTGACAGCAGTCACTAAACAATCAATGGTATAAAATTAGCATATGAGATTGTAATCCCTCTACCAAATGTGGTCAACAAAATATCTGTGGCAAATTTTGTATATATAATGTTTCCTATGACCAGTGTCACATCACCTGCGATACTGTATATCTCCCCTCTACCTGTACAGTTTATTGTTACCTTAATTAATTCTCGACCATCGCACATGTTGGAGGACATATATATCTGTCCAGTTACATTATGTCTCCCCTGTGGATGTTCACTAAACCTATCACAATAAGGATGTGAGTACAGCCTCAAAATATTTGAATAATGATATTCTATATGAGTACATTTAGACCAAAAAAATAATTAGATAAAGAAATTAAAACTTTTTAATACAGGCATTTTTTGTTGTTTTTTTTTTTCAAATAAAACAATAAAAAGTAACAAGTTATACATAATAACATGGCGTCTCTGTAGTCAGTGTTGCGTTTTATTACAACTGCTGGATATTTTTGCGGATTTTTTCTCCCCTAATTTAGACCAGCATCCTGTCATCTTACTTGTTATTATGTGACAGTACTTTGTAATTGAAAATAAAGACAATTGTATGTAATTGTAACAGTCATTTGTGACATGGATTTTGATGGAATAAACTTTCAATTTTATGGTGAGTCTTATTTTTCTCTGTTTAAGGTTAAATGTGGTGAGTTGGTATGTTTTAATATTCTTATTTAATAGATTAATTTGATACTTTAAATCCACAAATCAACATTATGTTATTCATTTTCAGAATATTACATTGTACAGATATTTCTGATGTTGGTGGTTTTACTCAGGAACTGTTTGTGCCTGAAATAATGTACTTAAGGGCATTTGAGGTCTACCTCCACCAGTAAAGCTGGAAAGTCGCCATATGACCTATACTGTGTTGGTGTCATGTAAAACCCAACAAAAAAATAAAAATAAAAAAAATAAAAAAGAATAACAAATATTACATTTTGGTTGTTCATTACAGAGATTAACAAACTAAAGAACTGGCAACTTTGATCTATCTTTTTATAATTGTTCTCATTTAAAGTTTGTTAGCGTAACAATAACTATCCAGACTGTAATGGCAATTATAGTTACAAATTCATTCTAGAAAATATTCTCAACAATAACCTGAGTCAAGCGGAGTTACAGCCCTTGAACCAGTTATTAGGGTGGTGGCTTAATGAGACTGTTTTGTAACAATTGGGTTCAAGTGATTCATTTTCTTGATAATTTTGCTAGTAAGGATAATTCTTACATATTTTGGTTCAATATGCAGTTGAAATATTCCAGATATATTAGAGTAATGGCCCTTAAAGTATCAATATTTTTTTAATATTTTTACTTTTTGTAGCAATTTTTGCTTGCACTGTTGTTCATCATGATGTAGTTTAAAGGGACTCAACCGAATTTTTTTGACATGAAGGGACTTAAATTTTTTTCAAGACTTATAACCATTAAATGTAGGTCTGGATTATTAACTTGTATGCAAAATTTCAGGTCATTCCCTAACTCTTTTTTCCCAGAATAATTATTTCTTTTGTGCAAAATGACCGAAAAAATGAAAAGTATTGCAAAACTTTTAACTCATATTGGGCTAAAATCATGCAATAAAATTGATTTTTAATTTATTTTAACTGGAGTATATTCTTTTTTTTTTATCTTTTACTGATTTTTCTATTTCATGTGCATCACTTGATCTATGCAAGTATTTCAAATTTAATGTTTTAAGGCTTTTTGACCTCACTGGAGCTCCTTTAAATGATGAACTAATTGTGTCAGCCAGGGAGTAGTTATTAATAATATGTTCCCAGTATTCTTGATTTATTAAACTGTACAATAAATCTTGAACTTTGTTGAACATTAATAAAGGAGAGTAAATCTTCTTGTTGTCAGAGAGTGAGTATTTAGACAACAATTAATGTTCTCAATTAATAACTCGTAATGCTTATAACATATGGAGAAATTTTTTGTCATGACAGCTAGTGTCAAAACAAAAAGCTTTCTAAAGTTATGGCATAATCATAACATAATGTATTTCATGCCAGCAGAACTTTTCATAAAATCTACAAAAAGTAAGTAATGGTATAAAAAATAGCTCTTTAATTAGGAACTAAATGGAAGTTTAAATTACTTGAATGGAACATGTTAATGTAAATTATGTTACTGTAATGGGTTGTATTTGTCATGTTGTTGTTACTTCAAGGATAAGTAAGTATTAATCTTTGACATAACTTAAATAACTCTTATTCTTTCAACCAATCTCAAAATCTCTTTTTATATGCCCGAAAGAATTTCAAGCATAGTATGTTATGCCCACTGGCTTCCGTGTGTCCGTCTGTTTGTTAGCAATTTGGTTTCCGGAGCATAACTTAATTTCCATTTAGCCCACAATATTCAAACTTCATAGGATGATTGTCCATATTGGGTAGAAGACCCCTATTGATTTTGGGGTCACAAGGTCAAAGGTCAAGATCACTATTACTTTAAAACTGAAAACAGTTTCCGGGGCATAACTTAAGTTCCATTCGGCCCACAATATTCAAACTTCATAGGATGATTGTCCATATTGGGTAGAAGACCCCTATGGTTTTTTGGAGTTACAAGGTCAAAGGTCAAGGTCACTATTACCTTAAAACTGAAAACAGTTTCCAGAGCATAACTTAAGTTTCATTTGGCCCACAATATTCAAACTTCATAGGAGGATTGTTATTTGAAGGAGGTAATACTTAATTTAATTTCCATGTCTTACAAATGCTTCATCTTTACGGGAAAAAAAATCACTTTCGGGCATATAATGCTCCGCCTAGGGGTGCTCTTGTTACTTTAAGCTACAGTAGCTGTTTCAGTCTGTAATTTACATTTTTTTGTCAACTGAAAGCAAATCTTCATGTTCATAATTATGTTAAGAACAAGTACTTGTCCATAAATGGCTAGTGTATATATAAACTAAACATGTTTGACTCATTACAAATCTATTTTATCATTGAATTAAATGGGTATAAATTAGTGAACAGTTTGATAAATGCTGACATAATGAAAGGATTATCATAAAAGCTATTTACAGACTAAACTTTCTACCAGTAGTCCTATCAGGGCACAAATATTTGATGTAAAACCATGCTCAATGGTCAAATTGCTTCAAAGGTGTATACTTAATTGGTTAAATAAATAGCTTCTGGGTAATTGTTAAAGAAAGTGTTATATTAACCAACATTGTTAAAGATTCTGATGGTTTAATTAATTAAATAGTGGACTGCAACAAGGTTTGATAATGAATTCTAATCTTTTTTTTTCTTCAAGTTCAGTATGTGTTTTGCATTTTAACATGGACTGTAGCAGTTGGTTTTAATGAATGCGATGAAATTAAAGCAGTATTTTCGATGTTACAGGAAAGTGTTTTAACATTACTGATCATATCGAAGATGATAGAAAATTCAAGAAAATATTGAGTTGTTTTTTTCATTGATTATTGACAGACTTCTTTCAATGTTAAATATATATTTAATGGAAACCAAGTTGTTGAAGAGTTAGGGTAACTCATGCAACCTTTTGTTTTACAAAGTATGCTGTTCTATGAATCCCATTCCAGTCAAAAATAGTATTTTTCCAAATCCATGATTTTGTCATGCTGAATGATGTGTCAATTGGCTGAATATAAGTATTAAGCTTCAAAAGTACTTAATTTTACTTTAGCAAAGGCAAATAACTCTTACACTGTAAACATATACCAATATATAATATAAACAATTTGCATTTTTCCCCACATAATTTATACAGATGATGATGATGATATAATTTCTATCAATGACAATCTGGTGGCTGTTGTCACTCATTAGTATGTCATATAAGGCTGTCCAATGTTTCATCCATTTATTGTGGTAAACATAATTCTGCTAAATTGGCTATCACAACATTCTTTATGTTATGATGATAAAAAAATGCAAATAGTTGAAACATTTGTGATTTTGATCATATACCTATTGTTTCTAATTGTATAGCCTAAATATTTTCTAGATATCAAATAATTAGACAGGGATTAATCTTTTGAAATTTGTGTGGCTGACCAGGTTTGATACTGTTTATTGACTGAAAATAATATATGCATGTAGCCAAATAACAAGAGCCAAATTATTTTGTAGAAATATAGAAATTAAAGGGCAATAACTTTAATCTTTGAACGTTAAAACTTTGAGGATAGCCATAGGCCAAAGGCAAGTAAAGTTTTGTTTAGGGGTCCTGACAAGCCGTAGGCCAAAGACAAGTGATGGTTTAGGGGTCCTGACCAGCAGTAGGCCAAATACAAGTGAAGGTTTAGGGGTCCTGACTAGCCATAGGCCAAAGACAAGTGAAGGTTTAGGGGTCCTGACCAGCCATAGGCCAAAGACAAGTGAAGGTTTAGGGGTCCTGACCAGCCATAGGCCAAAGACAAGTGAATGTTTAGGGGTCCTGACCAGCCATAGGCCAAAGACAAGTGAAGGTTTAGGGGTCCTGACCAGCCATAGGCTAAAGATAAGTGAAGGTATAGGGGCCCTGACCAGCCATAGGCCAAAGACAAGTGAAGGTTTAGGGGTCCTGACCAGCCATAGGCCAAAGACAAGTGAAGGGTTAGGGATCCTGACCAGCCATAGGCCAAAGACAAGTGGAGGTTTAGGGGTCCTGACCAGCCATAGGCCAAAGACAAGTGAAGGTTTAGGGGTCCTGACCAGCCATAGGCCAAAGACAAGTGAAGGTTTAGGGGTCCTGACAGCCATAGGTCAAAGACAAGTGAAGGTTTAGGGGTCTTGACCAGCTGTAGGCCAAAGACAAGTGAAGGTTTAGGTGTCCTGACCAGCCATAGGCCAAAGACAAGTGAAGGTTTAGGGGTCCTGACCAGTCATAGGCTAAAGACAAGTGAAGGTTTTGGGTCCTGACCAGCCAAAAGCCAAAGACAAATGAATGTTTAGGGGTCCTGACCAGCCATAGGCTAAAGACAAGTGAAGGTTTAGGGGTCCTGACCAGCCAAAAGCCAAAGACAAGTGAATGTTTAGGGGTCCTGACCAGCCATAGGCTAAAGACAAGTGAAGGTTTAGGGGTCCTGACCAGCCATAGGCCAAAGACAAGTGAAGGTTTAGGGGTTCTGACCAGCCATAGGCCAAGACAAGTGAAGGTTTAGGGGTCTTGACCAGCCGTAGGCCAAAGACAAGTGAAGGTTTAGGGGTCCTGACCAGCCATAGGCCAAAGACAAGTGAAGGTTTAGGGGTCCTGACCAGTCATAGGCTAAAGACAAGTGAAGGTTTAGGGGTCCTGACCAGCCAAAAGCCAAAGACAAGTGAATGTTTAGGGGTCCTGACCAGCCATAGGCTAAAGACAAGTGAAGGTTTAGGGGTCCTGACCAGCCAAAAGCCAAAGACAAGTGCATGTTTAGGGGTCCTGGCCAGCCAAAAGCCAAAGACAAGTGAAGGTTTAGGGTCCTGACCAACAATTGGCCAAAGACAAGTGAAGGTTTAGGGGTCTTGATTCAGTACAACCTTGTAGTTGTAACTTGTGCACCATTCAGTCCCTAACCTCCTTCCTAGGATTAGTACAGGAGAAATAAGCAATGTCTTACCTTTATTGTTCTACAGTGTGCTTTTTGTTTTTCGCCAGAAATTTAGTGGAGGAAGGGCTACAAGCAGTTTAGGTACAAAAGTCAAAGTTCCTGCTATTCTCTGGGGATAGTGGTCACGAGGTTGTGTGCTTTATTTTACAGAATACTTGAACTTAAATAACAAAATATAGTTTAAGGAAGTTACAATAATTTTCTACTAGAGTTCTTTGAAAGGTTTGACAAATGTTTGTCAAACAATTTATAGTTTATGTGTAGGAGTTTTAAGCTGATACAAATTGCTTACTTTGATAACATATATCCAGTCGAGACAATTACATGTAAACAATTGTTACATCTTTTCATGTTTGTACTGGAAATTGTTAGACAATAAATTAATCATTACTTTAAATGTTTTTATTTGTATACCTTTTGGCTATGTCTTGAATACATTAAAAAATATTTGACTTTAAAACGAAAAGAAGAAAGCAACACTGATTATATATTTGTAATGAAGGGATGTTGGATATTATTATTGTTCAAGTCAGGTGATTTACATGTTTTATCAGAACAAGGATGGGAACCATTAAAAATATTGATTTTAAATTTTCAATTTACAGATTGTGATGTCATGAAATATTAAAATATTACAAATAACAGATTATTTAACGAAAATTTCTTTTTGGAATGGTTCAAAGGATTTATGTATAATTTGCTGCCAATTAAGTGTCTAAGGTGTTTCCACTGTGCAGGTCTTATGATTGAGCTATACTGGGACATTAAACAAGGTGACAAATTTTACTGCATTAAAAATAGATATTGTACTTGAAACCATCTTGAAAACTATGAAGATAAAATCCTCTCTTAAGATAATGATGAAGTCTGATCTAAATGATTTCTTTAGATAGTAAGATATTCTACAGTAAGAAATATAAAATGAAGGTTTCAAAAACCCTGAAATTGTTTTTTTACAAATATAAATGTATTGTGAATAAGGACACTGGGTAATATTAAAATAAAAAAGTAGGTTATTTGCATAAATTGATTCCTTTACAAAAAGGAACTGGTCTTATCTAAGTAGTGCAGGGTTTATACTGATTGATGTCAATTGGAATCAAAATTGTTTCTTTCTCCAGTTTCATCTGATTGCCCCTGATATCCTGTAGTAAATTCAGTTAATATATTCTCTTTTTGCCTTGAAATGTCATATATTACTGTGGTATATGACACAAACAACTGACCTCATCTTATTAAAGGGTCACAAAAGAGACATATCTTACCCAACTTGTCATTAAAGAGATTTTTCATGAACTGAAGCAGTCATAAACTATCTACCTAATTGCACTCTTTGAAACAAAACGTTCTTTTTACTTCCTTTGATGTATGAAAAACAATGCATGTTCATTGTTCTTTTATCAAAAAATAATTTGATTGATGCACAATAAATTTGTTTTAACATTAAGTTGTCTCTACTGGACTTCATAGTGTAACTTTAAGGGTTACAATATTTATATCATTTCATAAAGATCTGAGACCTGCAGAAAAGAATGGTCTGTGTTCATAAGTATTTTATAGAGTTTAAAGTTTGCAGGTTATTTAATTCTTAATTAAGTACAATATAGAGATAGAGCACACATATTACAACACATGTTCTTTATACTGATTCAAAATAATATAGATAAGTTAATATCTGAAATTCTGTTCTGTCAATTAAACTTCATTTATCGTCTGTCATTTCTTAAAGCTTAAAAAACGTGTGACGAGTGCCGACAAATCTTAGTCAGCACTGTTTGCTTATTCAGTCAGTGAAATTTTCCCTAAAAATGATATCTGGTTTTGTCTAGATTGTCCATATAAGGTATTTAGAAGGTGAAGGGTTAATACATTAAACATTAGTATACTATGATGGGTATCATTGTAAAGGGTCTATCAATTTTTCAGGATGTCAGATATTCTGTGACCATGAATGAATTATGTAAATTAAGGGCAAGTTAGGTCATTCATAGCAAATTCATTATGTGGCATACAACATTATTTACACTCCCACAATTTTCTGTATTTAAATTAGGTCTTCTCATTAAACCAAAATGTATGTGACTATATCTCATAGGTATTACACTAGGTATTTTTGTTATGAAAATCAATGATAATTTCTTATTTATGGCAAATAAAGGGTATATAGCTCACCTTTGCATTTCACAAGAAATTTATAAATTTGAGTTATGGTTTTTACAACATTCTATTAGTCAGTGACAATATCTGTTCAGTCCTAAGTTAGATAATTTTACGTTTGGTAAGTTTTACTTATAAGATTTCATTAAGATGTATTTTATACATAGAACTTGATACATATGGTTTGATGTTATGATTACACCTTGGGCTTAACTTAAACAAACAATAGGAAAAAGGCAGCTTTTTTTTTTAAGATAAAAATACTGATTTTCAGTTGAACAAACCAAATGGAAATCTTATTATAGTTTGCCCTTTAACAACACTAAAAATACTAGTGCACAATGGCTACAATTTAGAATACTACATAGAATATTACCAGTAAATGAGTACCTTTTCAAACTAAAACTGAAAGACTCCCCACTTTTTTCTTATTGTAATGTAGAAAATGAAAGCATTGAGCATCTCTTTTGGTCATGTGTTCATACATCTAGGCTTCTCAATGAGGTAAAATTAGTATGTGAAAGAAATAATGTACAATTCCAAGTGAATGAAAGAACAACTATCCTAGGTACAAACAATATACCACTGTATAATACATTACTATTAATAAAACAGTTCATTTTTCAAAGTAGATTTTTAAATGGAACTTTGACATTCCCTAGACTGAAATTTTTTCTTCAATTTCAATACAATTTAAACAGAAATATAGCTTTCAAAAGAAATACATTATCAGATTTTGAAAAAGAATGGAAACTGGTCAAAAATATTTTCAGGACGCCTCAGATTAAGTTTATATTTAAATATTTTTCTTTTTAGCAAAGAAAATTCTACCAATGGTTCATGTAACAAAGGTGGGCAAGTTTTTGTTTTTGTGTTTTTGTTGTTTTTTTTTTGGTTTAGTATTATAGCTATTAAGTAACTTTCCTATATACATGTATCTTATATTATTGTTTCTTGTCATTGTATACAGTTTATAATTATACATGAAATGACATTGTAAGATGCTGTTTGGGATGCCCTCGACCCTTCAGCATCATATGACGAGGACAATAAAAAAAAAAAAAAAAAAAAAAAAAAAAAAAAAAATACTGATACTGTTTTTTTTGTATCAATAAAGGGAAGTAACTCTGAGCTTTCAAAATGACAGCCCAGTTTTAAACTAGATTTTCAACAATTAAAAAATTAAATTTATTGAAAATATTAGATCTATCAAAATGCATATTTAAGACATCAACATAAGCTGTTGGAGTGGGAGGGGATTTTTCTTCAAGCAGGCCTATCCTCCTCTGCATTCAGATAAATGTTGCAATTTTTTACCCTCTTCATTTTGTTTTAATTGACTGTTTACTGATATTTGAGTTTGATAGATTCATAACATTTAGTCATACAGGAGTAGTTTCTTAAACCTTAATAGTACAAATCTCTCTAGATTTTCTGTGTAAGAATCATCCAGGTCAACCATAAACCACATTGCTCATTATATTTTATTGTATTAATAACAAGAATTTTCCTATGAATTACCGGTAAGTGAACACTAAATCATATCTGTTGCCCTGCTAAATATTGGACTGTGTCAGAAACTTTTCCTGCTAAATCATGGACTGTGTCACAAACTTACCCTGCTAAATCATAGACTGTGTCACAAACTTACCCTGCTACACCATGGACTGTCTGCTTTATCATGGACTGTATCACAAACTTGTCCTGCTAAATCATGGACTGTGTCTCAAACTTACCCTGCTAAATCATGGACTGTGTCACAAATTTACCCTTCTAAACCATAGACTGTGTCACAAACTTACCTGCTAAATAATGGACTGTGTCACAAACTTACCCTGCTAAATCATGGACTGTTTCACAAACTTACCTTGCTAAATCATAGACTGTGTCACAAACTTACCCTGCTAAATCATGGACTGTTTCACAAACTTACCTTGCTAAATCATGGACTATGTCACAAACTTACCCTGCTAAATCATAGACTGTGTCACAAACTTACCCTGCTAAATCATGGACTGTTTCACAAACTTACCTTGCTAAATCATGGACTGTGTCACAAACTTACCCTGCTAAATCATGGACTGTGTCACAAACTTACCCTGCTAAATCATAGACTGTGTCACAAACTTACCCTGCTAAATCATGGACTATGTCAAAAACTTTACCTGCTCAATCATGGACTGTGTCACAAACTTGCTTTGAATTCAAATTTGTTTATTGTAAAAAGGCTATCAAAATGATAAAACTGAGAGTTAAGCAACAGTACAGTCTTGGGTCAGGTCAGATTGTGCTACCAGTGCTTGGGCTTTACAGTGGTGGTTTAATATATAGGCAAGTTATATTGTCCTTGGTGCTAGTGCTAAAAAAAACTTCAGTTCTACCAAAATTTGAGCAGACTACTGTAACAGTAAAGGTCAGTTAGTGCTGGTATGAAGTTTTATTGTTGTGTCTGTTTCCTGTAATTAATTAATTGTTTGCATAAAGATAAGATAAACAATAGACATGCTGGTTTTAATGGCTATAATCATAATTTGTGCCATAATACATGGACTGACTGACAGGTGGTTGATTTGGTACAAGTTGTCTATATGAGATCATCATATATACTTTTCTCATATTATTAACATGCTGTTTTTTTCCTATCATAATCATAAAATAGATGCATTACTAACCACAGTTATGTGTTACTAAGGTAGAATTTCTTTGTAAAACAAAGAACTTTCTAAATACTAGACCTTGAGTGTGGTAACAGGAACTTAACAAATGTTTTTTCCCTCTTGTTACTGAGCATACCTGAAAAAAATCTCAGATAAAGTGCCAATTTCTTTTCTTTTTTGATGAAATAATGAATAATTAATGTTTTTATCACTGTTCTTATTTTTGCTATTACGCAATAATAATTTATGCAAGACAAACTTGCACTTGTTTCTACAAAAACTTAAAAAATTTCCACAAAAAATATAACATCCTAGAATGTATTTCCATTTTTTTTAATTAATATCCTTACTCATCTTCTTAGTTTGACAATTCTGCTTTTTGAATTGAAACTCGGGTTATTACACAATATAATTAATGTAAAGAAAGATTTTTGTGTTAAGAATTGTCATAATAGACCTAATAAATAGCTAAATGGAGACCTGTTGATACAATCTTTGAACTTAAAAGGGCGGTAATTAAGATTCTTATGATTTTGTGAGATGTATGAATGGGCTAATTGTTGTTATAATATTATATTCTATGAGGAATATTTGAAAGTTTGGCTCATTGGAGGACTAGAAATATTTATTACTAAACTACGGAATACCATTAGGGCCATCATGGTTATACGTTAAAATACAGAGGGCGACAATGCGAGAGTGCGACAGTGCGATGACGACAATGCGACAGTGCGATGATGACAATGCGAGAGTGCCATGGCGAGAGTGCGACAGTGTGATGACGAGAGTGCGATGGTGAGAGTGCGACAATGGGATGGCGAGAGTGCGACAATGCGATGACGAGAGTGCGATAACGCGATAGTACGATCACGACAGAGGGATAATGTTCGCATTGTCGCCCTCAGTATTTTAACGTATAAACACGATGGCCCTAACGGTATTCCGTACTAAACTGGGTTGCCAGAATGCCACCTTCTAAACCCTGGGACATAGCATATAATAAGGAACTACCTACTAGATATAGTCGATATTGCCTGTCCTGTTATACTATGTCCCAGCTTTACCCAAAACTTGCTTACATTCACTTGTCCATCTTTCAATCTGGACAAAACAATTCATCATTTTTAGGGCAATTTTCAAAGTATGTACTGTTTTAATAGCTAACGTTGAAGACCATAATCAGATGGCATGAATGTGCCATCTGACACGAGTCTGCACTGGCTGCATGGGTAGACTCAGTTACCGCCAGCAGGCTAAATATTAATTGCCGTTAAAAAAATAGTTCTAAGTAGTGCTTTCATTAAGTTTAACTCCATGGGTTTAATAGCGCTCATAAAATTCCACATGTAACACACATTTTTCTATTCTGGCAGGGTAATTATTTGCAAATATTTGAGCTTGACCAGTTCTTGAGTACCAATATTATAGCAATATTATTACCTGAATGGTATAGGTAGGAAGGTATATGTTGAGGAATACCCGGTGAATGTATGTATAATAGGTTAATGGTGGGAACATAAACATAACAAAAAGCAGCTGTACAATGTCTTTGGTCAGCTACTGGCATGGTATGGCAACTATGCTATGATTTCTTAATTACCTGAGATGATGTTTATACATTCTATTCAAGCATTTAATTGTATATCAAGGTGAATTCTGGGATATAAATAACTTCCTTGTACAAAACATGTATAAACATTGTTAAAGAAAGTCAGATAAAATGCTGATCGAGTCAATCATAACTAAACCTTAAAAAATCAGATTTTGCAACACATTTATATTTTTTTTAAAATGCTCAATTTTATGATGGTAAAATAAAGTTTATTCTTCCAATTCCTAAGTAAATCTTTCTTTTTCAGCTAGAAATGTAAGAGGCTAGAATAGAAATCAAATGTTGATCAAATAGTTAAAAACTTAAAAATGTATATTGTATGAGAAGGCCAGGGTGGGATGGGGAAATGCTGATTAGAGAAAAAAAACACACAACTTTTTCTGTATTTAGAAACTCCAGTGTAGAAACACTTGATTTTGTTTTCGTAATGTCTATGAGCAATACTGATTGTAGATCAGTCTGAATTTCTTCTAGTATAGTTTTATCTGGACCATCTTTTAAAAACATTGAACCTGCTGTACCTGTTGCCTACTTGTATCATTTAGATAAACTGCATGACTGTGCAACTTTGTAAATGAACTGTATCTACAACTGTCAGATCCATCCATGTTCTTCACTGATCATTTCTTGATTACATTCTTCAAGCTTCCATGTATTTTTGTTGTAACTGTACTTGTTTAAAACGTTTATCATGTTAAAGTATTTTCATCTGAGGCAATGCTTGTAATGTCAACTGCTTGTATACTGTCAACTGCTCACATTATTAACGGTTCATAAGTGACGACTGCATTTGACATGTACTTCTCATATTTTTCAACTTCTCAGATCCTGATGAAGTTCAAAACCAGAAGAACCTAATTAAAATATTGTCTATATAAATACAGTGTCTTTGTATTCTTCAAACTTCTCATAATGTCAACCTCTCGTAGTGTCCTAAAGTGACAACAACACATAGTGTCCATTACTTATAATGTCAACTGCTCATAATGTTAAATACTTTTAATGTTTATATGTTGAATTGCACAACCTGGTCATATCCTCACTCTGGTTATAATGTCAATTGCTCATATAATCAGTACTGGTTTAAGGAGTTGGCTATTGTTCAGTGATGTATCAATGTCATATTTTCATGTTTATCTTTTCAAATCATAATTTGTGTCATTTATCATTAATGGCAGGATGAAGGAAAGCAGTGACCCAGTGATTAAGGTGTATGCATGGGCTTGAGCCTAACTACAGCCACAACCACATTTACTCACTAGTGTAGGAAGCGGTCTTGAAAGTGATTCATACAAGTTTCACAAATCAGATTTGATAAATCTGTTTTCATGTAATAAGTTAACACACGATCACTGATTGGGAATGTGACATTGACAACTTGTATGTGACCTTGGTAAGAGACTGTCAAGATAACCAGTTACATTCTTCCATTTATATTGAAAGACAGAAATTGCACATAACATGCTCTGTCTCCTGATATGCCTTGAGATTAGTTCTTTACAGTGCCATATAAAACAGTAGCAACAAGCTTATTAAACTATAGTTAAGCATGCAGTCTGACCAGATTTTTCAATTCCATTATCTTGAATCAAAATCTTTGAAGGCTTCAAATGACAAGTTTCAGTTTGGAAAACAAGTTAATTGAGGAAAATGTTTGGAAATGATTTCAAATATAGAAGAAAAAAAACCCAAATGAACTTTGTTTCTATAACAGTTAACTGTTAAGTTGTCTGTATAATATGTATATCTGCAGGCAGAACTTTCTATATGTAAGATATTTAAAAATTTACAATAACAATAGTATAGCAGGTATGTAGGTATATATACTACTGCTTACATTTGTTGGCATAGTAGGCTGGGCTTATCAGTAACCTAGTGTGTATAGATAATTATATTAACTGATATTACCATGGTTAACCAATTATCACCTGGACTGGTCAGTCTCAGACCTGCTATGGACAGAGCTCACTGATTTTATCCTTGTGAATTATGGAGATTTCTTATAGGAATTAAGAATAGGAGGAAAATTAAGGGATTTCTATATATTTTCGTAATGGTTTGTATTCGCTTCTCTCTTTTTTCTATGGTTGTGTAATAATATCAATAAACATATTTTTTTTCACTTGTTATTTTTGTGTGATAGTTTAATATAAACTTTTGATATTATTTCGTATGGACTTTTTTACAACTTTGTAATAACTTACTTCTGTTATTTTATGTTATTTAATTAACACCTTTTAAAAATAATACTTACCTAGTGAAAAACAATAACACCAAAATCAGTGGACAGTAATTAAAATTTTGTATTTTTTTATGTAATTTTGAAAGTATAGCAAACCTTCGAATTGTCTTAATTTCTAGAAGTTTTAAATGACTGTCAACTTTATAATGAAATGGTAAAACAAAAATTAGTTAGTGCAAAAGAAAAAAAAGATATGTAGAATAACAACTAGGGATTCATAACTGGTCCTTAAATGATTTTGCTATAAAAATATATATTATAATATAAAAACAAATTACACATTGTTTTTAAATCCATTTTTTTGTGTTATACAGTAAACCTCACTTATAGCGAACACGGTTATAGCGAACTTCCGGTTATGAGAAATAATTTATTTCGGCCCGAATTTTGCCCCTCTTTATTTAATATAAAAATAAACTGTTAAAGCGAACACGTTTATAAGGAATTATCGCTTATAAGGAACACATTTCTTAGTCCCAATTTAGTTAAAAGTACAGAAAATTACACTTATAACAAACTCCAAAATATCGGCTATTCGTAAATGGAACCCTCATTTTCAACTTTCTTTCATTGGCACGGATTTAAACTCGGCCGAATGTACCGTTTATTAATACAGCTGTGAAAATGAATTTGTATAGTAGTACGTAAAAAATTTCTATTTAGGATATTCTTAGCATGAGTTCTTGTCACCAAAATAAAGCGGTTATTCCTTTTATTCTATTATTTCTTTTCTTTAATAGTTTTACTCGAGTAAAAAAATTATGATCATTTATAATCGGTCTTCAACATTATCACGAATGCTTGCTAATCCATTGAAAACTACAAAGTACGCTTGATTGAAATGAAAAGAAAGCTATATCTTTCAAAAGTAAAAGTCACCCTTAAAATATAATAGGAGAAGGAAGAAAAAATCGAAAATCTTGTTTATTTTTAATCATGGAAAGAAAATGAAAAACACTGAATTTAGAAACAAAATATGATATTTTATGAGGAATTGAGAAAGGGAGTAAAATTACAACTGAAATAGCAAAGGATTTTCAAATTTCAAAAAGTATGCCCTCGGGTATTGTGTCTAAAAAAAGAAATAAATGACTTACTTTTTTCTTAATCAAATGCTCTTCAAACTGGCGGACGATGGTAAACAATCAGTTTGTTATATGTAAATCTGTTAGCTATAAAAACTCCTGATACAAGGAACTAATTCGCTATATGCTTAAAAGGAACTCCGGATATAAGGAACAGATTTTGAATGTCCCAATGAGTTCGTTATAACCGGAGTTTACTGTATTTTGAAAACTGTAAGATGACCATGTAAACATATACATTTATTAAAACATTCAAAGGGAAAAATGTAAACTACTGACTCTAGTAGTTGGTAATATTAATTTATCGTAAATCTTTATAAAGTATGAAGTTGATTTTTTAAGATTACTTGTATAACTTATTGTAAACCAGTAGAATACTCTTATCTCTCTTTGTTAGTCATGTAAGTAACAGGAGGTCTTGGACATTTATATATGAGTGAAAACACACTAAGGGTTTCAACTCAAATATTACTCTTATTTATAATTTTAAAAGTAACCCTGTGAATTTGAGCTTTGATATCCCAAATCATAATAAATGATTTTGTTTTATATTTTTACATCATATAATATCTAATGCTTATTTCTATTTACATCCAAGTTCTGACTATGATTTCATGAATGACTTATTTTGGAACTAAATTTTAACTTGATTAGAAATATATCTGATACAGACATTCAATATAACTGTAAGGTTATAAAGAATGTTATAAAAATCACAGGTTATAAGAAAGGTATAAATTTAGATGAACTATGAAATCTAAGGATATCATTAACACTGGTAATAAAGATAGAGAAAACTGATTTGTTTTGCCAATTTATGCTGGCTATCATTTTCTATAATGTTATCTTGGATTACCTACACTGATAATATCTACTTAATTATGTCTGCATAACTTCCATTGTTTACATTTTTGTCTTGGTCTGCTCTTTTTTTCGCCATGTCTACCTCAAAGGCTGACTACCAACAGCAACATTCTTGGTCTGAACCTTACACTCTTAGTTAAATACAGTTTAATGTCCCAGTTAATATATGTATTGTTGGCACGAGAAAGCTGTTAAGGTGCATAATGAAATGTCAAAGAAGTACAGGAATTGCCATACATTGAATTTTGAACAGCCCATACAAAGTTTTAAAGGATTTAAATATTAATTTTTTTTTTAAATTGAGCTACACAAAAAATATAGTACCTGATTAGACTGAATGGATGTGAAGGCTTCATTTATCTATACTGGTATAAAAGGCTTATCACTTTCTATTCCTTAACCAATTTGTTTCTCCTTAAAATGAGTTGTGTAGTGATCAAAATAAAAATATTCATTTGACAGTTGGACTTTCTATCAGTATGCATGGTTCTAACAAGAACAACAACAACAATTTGAGGTTAATGGTGTTTGGGATGAATTGCCAAGATTTGATTTAGCAATCTGTAATCCATTTTCAATTGTTTTACTGTATATTATACTTCAGATTTTATGGAGGTAAATGAGTAGATTTTTCTACGCCTTTGATTGGTTGAAGTGTTTTTACATGGATTTAAATGTGTCTAACAAATTCATGTTATTTCATATTTCGAAATGTATTTAATACTTAGATCTTGTATTCAGATAGAGAAGTATTGTAAATGGTACATTGCTATGTTGAGTTATGTATAGAGGAATTTATTCAAACAATTGGAATAAAACAAAATAAGATTTGGTTTCGTTTTAGTTCAGAATATGAAGATTCTTGAAAAACATGTATTTTAATTTTGAATTTTTCTCTTTTCAGACTGGTGTAAGGTTTAGCTGTCAATAAATGGCAGCTGGCAAGCCTAGGAACGACCATGAAGAAATGCGAGTCAGGGTCGAGCAGGCGCAGCGTGAGGTACTTCCTGCCATGGAACTGGAAAAGAAGGAAATCAAAATGACCGTAAGACTTCCTATTCAAGCAGTTCCAAGTATTGTCATGACAACAGTAGAAAATGGAAAGATGCAGGTTGACAAACGGTCACATGATGCTGATAGAATTGTGGGGATTACAGGTGGTTTGCAGGGTGACTCAGCAAAAATCTTGACGGCTGAACATCCTGTGATACCTCAAACAACTCAAAATGGTGAAAAATCGGACAAGACAACATTACCACCAATTAAGACACCATCTTCACCAAAACTTGGCAGCAGACTGACTGTGGAACAGTCTCACTCCATCATTGAAAAAACTGAAGATTTAATGGAATTTTTTGAAGATCAAAAGAAATCACATAAACATCAAAAACGTCCGTCTAGGAAAAAGCCTAGAACTCCTAGTCCAAGTCCTGTTAGACAAAGTGTAGGTCTGGATCATTTAGACAATCTAGTTAGGTTAATGGAACAACTTGGAAGCTTAAGGGATGAAAATTCACGTTTAAAAAATCGCTGTGATTATCTTGAAAGTACAAAGACTCTTTTGATAGCTAAAAGCAATTTAGATGAAGAAGAATCTGAAATGATATATGAGTCAAATTCGTTACCACGAGCTAAAAAATCAAAATCAGTGAAAACTATTAAAGATGGAAATGGTGTAAGAATAATGAGGCCACGGCTGCCAAGTGCTGAAGATGCTAAATGCATTGAAATTGACTTAGGAGATTCAAGTTCGGATCAGGCCCTACCTCGTAACAAAAGTAAAGTATTTAAGCGAAGCTTTTCGACAGGGTCTCTGGAAGTGCCTTCAGATATCATGGAACAATCAGGTGAGGATGAATTAATAAGCGCTCAGAGGCTCCTTTCTGATCCATTTGAAGGTAAACGATCTTCAAAAATATTAAAGTCACCAGAAGCAAAAAGAAAATCAAAATTTTCTAAATGGGCCAAAGTTAAAAAAGTTCTGACAAAACAACAGCTGTCAGAAAATATAAGCTCAGGAATTAAATCAATAAAAGGACTAGGTAAAGGTGCATATCTACGTTATGGTTCTATCTCCGGTCGAGAATTGACAGTTCCGTCACATGCTGTAGCAGAAAGTAGGTCAGTTGATAGTGGTGTTGGAAGTGGAATGGATGGGGAATATCAAGATGTAAGGAAATCAACATCATCAAATGAACCTCCTAGTCCAACAAGGTTTGTTGAACGCCATATCGATGTTCCAACACCACAAGTTGATGACTGTGAAGGAATTTGGTTAGGACCACCCGAGTGGATAGAAAAAGAGCGGGAAAAAGAAAAAGAATTGTTAAAGCAGACAACAAGTTTAAGTGAATCTCCAAAAAGTGAACCAGGTGATATTAGTTCCCCACATTCTGTAAGTGGTTATGAAGGAGAAGGGGAGAAATTTTTACAACTTCCAATCCCAAGGAGACAATCTAGTCCACTTCTAATTGACTCACCTGATGATGAGGAATACACAGAATCTGAATTGAAAAGAACAGTAAGTTGTAAAGATCCCGAACATCATGATGAAACATTCCATAAAACTGATAAAGTTGAAAAGAAACATAGAACTCCTTGGGGTAAAATGAAAAACATCATTCATACACGTAAAGATAGTGGTAAACTGAAGCATAGAAAGAGTGGTAGGGAGAGTGATTCATTTGGATTTGAAGAGGTATCTGAGACAGATTTAGAAGTATATGATGAATTAAAATACATTCATGAATACCTTGAAGGACCTGTTAGTAGGTCGACTCCTAAAGCATCACCAGTCGTATTTCGACAGAAACAAAGGGATAAAAGTGCAAGCAGTTCCCCTCCAGAGAAACATAAGGAGGCTCAATCAAATGTTCCCATGACGGCTACAGGAACTATAGATGTTTCTGCTCTTCTAGGTGAGTTTCCTTTGAATATTAGTAGTTCTTTTATAGTTAATTCCATTGGTCCCTTTCAATAGATAAGCTTTGTTTTCCATGAAATATTTTTTAGTTTTTACTGTTTTGCATATGGTCAGTAAAATTTATTAAGTTTTTCATTCCTACAAAGTGGTAGAAATAGTTATGAAAGTATTTTCTTATAATGTAAGAAATAAGATTTTATTGAGAAATCTAATTACTCGCTTGTTAAATGAGTTCTTGTTTAAAGAAATCAAGAAACAATTGGCACACTTAAAGTATCTAAATATTGATGTTGCTAAAAGGTTCTAAAATTACAAAACTATGTTAATTGCATTGATCTTCCAAGATTTTATAATTATACAAACGCATATAATAGTCTCTTGCTCCATTTGATTTTCATGCGAAAAGAAATCTCGAGTATGCGATGATCATCAATATTCTTGTTGTACTCAAAATGTTACCAGCATTCCACAAAGTGACTATATAAGATGTTTAGGTCAAAATTATATAACTTGCAGCAGACATCAGTCATAATTATTATGTCTTACTGTTATTATATTTTGAACATTTTTCAAAAGAAATACCGACATTCTCTTGTATATAACCTAAATGTTTGAGTGTTGTTACACTTGGCTTATAGGTTGCTATGGTAACCAAATAGTTGTTGATACCTGCCTTCTCTCAGCTGATGTAGGTATATATATATATATACCTCCTGAAAATTGTTTATCTTGTAATATATTCAGTAAGCAGACAAAAAGTGCTCATCAAATACTCCCCTGTAGTCCTGATTGAATTCATGAGTCTGATTTGATTTGCTGATAAATGTCAGATTGTAGTGGCATTGTTATATGACTGAATCATGCTCATATATACATACATAAATTTATATGTATTATCCCAGGGCAAACTCACTATAATTATCTACCTTCTGTTACAAAAAGGTCACAGGTTTATCTTTAAAACAAAAAAAATATCACAATGTGAGATAAAGGTGACCATTATGGTTAAGATTGTTGCCATAACTAATTCATTATACCTGTCCATTAATAAGGAGCTTTAAATCTTACTGGTTTTTTTTATGAGATTTGAATATATAAGATAGTGACCACATGTATTTTCAAGATATGTGTTGAGATATCATAAATAAAACATATATAGCTGTATAAAAAATGAGCTGAATACATGTATTTGACTGTATTTGGAAAAGTTTCAAAATGAAATATTAACTTTAAGTTTGAATCCAAATTTAAACAGAATTATACATAATATCAGTTCAGAAATATGCAGTTTAAGTTAATTTTGTTTATATAAGGATGTTTTTTAATGACTTATTGTTTTAGAAATAAAAGTTTCTTCTCTTTAGTGAACTATGCTTTAAAGGGTTATTTCCCTTTGACCTAGTTGAGATTTTAATGTTTATGTTAAAACCTTACATATGTGTAACCCGACCAATTCCATTCTTTACAATAATGCTCATTTAAGCTTTTTTAACATTGAAATCTTAAAATGTTAAAATGAACAGTTCTAAAATCTAATGTAAAGATAGACAAAATCCAATATATAATATACAAATTAACAGTGTAAGGGTAATGGTAAGTAAGTACATTTCTTGCATTATCTACTGTTGACTACACCTAACACCCCTCCCCGTTAAAGATGGGTCACATGCTATAAATTAATCATTCCAATGTGTCTTTTATGACTAGGATGACATCATTTGCCATTATGAATGAGGTTGTAAACTCATAAAAAATAGTTCTAGTTTTTGTAACTTCTTTCCAAAATATGAATCATTTTTAATATGCAAACAAAGCTTTTGTCACAGATACTTTTTATATGAAAGCGTTACATAGAGGATATTGAATGAGTGTAGTTTAATACTAAATTTATTGAACGAGTTGAATAAAATCATATTATGCGAGCCTCTGGCGAGCATAATATTGTTTTATTCAACGAGTTCAATAAATTTAGTATTGAATCTATACGAATATAATATTCTATTTATCACATATCAAAAATAGGAAAAGTAAACTGTTAAAATGAGTAATTTTTCAATGACGCACCCGTAGTGTTACGCTAACATTAGCGCGCTTTAACGCTATGTTTCTATATAGCGCAAATGACGTCACGTCAAAGTGTTATTACACTAGTGTAATATCGTTTTTATTAAATGGCTTTATTACACTCCTGCCCCGCGGTTTATGTGATAAAGTTATAATAAGCCTGTCATTGTAAGGGGATTTTTTTTTCACTGATAATTATTCTTATTTATACATGTAGAATATTATATTCATTCAGCTTTATTACTAAATTTATTTACCTGGTTGAATAAAATAAAACCGCCTCTGTGGACAAGGGGTTAGAGTTGATGATTTCTAATCCAGTTACCTCTCTTGCGTGGGTTCGATCCCCGGGAGATGCTTTGGTAGTTTAGCAGGAAGGTAGTCTAGTACTGGTGTAACTCTCCAGGAACGATGGTTAGGAAACTACCCACCTATATGACTGAAATATTGTTGGGAAAAGGCGTAAAATGAAACAAACAAACAAACAAACGAATAAAATAATATTATGGTTGTCAAGACTCATCACATAATTTTATTCAACTTGTTCAATAAATTCAGTGTTGAAGTTGAACATAGTTACACTCTTTCAATATCCTTAATTGTACAATGAATAAGTCTTGATGCCTTGGTCTGTTAAATGGTTAGGAATTCAGAATAAGATAGATTGATAGATAATTATTATTACCATAAATAAGAGTGAAGTGGTTAACATTGAGGATATGTGTCTCCTGACACATCCGGCATGGGTTGTCATCTCTGTAAAATGGTGTCACATTGCATCCTACAGAGTGAACACCAGATGTAATACTTTCATAATTATGTGAAATATTTTTTAAGTTCAATCTTTCAATGTTTTTTCCCCACATGATGTTCAATGCCTCCTTCATAATGTCATAATTCATGCTGATATAGAACTCATATGAGGTTGTTCATATTGAAATATATAATTGATTAATTATGTAAAAATAGTAGATCTTTATGTTTTTAATATTACTTTCTTTATTACAAGTTATAATATGTGCTTGCATCAAAAATCATGTACATTTTTAAAAAGAGTGTATTTCTGTTGAAATTTTCACTATAGGTTTCCATAACATGTATATTTATACCCTTTTCTTCTGCATTATTTAGGAAATAGATATCAATTCTGAGTGCATTGTTGTAGAATAATGCACGGTTTGAGTTCAAATGCGTAGTAATATAATCACGAAGGCCGATAGGCCTGAGTGATTAATTACAAAGCATTTGAACGAAAAATGTGCATTTTTATACAAAAATGCAGAAGAATTAATATCTATTTTCAATCTAACATGTCAAGAAAAAAAAAATTATTATAAAGTTGGATTATATGTTTGGTGGTTAAATTTGTTTTCGCCTCAGAGTTTCCAATAGAAATGTTCTTTAAAGGCTGTTCCAGTGGGTTGAAAAAAAACTGTCATGAAATCTACCGTGTGTAGAAACATTAGAGAATAAACATTAGAGAATAACAAATTTTGAAAATGTTGATAAAACTTTGTTTGTTTATTTTATTTCACTCTATAATTTTTCAAGCGAAATACAAATTATTAAAAGTGAAATAAATGTAAAACTTAACTTTACAACATTAAAATAGCGAACTTGATTTGATTGTTTTGCACATGCTGTTTGGCGCTACGCTACGTTGTGATGTCACATAAACAACACTTTAGTTAACGACTGAATTAAAGATATTGGTGTTCAGATTCATTTTCTTAGTTAGACCATTTTCTTTTATTCTAGATAGTTTTCACAACAAAATTCGACAAAAAATTGTTTTTTATTTATCAGATTTTTCAAACAAAATGGCGCCCTAGATGTGAAAATACACAGGGAGATAATAAGAACGGCGAGTGCATTGTTGTAGAATAATGCACACTTCAGTGGCCTTCTTTGTTTATATAAAAAAATTTCCGAAAGTGTTAGAATATATAGTTTGGCCAAAGTGAAATGATATAATGATAATATCACCATACAATTATCAAGTTATATTTCAGTAATCTATACTGAAAACCATGTAAGAAAAATTGTTGCTTTAAAGTAATCTGTTTCATTTTGTGTATTGTAACACCAAACTAAAGGGATAGGACATTTTTATGCCCCCGCCATGTAATGGCCGGGGCATATAGTGTTACCCTGTTCCGTCCTTCCGTCATTCCGTCCTTCCGTCCTTCCGTCATTCCGTCATTCTGTCATTCCGTCATCATCAGTTTCCGTTCATTATCTCCCCAACGGTACAACACATTCAACTTAAATTTGACATATGGATATGTCATGAGAAAATACAGGTCAAGTTCGAATTTGGTCATGGTTCGATGATTTTTGGCAGAGTTATGCCCCTTTTACTTTGAAAATAATATGAAATTTTCAGTTTCCGTTCATTATCTCCCAAACGGTACAACACATTCAACTCAAATTTGACATATGGATATGTCATGAGACAATACAGGTCAAGTTCGAATTTGGTCATGGTTCAATGATTTTTGGCAGAGTTATGCCCCTTTTACTTTGAAAATAATATGAAATTTTCAGTTTCTGTCATTATCTCCCCAACGGTACAACACATTCAACTCAAATTTGACATATGGATATGTCATGAGAAAATACAGGTCAAGTTCGAATTTGGTCATGGTTCGATGATTTTTGGCAGAGTTAAGCCCCTTTTACTTTGAAAATAATGTGAAATTTTCAGTTTCCGTTCATTATCTCCCAAATGGTACAACACATTCAACTCAAATTTGACATATGGATATGTCATGAGAAAATACAGGTAAAGTTCGAATTTGGTCATGGTTCAATGATTTTTGGCAGAGTTATGCCCCTTTTTCTTTGTAAATAATATGAAATTTTCAGTTTCCGTTCATTATCTCCCCAACAGTACAACACATTCAACTCAAATTTGACATATGGATATGTTTCTGGAATGCCCAGGCCAATTTCGAATTTGGTCATGGTTCAATGATTTTTGGCAGAGTAATGCCCCTTTCACTTTGAAAATAATATGAAATTTACAGTTTCTGTTCATTATCTACCCAACAGTGTTACATATTCAACTCAAATTTGACATATGGATATGTCAAAGGAATGGGCAGGTCAAGTTGGAATTTGGTCATGGTTTGATGATTTTTTGGCAGAGTTATGTCCCTTTCACTTTGAAAATAATATAGATACGTCTTAGGAATAAGCAGTTTAAGTTTGAATTTGGTCATGGTTTAATGATTTTGGACAACCTTATCTTGAATATTGGAAATTTTTTGAACTTTTTGTTTCAGCACTCATACTTTTGTGGAAATGTATGTATAGCCATTATTTTGGCTACAAATATGAAATATGCTATTTTCAAAAGGTTAAGACTGAATAATTTCAGTGCCTTGAATATTGTATGAAAATGGTTTGTGTTAACACTGAAAAGTTTAAAGGGCTTTGAACTTAAAATGAAAACAATAATTTGTGCAAACAAATTTGGAACTAAATATTGTAACATCTGAAATTTTGGCTGCATGCGGGGGCATCCGTGGCATGATGACACATTTCTAGTTCAAATAAATTCTTTGAATTTGAAGGTAGATATTAGTTAATATTTAATTAATCTTAATCATCTGAATAATTGTAGCATTGTGACAGGCCAGTGCAAGCACTTCCAGCTTAATATTAGCATATTTTCATATTGAACACCCCTCACATTTATAATGAAATGGCCCAAAATCAAAGCAGGACAAGTCATTTGTATGAATTTAGCATATTCAGGTAAAGATGACTTGGCTTATAATATTTTCATAAAGTTACTCATAAAAAGGAAAAGTACTTTTTTGAACTGCATGCAAAGGATGTAAGAAGAAAACACGAGATTAACGAGTACCATTACACTATATCTTGTAAATTCATGAAAATTTGTAGCTGGAATCCGGAAACGCTGGCACATGTTAAACCAGTTGCCAAAATCTTGGTTCTTATTTCTTTAAATTTTGGCATTTATGTGGAGGAAAGTGCAAGCAAAATGAAAATTACAAAAGATATTTGGCTACTGCTTGAGCTTTTTAATTACCTTTAATGAATTAAAACATTGCTGAGGGCAATATTTCATTCTAAATTCCAAAGCCTTCAAAGAAACAACAAAAATAACAACAGCAAGAAATATTTCAGAAAAAAAATCCGGGAAAATCTCACTGTTGCATAAAAACATGAATCCTGAACAAATTTTATCCAGATACACAAGTTGAAATCTTTATTGACTTCATTTTCATTAATTGGGGAGAAGCGCCTGGCTATTTATTGAATTGTTAAAGATTTGTCTTTGCTGGAAGACATAAATATAGAAGATATGGAGGAATTTAGGAAGTTTGTGAAGGATATGAGTCTAAATATTGATAATAAAGTTAATGTAGAAGATAATGATCATGTTAATGATGAAATCAAACAAGAACAAGTGGATTTGAATGTTGATATTGAAAATGAAGGTATGAAAATTGAAAATAAAAATTAAACATTGAAAATAATTGAATAGTAATTTCTTTTATTAAAAAAAATATTTAACCTATTATATTTTAATTTTTTTCTGTCATAAATTAAGTAAGAATTAAGCAGAATGCACATTTTAAATGTTTTTATCAGAGGGACAAAAATTAATGAATAAATCATGTTGCATTGAATGTTATATGTTTAAAATTTTATCTCCATTTCTGGAAGAGTAATAGTCAACAATATATAAAAGTTATTTGTGTTAAAAAAAAATTAGGGATATCTAATAAATTTATATTTGTGAAGGTCATACAAGTATTTTTTTCTTTGAATTTTAGTTTGATCAGTATCAGATACGCACAGTTGAATAACATGTAACATAAATGGTAAATGGTTTGCAGGCCGTGGGTATCCAACAATGATAAACTGAATGAT
Organism: Ruditapes philippinarum; assembly: GCF_026571515.1. Classification (NCBI taxonomy): domain Eukaryota; kingdom Metazoa; phylum Mollusca; class Bivalvia; order Venerida; family Veneridae; genus Ruditapes; species Ruditapes philippinarum. Next base: position 645,632 of record NW_026862663.1, read on the forward strand.
TGGAAACATTTAATTGTATTATACTTGTTATGGGGGATGTATTGGTTATTTGAAAATTTTAAAAGAAAATGAATGGTTTGAAAAATTAAATTGTATGTAAATATATTGCAGTGAGGAAAAAAATGAAGACTTCATTTTGTATATTTTATAGGTGGGGTATCTGATGAGTTTACAAGAAAACTCCAAGAATGGGAAGAGATGAAAGGGAAGCGAACATCTGGTCATTTCAAAGGTATGTTAGAAATCTATATAACATATCAGTACTGATTTTTTTTATGATTTCTTTGAAGTTTTATTTTGAAGTTGAAGCTTTTGTGTTTTATTGGCATATTTCATAACAGATTGTTTGAATCTTACAAGAATCACATGCTATGTTTTCTGACATATCTGGAAATGTTTCACCATTATCTTCATCTGTGTACAATGCTGCAAGCAGGGTACACTGTCTAAAACATTATAGATTGACAAACAAATGTGAGTGAGTGAAGCACCCTCCCCCACCCCATTAAAAATAAAAACAAACAAAAAAATACATTTTAAATACTCAGGTATGTTATATGTCAGTTATACATTCATGTGAGATTTGTTTGATAATTGTTAACATAACAGGTTTTCTAATTAACTGCTCATCAAACTATATATTGATAATGTTCCATGAAAAGTAAAAGGATAACCTCTTTTAGTTCTAAATTATCAAAATGAATTATTATTATTTTACAATGGTTCACTTTAAAGATATTTAGATCAAATTTATTCTGAATTTTCCAGTTCCTTTTTGCATGTTTTTTCTTCTTCTTTTTAATCATTACTAAGTCATATCTTTGTCATCAATTTCACCAGACCAGTTTGGCTTAGTTAAAGTTATTTTTCTGATATGTTTGGTTTGTTTGATTATGCAGACCTTGAAAGAACTAATTATACGTTTGTCTTTATGAAAATAATTTTAGATGTAACTATTGCTAAATACGAACGATTGATGGCCATGGTCCATAAATACATAAAATATTAAGCGTAGCTCTAATTGATATTATTGAATTTGATCTGTCTTAAATAGATATGATATCAGCATAACATTGGTTTTGCAGTATGACTAGAAGTTTCACATTTAAGTTAAATGGAACATTTTAAATCCATCATTTTCTAAAAAGGGAGTTTCTTTTTTGAAAAAAAGGGGCTATATCCTTGTAAAATTATTTCCTCATTAAAATTTATTTTTTTCTTGCATCTCAGACAGGATTATCTACCGTTTACACCGGTGCTGGAAAACTCTGTCTTACACCCCCCATGTAAGACAAGTCGCGTGCTTGAAATGACGTCATTGACGCGCGACTTTTATGAATGAATCACGTTCTTAGGATGACGTCATTTTTCCGTTATGAATGAAGTTGTATGTTCATACGCTACTATAAGAAAAAAGTGCGTAATGAGAATATCAGTTTTCGTAATTTCTGTTCCGAAAGAAATTGACATGTAATAATGCAAGAAAAAGAATCAAACACCGGCTGTTGGTACAGACGGGAATATCTAGCTCTCGGGTAACTGTTTAGCGGAAACTCGGCAGAGCCTCGTTACCGCTGTAAACAGTTACCCTCGAGCTAGATATTCCGGTCTGTACCGGCAGCCGGTGTAAGATTCTTATAATATTTAACTATATTAAGTGGTTCTTGGAAGAGATTTCAAGGTTTTTGTGTTTCAAGGTCTGCTATGCATGTTGTTATTTTATTATGAAGTGTGCACTTTGTTTCTAGAATCGGCAGAGTTTTCAGAAAGTATTTCATATGAGAGTGCTGGGGCAGTGTCTCCCGAATTCCTGAAGAAATTAGAAGAATGGGAAAAACTCAAGGCACTTAAAAGTAATATTATCACTAATGATTGTGAGATAAACAATCTATAAGCTTTTCTTTTGAAATTAAAATTTGATTAGGAGTTTGTAGTCATGTCTTAGAGAGCACTTAGTGTTTTATCAATTCTTTAATTATAAAATGCTTATGTTGAACTTTGAAAAATCGTGTGGTTACATTTACCAATTTTATTTGCTTTGATTTTTTATTTGGAAATATTACATTTTAAGTAATTTATGTCTTTTACATACACAACTAAACCCCATCAATTGTGTATATACTTTTTATTGTTATGAAATAAGATGTTTGATTGATATAACATGAGATCCATACATAATACCATCAGTAATACAAGCCTTTGAGTTTATTTTTCAAATAAAAGAAGAAATACTTGTATAAGAAAGCTAAGTTTTAGTCTATTAAAATATAAGATTTAATCAAAATGCTTTCTTAAATTCAGGCTTATAATTCCATTACATATGAAAACTGGTATTAGTTTTATTGTCTGTATTAGTAAAAATTATAATTATATAATTTAAGGTTCATCAGCTCCAGAGCAAAAGCGAGACAGTCAGATAGAACAAGAAATAGAGAGTTCATCTGACGAGGGAGAGGAAGCCACGACCTCTCCTGACAAACCAAGGCAATCTGTTAATGTTGCAGAAATCCAGCTGAAGTTGTCAGATAGTTTCTCGCGAAAAATGGAGGAGTGGGAGAGACAGAAATACCGCCGTCAAACTACTCACGCTGAGGACAAAGATTTGCAGCAGAAACCTTCTTTTAAAGAAAGACCAAAAAGTAAAAAGACAAAAGAGGAGAAAGAGAGAGAAAAGCTGGGAAAGATGCGAGAGAGAGAAATAATGAGAGTGGAAAGAGAACAGCAGAAATTGGAGAAGGAAAGAATGAGAATAGAAAAAGAAAGACTCAAAGCACTAGAGAGAGAAGCTAAGATAGAAAAAATGAAAGGAAGGCTTTCGCAACCAGACATGGAAGCAAACTTAAAAAATCCTGTATTAAGTCCTCTGAGTGAGTATAAAGTAACAACAGACTTTGCTCGAAAGTTACATGAATGGGAAGTACTTAAAGGGAAGGAAACCTCCACCTCAATGTATTTAGAGGCTCAGAAAAGGAATTTACAGTTCCATCGGGAGTATCGTAATGCTCACAGTATTTTACGAAGGTCAACTGATGATCTTCAGACAACAACTGATACAGATGAGCCTCCAATTCGTAAAACTAGCAGTGAGTCTGATGAAATGTTCCTCATGGAGGAATCAGAGAAGGAAGACAGTGCTGTAAAGGTCAAAGGTCAAAAACCTCCACCATTGTCTCTTATACCGTGTTTTGATTCCCCAGAGCCGTCCCCAGGTGCCCCACTGTCAGATGATAGTTCATTAGATGATCATACATCAGAGACCACAGATAGTATGACAGCAGCTAATATAGCAAGGTTAGATATTGCTCTATATATAATATAGATATAAATAAATAAATATAGATAATATTGATATAAAAGGGTGTTAGTAGTGGTAAATGACTTGATATTTCCTTGGAATGATTGATCACCCAAAATAATTATTTTGATCTAGGCACTGTTTACTACATACTAAGATCTTCACAATATGTCGTCACTTATGTAGTTTGATAAGCATAAATCACAAAATGTTAACTATCTATCTTTAAAGTGTAAAGAAACAGATGATATGTTACATAATTTAGAAATTGTAAAAACTTAAATAAAGGATATCGTGCATGGAAGTGTCATTGATATAGAACTTTTGAAGGATTTTATGTCAGGTTGTTATGTTGTAAGATTAAATGTTTCAGTTTAGAGAAAGCTAACATACGACTGTTGGAGGAGCTTCGTCAGACAGAGTTTGAGTATAACTCCCTGCAAGACGAGGTCCGAGTCCTAAATGATCGTCTAATAAACTTCAGAAATGAACATGTTCTTGAGTTAGGCAAGTATTTATTATAGGTTTATATTATTTATATCTGGCCATTATAAAAGTTTCAACCTTACCCTGGATAACGAAATGAATTTTCATGGTTCAAAGGGTTATGTGTTAGGTTTATACATTTTATATTGTATATATAATCTTAATATATATGTCATAGTTATCTCACCATGATTTATATATGAAAATGAAATGTGTAAAAATTTTGTCCAGTGCTTTATTTTTAAGGAAATAACAGAAATGAATTTTAATTGAGTTAACCAGTACTAGTGTAAAATTAATGTTCAAGTAGTTGTAGTAAACAGATATCAAAATTACATACACCCTTTAAGCACCATTGGTGATAAAAACTTACCTATGTTGCCAGTTTATAGAGTCAAGCTAGCCAGCACACTTGGCCAACTAAACTTAACAGTTTAAGATCTTGAAATTACTTATGATGCACAGTTTCAAGTTTTTATCCATTATAAATATTGTTGAAATTTTTTATGCAGAAGTCAAGCAGTTGAGCAGCAAGACATTTCATTATCACCTATAATATGCTAATCAAAAAAGTTTACTATTGAAATATTTTACAGATTTGTACAAGAAACAGTTGATAGAAGGGCAGTCACCAAGAGAGATATCATTTGACACAAAGCATATGTCACAAACTCTGATGCACCTTGAGGATAAAATCTTAGAGCTCAAAAAGTTTGGGGAACAACTTGCAATGTCCATGGAGGGAGCAGCCGTAAGTTCTTGGTGGATAACAGTCAAAAATTTGTCATTACAGTTCATTAAATGCTAAAAATAATTTGTTAGCATCAAAATTCATTTATATTTCATAATGTGTTAGTGTGGAAGAGTGGTTAATTTATTGGACTATCAATGAATGGATTTCTGGCAGGATGGATTCAATTTATACCCCTGTCATGAGCAAGCCATTATTCCTTTGAGCAAGAAACTTTACTCATATTGCTTAGAAGTGGCTGATTACAGGATCAGATTTGAGACTATTCAAGCACTATAAAACTTAAATAAATCCTGTATTAGTAAACAAATTGTGATAAATGTTAGCATCAGCTCTTTACAAAAGAGTCAAGATTTTATGTTATCACTTGATAAGGGCAATGAAACTTTCTATGATAAATGAGAATAAATTTTCTTGGCAGTTGTCCTGATGCCAATTTGGTAAATGTGGATAGGTCTACAAAGGGCACATTTTCCATAGTTACTGTATTTCAAATATTGATAAAACAATAGAAATTTCAAGTATTGATAAAAACAACAGAAATGTATCATTCAGACATTTAAAATGTTGCTTGAAAAAAGAAATGTTGATAAAGTATGAAGTTGCATGCCTGTAAATTAGTAAACAAATTTCCAAATTTTTTGGGGGGACTAGAGGGATAAATAGCATAGAGGTAAATTCTCACCATTTTGACTTCAATATGTCTCATGTCTAGTGATATGTACAGTCTATACTGGCTGTGACTGACATTGAGTTAACTGAGCAAAGAAGAATACCAAAATAACCAATGAAATTACATGTGTAATTTGTTTTCACTAAATTATTCAGGCATCTACAATGTTAAAAGTCTATGGTAATTTTGATATTTTAGATAGAATGATATACATGCATGATATTTGTATATACTATTTGTTTTTGGGGTATAAATGTGTGTGCACATATATTACACTGACAGGTTGGTAAATTCCAGACAGTGGAAGGTGAAGAAAGTATCAACAATAGACTTGTTGACCTTCTAGACAAAATGCGTTTGCTTCTACAACAAGCTACACTTTCTGGAGAAAACACCCTTGGTACATTACATATAATAAAATTATGAATAATATTTTTGTTCGTTCGGATAATTAGTTGATTTAAGGTTCTGTTATCCTGTTATTAATGATATCAATTAAGTTTGTTATATTTAAACAAATATGAATTATACAGATGAAAGGGTATTTTGCATTATATAGATGAAAGGGTATTTTTGAATTACATAGATGAAAGGGTATTTTAAGTTGACTACACCGTATCTTATTTAAACTCAATTCTGAGAACAAAGAACATGTTTGCTTACATTTTCAGAGGAGGTGTCTAAAAAATCCTCAGCGTTACACAATTTTGAGAAGTTGTACAGCCAAGCGATGCAACTTCAAATGCAGATGAATAACCTCCGTCTTAGTCAGCTAGAACGTAACAAGGAGATAATGAACATGAAGCGCCACCTACTCTTACAGGAAGCTAATAATCTTCTGCTGCAGGCAGACGTGACTAGACGAGAAGCAGAACTGTTGTACTATAAGGAATACTCACAGAAACGAGTACCAATCAAACGATGGAATACATACAGTGGCAAGGAGGATAGAACAAGATCTAGTGTATGATTTTATTTCCTTATTTAAAGCACAGAGTACACATGCTGTGTGTTTTAGATAATTGGATGTTGGTCCTATGTTTATAATGTGAATAATGTGTCATACATCGTAATTCCTTTTTTTCCATTCAACAAAATTGAGCTTTAATGTAAATAATAAGATATGAGGTCATTTCCTAAAGCATTATTTCAGTGACCTTACACAAATTATTTTAGATTAATTACTTTGCCACATTTTCTTGTATAATTATAGTGGAGAATGTATTAAGACGGGCAATTTGAAATGAAAGTTTTTGTTTTGTGCATAAAAACATGTCTTGAATATACGGCAAAGAGTAGTTTATTAACAACTTTCATCTACTTGCCGTATAATAACCATCTGGGATCATAACGTTAATAAATGAATTTAATAAAAAGGGTGGTTTACATACAATATAATACTTTATAAAACTATAGCTAGTGGAAGGTCGGTCGGTTGTCATAATTGACATGTTACATATTTAACTCAATTTTGTACATTGACTGAAACAACAACCTTACATTTTCAGTTACCAGTACCAGAGTCTTCCCGTAAACAGAGTATATTCCAGCGTGTACAAAGGTTGAGAAGTGCTCGACCAATACTTCCTAGTACAACAGATAGTGATAGTGATGTACCTACCAAAACTCCACCTCGTAGAGAGTCACCTAGAGTCCGAAAACGTGAATCTCCAAAAACCCGGAAAAAGGAATCTCCCAAACCAAGGAGAAAAGAATCACCATCCATGAGGAGGAAAGAAAAAGAATCTCCAATTTCTAGGAGAAGAGAACCTCCAAAACTTCAACCCCTTGTCATTCCAGAAGGACTTGTTTATGAAAAGTGTACTGACAGAAAAGAAGAATATGTTCCAACTACTTCTAGTGATGTCATCTCAAATGCAAACCATGACAAGGCAGTTATATTTTCTACAGCAACTTTACCTACTGCTAAGATGGTACTACCAAAAGACATATCTCCTCATGAATTAAATGGTGTACCAAGAAAATCAAGAAGTCCAGGTGTTGAAACAATTTATGAACAAAAAGGAAAAGAGAAAGCTAGTGAAGTAGAGAAAGTTAAATTCCCAGAACTTCTTATTCCTGAGTGGAAAAAGCAGACAGATAGACAGAAGAGGGCACAATATGTACAAGAGATGCCAACAATAGACCCAGATGATGTGTTTGATTCTGATAATGAAGTTTTTATAACCCCTGAAACTGTAAGAGAACAAGCAATAGTTCCAGCTAAAGTAAAGTTTGAAGAAAGGCCAAAACTTCTAGTGAACAAAAGCTTTGAAAGTGAAACAAGTGAAGATACATTGAAATATAAATCTCCTGATGCGAGCCCTGCCCCTAGGATGGAACCTGTAAAATTTCCAACAGAAATTACTGTTATTAAACGAACTATTCCAGATCCAATTGAAACTGCCTCTGATCCAGGTCAAAGCCGGCCTAATTCTATGATAAGAATTTCTGTAGAAACACATGGAACTCCATTGTTGCTACGGAAACCTCCTTCTGGACAAATGTCTAGAGGTCAAAGGTCAAGGATACATATTCCAGTCATTCCATTAAAAAGAATAAAACCTGCACAAGAGCTTCTTGAGGACAGTCAAAGATATCGAAGTGGTCAGTCTATTTATCTAACTAGAATCCTGAAACGATATCCAATGAAAATTGAATGCAGGAGCAGAAGTTTAGAAGATAAAAGAAATGTGGACAAAGAAAATGTAAAAGCAGGTTATGTTAAGGCTATGGTGAAACAGTTATCTAGGGAAGGTACCCCTGATTCTAAAGGATCTCCTAAATTGACTTTAAAAGGTGTTTCTGCTGAACCTATAACAAGAACTGATTCTCCAAAGTCTGAATTTGTTTCTCACATTGTGCAAAAGTGGCCTTCACCTAGTGAGGATCCATCTAGTAAATCCAGTTCACCTCTCAGGGACCTCACAAATGGTGGGCAAGTCCGAAAATTAAAACAAGCATTTGATGATAGTAGTACCAATGGAATTCATGAAAGAACTTACTCAGAAACTTTAGTTTTAAGAAAAAGAGGTTCACAGGATATTCAGTCTGTGAGATCTGAGTCATCATCTTCAGCTTCTACTGTCGCTTTCTCACCACTCAGTACCAAGAATGGACAACAACCAGTTTCAACTATAAGTTCCACTGTAACTTACTCATCTATGCCAATGCTAAGTCTTGAAGGTGAAGATTTTGGCCGTGAAAGATCAGCAACTGGCTCTTCTTCAAAACATTCACCACAAGACAGTCCATCACAAAGACACAGAATTCATGTAGCTGTTTCCATGTCACCAGGTCGCTCAAGACGAATCATAGAACCAACCCTGTCTCCAGCAAGAATGCGACGATTAATAGATCCGTCATCACCTGGTCGTAGGAGACGTGTTCATGAACCATCACCCATCGAAATTGTTCAAGAGGAACCAGAAACCTCTGTATCAGTTGCTCAATCTCAATCATCTCCATCGGCATATGACATTCAAGCTGTCTCACGTCGTTCACCAAAGTCAAAACGCAAGGACAAATCCAAATTGGGGACCATAGAAGTATTGTGTAGGCAGTCAATGACATTTGACCTCGGGATTTCAGAAGTTAGTGGTTCAGAAGGGGCAGGAGCTCAAGGGGGAGAACAAAGATCTCAAACATTACCCATAAGGCACTCCACTTCCTCTACGACGTCTGCTAGTTCCCAGTCAGAAGTTGAAGGAGCGTCGGGACATTCTGGTGAAAAGAAAAAGTCCAGGCATAAAAAATTCATGGATTCGTCTTTCATACAAAAATCCAAGAAATTTTTCAAAGTTTCGAAGTAAGTATAAAATCATAAAAATGTTGTAAGAATTTTGTGACTTTTGAATGAGAAAATCATCTGGAAGTGGTATTGAACTTATTTTAAAAATTCACTTTGGAGGGAAAAAGAAGAAATCAGTCTTGAAACATTTTATCTACTTTTTAACAAAATTATTTGTTAACAAAGTTTTGAAAATTGAAAGAAAAAAATATGCTTTACCACTTTCAGCTAGCTTGGATTTTAAGTTTCTGAAGAGTTTTTTTTTCATTTATTTCATGAAAAGATTTTTGTGGTTTTGTTTCTTTTTACATCATTTAACAAAAAATTGAATAATACAGAAGTTTAAATATAATTTGCTTTATGACAACATGTGATTTTATGAATCTGATGTTTTAAATAAATGTATTATTGCAGTATTTGTAAGATATATATTTTGTTACTTTGTAAATTTTTTTGTCAGATGTGATATTTTTGTAACTGCAGTTACAACGGCATATGAAATGTTATAAAATGATTAATATATTTTCAATTATTGTCATCAATACACAAAATTTTAAGATTCATGTATCTAAGAATTTTGAAATAATTGAAAAAGCATTTTCATATGCCATGTCATCACATGTTATTTTTTTATTTTTTAATTATTTTGTTTATTTTTGTTTTTGTTATACAGTTTTATTGCATGTCGAGAATGAAAGTAGTAAGTTCTAACTGTATTCATTCACGCTTAAAAAACTATCAAATCATTCTGTAGGAACTACTTTTTGTACTGGTCATAACTTAAATTTTTTTCATAGCAACAAATCTTTACGGTTTTGTCTATTTTGTACTTAATTTTACTTCCGAAATTGCGATATATCTTGCGATGTATCTTGAAATGACAGTTTATTTACAATACCAACAAGTGTCTGCTATAAATGTGTCTGAATGATTTGATGTTTATGCTACCATAGCTGTCGCTGCTGCTTGAGCTGGTACTTATTTATTTATCAATGTAAAATATTTCATTCTAAAAAAAAATAGTCTTTATGATAGAAAGATCATATGAGTTGACTATTTATATAATAAGGGCATGCATGTATGTTGGCCTGGTTAATTATTGGTGGGATAGGCCTATATTACTGCTGCTAACTCTGTTAATCAATTAAGCTGTGCGATAAGCTCAACAGGTAGTTTTTGACTGTGGATCAGGCAGGTCACTTTAATTGTGATTGATCATGAAATCCTTTCTATGGTCATTGACGCACTGTACCTCTGCTCTGCTCTGGCATGTACAGAAGTTATCAGTTCCGTGTCAAAGTGAATGCAACTAGTACTGGTAAACTGCTTGACCAGGAATGATGCGGTGGCTGAGCTGAGTGTGGTCATTCATAGTGGCTTACTGCCGTGATCCATAGTGAAAACTATCAACACTGCCACTAGTTAATCAATTTCTACATGATGTGATTGCTCTGTAGCCAGTTCTTTATAATGCAATATGTCAGTTGGAAAAATGGAGATTGCTTCTGCACTATATATCTACTTATATATCCTTAAGTTTTAAACTTTGTTATCAAACTAAGACTGGCAAAATTTGGTGTAAGTTTACAACTGCCCAATACTTTAAGAATAACTATTGTGAAAAAAATAGTTCTCCTTTTTTAACAACATCTACAAGCACTTGTCACTTGCCACTATTCTGTTTCTGAAAATTTCGGGACCCCAAAAGTTGTTGTCAAATTTTCCATTCTTTTGTTAAACCTGTAGAATCTTCTGTGTTGATTTGTTTTGTTCCATGAATGTTGAATTATCTTTCTGTGTTATTTTGTTCATTTTCTCTGTTTCTTGTTGCTAAGGTTGCTTAACCCTTTGTTATTTGTGTATAGATTTAGATTTTCTATGGTTACTAAAGGATTGTTATTATGATCAAGCTATTATCAGCTTATTTTAGATATATTGGCTGCTATTATTATTGGCAATATTTTAAATGTACTGGACTGGAAAGCTATAGAAAAGCTGCAATATTTATAGATTATGATTTAGCTGTCAATTTTTATCATAGCTTGATATACTGTGCTTTTTTAAACACTTTCATGTCATGATTGGTCAATTAATTAATGTAATTATTTTCCTTTTTTGCCTTTAACTAGAAGGTAAAATCTGACAATTTCAAAATATTTTGTACAACTTGTGTCAGGTTTTACCTCTGCCTTATTGTTTACCCATTTCATACATGCCAATATTCTACTACACTTTTAAGCCAGTATTTTCTCCAGTTGTTTTTCATGTAAATTTTGCACCAAAGAAAGTTACCTATCTTTCAGTTTCTTCTATGCCAACTTTATTATTATCAACTTTAGCATTTTCCGTTGGAAATTTTTGTACACTGTTTGATAAATGAGTGATATCTTTGTAGTATTTATGAACTTCTTTATACTCTGATATTAATGGCATTTTTGACTGTCTGGAAACTTAATGCAAAGAACAGATAAGTTTTTTCCCCATAAACTATAATATAAAAAATATGTTGACTATGTAGAAAACTTGGCATGTATGTGGCCTCTCTTGCTATTTTCATTTACCTTTCATGATTGTTTAACCCAGGGAGAACCGCTGTCCATCTCTCGAATGTTGTGGCTCAGACCGAGAGGTACGTCTTTATATCCATGGTAACCAATGGTTTGTCAACACTTGTGCATTCATATTTATTATATGGGCTGAAGATAATCATTGTCATTATTTGATTTTATTTTCTCCTCTATTTCAAGATGAATATTATAATGAAATTTAAAAGAGTGATTTTCATCAAATCATTTAAAAAAAAATAAGATAATTATGTATGTTTATATGGTTAGTGATTATGTTTACAATGTCATTCAGTACCATTTGTTTAATTTACTACTTTCTACAATTCATTAAGATAAAAAGGTTCAAATTCAAATTAAGGCTTCTTTTTTGTGTTTTTTATACTCCTTATGTAAGAAGAAAAAATTCTTTAGCATGTATGATTTAGTTTTACAATAGATATTATATGGAAAATATTAATTTTAAGAAATTGTTTTATGAAAATAAAACCAGAAATATTAATTAAAAGCAAAATTTTCCAGAAGCAACATTGCACCTTGATTGAAGGTCTTCTATTTTTTGGGAAAATGTAGCCTCACAAAAATAATTCCTCTATACACAATTGAAAAAGATTCAGGAATTATTCCTGCCCAGAAATTTTATTGTATATCAAATTCTAATGTAATGTCATCATGTGTAAAGAAAATGTTGAGTGCACAAGTGTGTCAACTTTATAGTGGTTATCAATTCTTGTTGTTTTTTACTCCTACATAACTCTGTTGTTTCCTTTTATCTCTGTCTCATTTCTTAGATATTGCAAAGCACTTTGATTGGTTAAGTTTGCTGTGTGACATTATCTTTACTTCAATCTTTGAATATAAGAAAATTGAGGCTATTAGCTTGCGAAAAACTATTACTTTCTATTTTTGCAACTTTTATGAATTGAGAGTATTGCGAACATTTCCATGCCGCGAACATTACTGCTTATAATATAACTGTATACTAGATAAAAAAGGTTAGACACATTGAAAATAGAGGGCAATAGTTAAACTTATAACACCCGTAATATAATGTGTTCTAATGATGGAGGTTAAATACAGTCAAAATACATTACAGTTCTAGCTCTATTTATAAACAAGAATTAATAGCATATACTATTAAATGCTCTGGAATGTGTTACTTTAACATTTGGCAGGGAAGCAGACTTTCCAGACAGAAATATAAGACTGAACTCTGCAAACAGTTAATCTGTTAATTAACTAGTAATCCATTTAATCCAATAGCAATGTCTGGGCTGTAAAAAATCTCTTTTTTTATACACCTTTGTTAAACTTCAAAGAATATTGCATTTTTAATAGATTACAAAATCAGCAAATGTTGCTTTCTTGCAAGAATTGATACACGAAAGAAAGGGTAGCACAATATATGCCCTTGCAAATACTAGATTCTCTCCTCAGTGTTTGCCTAAATCAATCATTTTCCAGAGTAGCAAATTGTACATGAAAGGAATGATGCGGCACAGTAGCTGTAGTAATTAAGACTTAGTCAATTTGATTTATATAATCATGTTTTTTTCAAAGGAAAAAAGTGAAGCTATTATGACCCTCTCGTCGGTGTCAACATCGATTAACCTTTCCGTTTAGGTCATTTTCTCAGAAACTAAAAAAAATATTCACTACATTTTAGCTAGGTATACATCTTTATTGTCATGAAATGATGCAATATCAAAAGGGCAGATAATCAATATACAAAGTTATGCCATTTTGTAATTTTATTTTTTTTTTCAATTTTCTCAAATATTGTTAAACCCAAACTTGGAATATTTTTTCAGTTATTAAATTTGAATGCCTTTCTAAAGGGCAGGTAACTTTTTTTCTCTGAGTTATGCATCCTTTTGACTTTGAATTTCTTGGTAAACTTTTTTTTATGGTACATTATTCAAAAAGTCTCAAAGATATTAACTTTAAACTTGAAGTACTTGTTCACTTGTTGAGATTTGACATGCATTTGTAGGGGGAGATTATCCTGAAAGCCTTTTTTTTGCTTGATATCTTTCCTTGTTTGACTGAGAATATTTGCCTTTTTCTCAAAAACTGTTGAAGGTTTTTACTACAAACTTAAAATAAATGTTGACTATCAAAGGCCTGATAAGCATTTGTAAAGTTATTCCCCCTTTTCAATGTTGCTTTATTTTACTATCCAGCACTTATAAAAGTGGAGCATACTGTCTGCAGATTAGTGTTGTTATGATTTTTTTACCTTTGGATGTATTAACCCAACAATAGCTGCCCACTTGTTCTTTAATTATAATGTTGCTTCATACAAAACCAGTAAATTGGCCACATGTTGATATACTTCTATGTTTATCTGATTTATTTTCCATTTGTGATGTTTTATAGAAAAAATGAAGTTCTGAAAATCTGATAAAAATTTAAAAACACTGTATTTGTTTAATTAAGTCAAGAGACTTATTTTTACAAATTTACCCACTGGGTCATTGCACCCAACTTCTCATTGTGTAACCTAAACATAAAGCTAACAATTTACCAAGGTCAAACAGTTTTTGAGTATCTAAGGTCAAAGGGTAAAGTTGTTCATCTTTACTGTAGGTCATATTGTCAAATGTAATGGCATATGCCTTGATTAAATGTCAAGGTTTTTTTTTACTGCCAAAATCATGGTGCATACCCTATTCTTAATGTCCAAGTTTTTATCTTTACTTCCAACATCATAGTGGGTGGATTTTGGTCAAAGGTCTAGGTTTTTTTTTACTTTCAACATCAAAGTGGATGGATTTGTCAGAGGTCAAGGATCTTACCTTTACTTTTATAGTGATAGTGTATGGCTTAAAAATGAAAGCAAGGTTCTTATATTTACTTCCTCGGCCATAATTTATGGCTATTTTGAAGGTTAATGGCTTTAGCATTACTTTCAAAGTCATTTTGTATGCCTTTATTGAAGGTCTAGGTTTCTATCTTTACTGCTCTAGTAAAACTGTATGGCTTTATTGAAGGTCAAGGTTATCTTTAATTCCATAGTCATAGGGTGTTGCTTTATTGAAGATAAAGGTTTTTATCTTTATTTCTAATGTCATTTTGTATGCCTTTACCAAAGGTCAAGGTTTTTATCTTTATATATACTTCCAATGTAATTTTGTATTTTTATTTAATGAAGTCAATGTTTTTTATCTTTATTTCTAATGTCATTTGGTATGTGTTTACCGAAGGTCAAGGGTTTATCTTTATTTCTAATGTCATTGTGTATGCCTTTACCAAAGTTCAAGGTTTTTATCCTTACTCTATCTTTTATCTATGTCATTTCCTATATCTATTTTAACAAACATGTAGTTTCATCAGTTCTACAACATTACTTGTATGATCAGAATTGCATATCAATGAAAAATTGTTGGTACTCGTCTGTTAAGAGAATGGCTATGTAATTGTCAATCAAACAAAACTAAAATTAAATTGGAATGAATCAAGAATGAAGAAAATCAAATAAAGTTTTGATAAGGTAATTTGATGGTGTTCTTTAATTACAAGAATTTTTGCCACTTAAATAGCAATAATGTTATCTCATTGCATTTTAGTGTTTTAAACATGCAACTCTTCTCATAAATAAAACATTAGGAAACAAAATATTCAGAAGTGCCTCTGTTTGCCTTTTAATCATGAAAAGTAATCTTCATACAATTTTACAGTTTCTTTATCAAATGAAATTATCTTTGAATCATTTCTATATGAGCAATTTGAAATGAAATGAAAATAATTAGGCATGATTTGATGAATAAAGCATGGGATGGAGAGTTATTAGATAAATGCCATAAACTATGGTTGTTTTATGTTAAACTTTCATCTTCAGATGAAGAGAATGTGATGCAGTTGAAGGAATAGAGGTATAATAGCTGCTTGTTAAAACTTTGTCATGTTCTCTTTGCTTGTAAAGCTAGTCAAATTGAACCAATTGCCTGTCTGGCCAGTTGTATTAGACTATTTGCCTGTCTGGCCATTTGTATTGGACTGTTTGCCTGTGTGGCCAGTTGTATTGGACTATTTGCCTGTCTAGCCAGTTGTATTGGACAATTTGCCTGTCTGACCTGTTAAATTGGACCATTTGCCTGTCTGGCCAGTTGCATTGGGCCATTTGTAGAACTGGCCAGTTGTATTGGACCATTTGTATAACTGGCCATTTTTATTGGGCTAATTGCCTGTCTGGCCAGTTGTATTGGACCATTTGTGTAAATGGCCATTTGGGCTATTTGCCTGTCTGGCCATTTGTATTGGACTGTTTGCCTGTGTGGCCAGTTGTATTGGGCTATTAACCTGTCTGGCCAGTTATATTGGACTATTTGCCTGTCTGGCCATTTGTTTTGGACTATTTGCCTGTCTAGCCATTGTTATTGGGGTATTTGTCTAAATAGCCATTTGTATCAGGCTATTTGTCTAACTGGCCAGTAATTTTTGAATATTTGCTTGTGAGCACTGTTTGCTTGTAAAATCACTGCTTCACTGCACTGTTTGCAATTTTCATATGATGCTACAATGTAGTTTTTGCTTGTTTTTTGTTGATTTTAGGATAAGCAATAAGAAATGATAAATAATTTATATGGTTAATAAAAACAATAAAATGTTGATCATCAGTTAACAGTTATAGTTTGGTTAAGTTTGACTTGGACAATTAACAGTAGAGTAACATCACTTAATAACATAGTGTTAATTTTATGTTCTACAATATTTTCAGGTTATACATGTTGATGTTTTGTTGTTGCAGAATTAATAACTTCTTTTGTAGCTTGATATTAATAAAAAGTTACTTTTTATTTTTAGTAAGCAGATACTATTACTTGCTTAGTTTTTACTAACATTATAATATATCACTAATGATGGTTACTAGTATTTAAGAATTAATTGTGCTTTGGATACAACAGGGTATATATAAAATACAGTAACATAAAAATGTGAGCAAAACAATAAGCGTTAACTACAGTGACACATGGTGTTTTTTTAAACACATTGTAAAGAGTTATAATATTTTGGATAAGAAATGTCAAAGTTTAAAACAAACAAACAGGAATTAAAGTTATTTCTTATAACTAATTCAGGTCTTGTTTTATTAATAAAGTTTTTTATATTATAATTAACATGTTAATTTGTTTCTTCACAGTTACTGATAGAATGAAATTGTGTGGTACTGGAATACCAGGAACTAGTCAAGGGCAGTAACAGCACTAGAAACATTCTGATACCAGACTTAAAATAAGGGACCCAGGAACAAGTGGAAGGAGAGCAACATACTGGTACCAGACTTAAATAAAGGGAATCTGAAACTACGCAAAGGAGCAATGTGCTGGTACCAGACCTACTATGAGGGAACCAAGAACAAGCCCAAAATAAGCAATAGCCCACATCCTGGTACCATTATTTCAAAAGGGAACCAGGAACCATGACAAGAACTTGTTATTTATTTGCTGGTTCCCAAATCATATTAAGCTGAGAAAGGATACCAAATGGGAGGAGAGTAAAGAGAAAAATGTAAATGGGAACAGAATGCTGATGCCAGCTAATAATGTGACATTTAGTAACAAAATCATTAAAAAAACTCATGAACATAAAAGGATGTTTAAAAACAGTCGAGCTAAGTTATTTTGCTTACAAATAATTTCTATATCCTTTCAGTCAACACAGTTTTATTTTTGGCTTTAGTGAATGGATTTGTCTCCCTTAAAAAATGAAATGAAATCATTTTCATACCTTAGCCAAAGTTAGACACTTAAAAAAGAAGTTTTGCTGGCAGTGCAATGTTGAGTGCAAGAATATTTAGATTGGAAGAGAGAGGGATATAAGGTTGTTTATGTGCAATATTTATATTTTTGTTTAATTTTTATTTATGCATTAAATTTAATGAAACATTTATCTGTGATCACAAAATAAAACTTTGAATGTGCTATTGTTTTAACTTAGAGAAACAACTTCGGTAAACTTCTTCTATCAACAAAGATTAGATCTACGAACAAGAAAACAAGTAAATTTTCATATGTGAATATATTTAATATTTGTAGAAATGCAAGCTAATTTTTAACCTTGATTCTTGAAAAGTGAGCGTGAAAATGTGCAGGACAACACCTTTCAAATTGGTTGTATCATTTATGAGCTTCCATATTTGTTTCTTATTTGGAAAAAAAAACTTTAAAATATTTTGAAAGAAAATAAAATTTACTGGAAAATTTTACATACAGTTTAATGGAAATGATGCTATTTATTTTAATATTATATTGTGTCAGTTATAGTAAAATCATATCTCATTTTATTTATTACATACCTATTCACTGCTTCTCACTTTGCTAACTATATATGAACATGAACAACTTTCAAATAAAAGCTGAAACCAAATTTCTGTTTTCATTCAAGAATTCTTTCTTCATCCTATCAGTAATTTTTGTGTCACCTGCTACAGATAGTAGCGGTCACATACGGGGTTCACTTCTCTTTCTGTTTGTCAGTAAGTCACAAAACTTGTCCGGACTACTCCTCCGAAACTTCTGGTGCAATTTCATCCGAACTTTACTGGAATAATCTGTACAAAGTTTGGTTGTGCATATCGTCGGCATTTTCCATTTCAATGCTTTTTTCAGAGTTATGGTCCTTCAATTATCTTTATTTTTGTAATGTTTTGTCCAAACTACTGCTCTTATACTACTAATGCAATTTGAATGAAACTTTACTGGATTGATCACTTCCTTATGTACTTGCACATTTTTAACAGGTTTTCGGGTCAAATGATTTTTGGCAGAGGTAGGGATCTTGAATAAAAGGAGTGTTTTGGCCTGTAATGATTTTTAGCTCACCAGAACCAAAGGTTCAGGGTGAGCTATTAGTATTAAAGGGGGATGCTCCGGCATCTGTCACTCCATCGTCATGCATCAACAATTGTCTTCTCTGAAACTGCTGGGCAGATTTACTCCAAATTTGGTCTTTAGCATCCTTGTGACAGTCACACTTAAATTTGCTCATGTCATTTCCATTGGCCCCTTTTAGGGGTCAACAGACCAAAAAATAGAAAAAACTTTAAACATCTTCTACAGAACTAATTGATGGATGATCACTAAACTTTGTCTGTAGCATTCTTAGGTAGTCTTGTCAAGTTTGCTCATATTAATTTGATTGGCCCGTTTTAGGGGTCTCTAGGGCTAAAAATAGAAAAACCTATAGACATCTTCTACGGAACTAATGGATGGATGATAACCAAGCTTTGTCTGTAGCATTCTAGGGTTGTCTTTTATCAAGTTTGCTCATATTAATTTGATTGGCCCCTTTTAGGGGCCGCTAAAGCTAAAAATAGAAATACCTTTAAACGTCTATTTCTACAGAACTAATTGATGGATGATCACCAAACTTTGTCTGTAGCATTCTTAGGTAGTCTTTGATCAAGTTTGCTCATATTAATTTGATTGGCCCCTTTTAGGGGTTTCTGGAGCTAAAAATAGAAAAAACATTTAGACAACTTCTTCTACAGAACTAATTGATGGATGATCACCAAACTTTGTCTGTAGCATTTTTTGGTAGTCTTTTATCAAGTGTGCTCATATTTATTTGGCCCCTTTTAGGGGCTGCTAAAGCTAAAAATAGAAATACCTTTAAACTTCTATTTCTACAGAACTTATCATAATTGATGGATGATCACCAAACTTTATCTGTAGCATTCTTAGGTAGTCTTTTATCAAGTGTGCTCATATTAATTTGATAGGCCCCTTATAAGGGCCGTTAAAAGCTAAAAATAGAAATTCATTTAAACCTCTCCTTTTACAGAACTAATTGATGGATGATCACCAAGCTTTGTCTGTAGAATTCTTGGGTAGTCTTTTATCAAGTTTGCTCATATTAATTTGATTGGCACCTTTTAGGGGCCGCTTAAGCTAATACAGAAATACCTTTAAGCGTCTCCTTCTACAGAACTAATTTATAGATGATCACCAAATTTTGTCTGTAGCATTCTTAGGTAATCTTTTATCAAGTTTGCTCATATTAATTTGATTGGCCCCTTTAAGGGGTCTCTGGAGCTAAAAATAGAAAAACCTTTAAACAACTTCTTCTACAGAACTAATGGATGGATGATCACCAAACTTTGTCCGTAGCATTTTTTAGCTCGACTATTCGATAAGAATAAGAAGAGCTATTGTAGTCACCCGAGCGTCGGCGTAACCACTTATGTTAAAAGTTTTTGTAATACTTCAAATATTTTCAAAGTCCATTGACATATGTCTTTAAAACTTTGCACACTTGTTCACCATCATGATCCAACCTGTAGACAGGAGGAGATAACTGTATCAAGCATTTTGACAGAATTATGCCCCTTTTTCGACTTAGAATTTACGTTAAAGTTTTTGTAATACCTCAAATTTTTTCAAAGTCCATTGACATATGGCTTTGAAACTTTGTACACTTTTTCACCATCATGATCCCAACCTGTAGACAGGAGGAGATAACTGTATCAAGCATTTTGACAGAATTATGTCCCATTTTTGACTAAGAATTTGCGTTAAAGTTTTTGTAATACCTCAAATATTTTCAATGTCCATCGACATATGGCTTTGAAACTTTGCACACTTGTTCACCATCATGATCCCAACCTGTAGACAGGAGGAGGTAACTGTATCAAGCATTTTGATAGAATTATACCCTTTTTTTGACTTAGAATTTAAGTTAAAGTTTGCATACCACCTCAGATATTTTCATATACTCTTGACATCTGGCTTTGAAACAAGTTAAAATTTTATACTCTTCTTTGAGAGCATAGTAGGACTCTCTTCAAGGCCTTTAACAGTAACATGGATTTAAAGGAAAATTTGGCCCTTTTGTTAACTTAGAAAATTTTACATTATCAAGGCTCTTTTACTATCAAGCACTAAGAATATTCGAGCGTTGCTGTCCTACTGACAGCTCTTGTTGGTAGTCTTTTATCAAGTGTGCTCATATTAATTTGAATGGCCCCTTTTAGGGTCTGCTAAAGCTAAAAATAGAAATACCTTTAAACATCTGCTTCTACAGAACTTATCATAATTGATGGATGATCACCAAACTTTATCTGTAGCATTAATTAATATGATATCAATTAATATATGATATTAATTTGATTGGCCCCTTGTAGGGGCCACTAAATCTAAAAATAGATCAAGTTTGCTCTTATTAATTTAATTGGCCCCTTTAAGGGGCCGCTAAAGGTAGAAATAGAAATAATTTTAAATGTCTCCTTGTACAGAACTTATTGATGGATGATCACCAAATTTTGTAACATACTTTAGTAGTCTTTTATCAAGTTTGCTTATATCATTTTAATTGGCCCCTTTAAAAGGTCACTAAAGCTAAAAATAGAAAAACCTTTGAACATAATCTCCTACTGAAATAATTGATGGATAATCACCAAACTTTGTCTGTAGCATTTTTAGTCTTTTATCAAGTGTGCCCATATTCATTTGATTGGCCTTGTAATAGCTAAAGCTTAAATGCCCCAGGTCATGGCATTGCTTCAAATTATTGTTTAAAGATATTCTATGCTCAAATTTACTATAAGAAAATATTGACAATGGATAATTCCCAACACTGAAAAGCAGTTGTTTCTGGTGAGTGACTCAGGGCCATCATGGCCCTCTTGTTGTGTCTCCTGCTACACAGAAGAAACAACATGCAAATGGCTATCATAGGAGGACATATGATCATTGATCACTCTTGTTAACTCTGAAAATTACTTGCCCCTCACTGTTGTGGGTTCTAATCCCATTACAGACTTTGAATTTTTGTTTCATGTGAGAAAACTATCCAGCTAGCTTTTGGAACATCTGTGGTTCTTCTTGGGTGCCTGTTTGGACCTGAAATAATGCACAAAGGCACACCTGACATGTTTCTCTGACAGTAGAACAGAAAAGTTGCCACTCGATTAGTGCGAGTTAAAAACCCAACAAACAAATAAAAATATAAGATGAAATAATGACTGGCCTACTCTTAACTAATGGTATGATGTATGTTGAACTTCAATAGTAAAACCGCTTAAAATTTACAAATAAATGTTTCAAATTCTGGTAGGCCAACACAATTGTCCAGTCTGAAAGGCTTCTGACGACATATTTCTCAAAAGAGCTTCATTGCTACTTATTGAAATGTGATGAAACTTTTGATGAAGTAATTGAATGCATCTTGTTAAAAAGATAAAACTTTCATACTTCACACATCTACTTCTCACTTCAAAATCTGTGTAGGAATGTCCAATTCTTTCCTTTCAAGAAACTTTTCAGAACCCAATTTTAGGTCAATCATTCTAGATGTCTAATGCAAGAACTGTTGTCTTCATCACACTGATAGAACTTTATGTTGCCATGTGCCATAATTGATAGACAAACATTTCTTTTCATGAATAATTCAAAACATACTTTAGAAGTGTAATAAACCCAGGGCTTCCATTTAGTCCCAAAATTTTGAAGTCAGAGACTGCAAAATGTCTGGTCAACACTGGAAGTCACATTATATAGGTAAAGAAGGAAAAAGGTTATATTTTGGAAGTCACAAGCTAAAGTCAGAAGTAAATGACTCCCAAACTTCCACTAATGGAAGCCCTGATTAAACCCTTGCTCAAAATTAAATGAAATACGACTACAAAAAAGAACAAATAAAATGCCTGTTACATATACATTTATTAAATATCTTTAAAAAAACAACAGAACCAAGTTCTTTTAGAATGGCCATTAATAATGATAAAATGACATTTTTGTTGTACAACATTTCAACATGCTCTGGAAAACATTTTAACAACAGTGACTTATTCAAACTAATACTGTGATATATTTTACTGAGGAAAGATTAATACCATGGTAGTATATTGAGGTAGGATGATGTTAAAGCCTTGAAAAATTTGTAATATGTAATAAAAGTAATATCTCTAAAATTTACAGAGGTTGAATACATTTCCGGACTACTAGCACTAACTTGCAATATTTGGATCATCTCATTTAATTACTGTACTGGGATCCTACATATTACCGGACAAAATATGATGTTTTTTTGCTGTAACTTTTATTTAAAAAAGTAAAAAAGAATGAAATTTCACCCAAATAATTGTTGGTTATTAATACAGGTAAAAATTACTTTAACAAACATGAAATTAAACATTTAACCGTAGAAATGTGTCTTTAAAGTAGGGCATTATAAGAGAGAAAAAATCGCGTAGACAGCTCAATTTACTGGACATTGCGTTTCAATTTTTTAAGTCCTGAATTGAAATTAATCTTTAAATAATCAGCAAGGAAACTACAACTATTGAAAGGCAAAGTTAAGATATTGAAAAAAACAGTATGTCACTAAAACAAGACACTACTACAGCCATGCTTGTTACGAAGAGGCCAATTTATGGGGTGTAATTGAAATTAACACAGTGAGTATTAACTCAATTAATGTATTGATTCTTAATGAATCTTAAATGTATGAAACATTGATATTTAAATGGAATTCTGTTCTTTGTCATACAGTTTCCTTTTGGTCATCATGTAGCATGTTACAAAAGCCATAAAATCTATTTTATTTACATTTCATGTAGAGATTCCTCCCAATGTGGCGTTACCCTTTTCCTTATATGTTCTTTAATGTGCATTTCTTTGTAAAAGACAACAACGAGATACTTTTTGGACAAAATTTAAAATTACTTTTTATCATTAAAATATGTTACAATTGTCTCCTGAGATTCTTGGAGAAGAATTAAAAGTAAAACCTATCTAAAATAACCCATTAAGGGCCTCTTTATTCGGACATGCGCAGAACAGATTATTCCCCCGCATGACCAGGTCATGAAATAACTAGTAAACAAAAGGGCATGTTAGTAAATAAAGAACTGAATCAACCATATTTACCTGAGAGTGGTTTTGTTGTTATTTACTTTGAAATAGAAAGAGTGTGTACGATTCAGTCTGTATGATTTTTTAATCAAAGCAAAAATAAAAGCACTATTCAGCAGGAATAGCTTTTGTCCGGTAAACTGATTGTCCGGTAAACATGTAGGATCCCAGTAGATAATTTTAGCCAAATTTAATCCACACGATCAATGTATTTCATTGCAAGTAAGCTAATGTTATTTAGTTGTATTAATACATCTACTTATGGCACATGTAATGCATGTTAACCTCAATGTAATATGGTGGCATGGCAAAGTAATCTAAGGATTGCTGACTGCGAGGGTTCAAACCCGGTCGGGGGTCAAGCTATTATTTCCTGGAGCATGAAACTTTACATGCATTGCTTCTTACTGGTTGGTTCCAGGAATGTTCTCGGAAGTGTGTCTATAAGTTTATAAATTCCTACATAAACAAAAAATAAATTATGAACTATATAAGTTGTGAGAGTGATCAATGCAGGTTCTTAAAAAATGTTTTGAGAAGTTATTCAAACTCTACTTTGGTCAAACAATACAAGTAGTATAATAAACACGTGTGTATGCAGAATAAAAAATTAAATGACAAATATAAACATCTCACACAATGACATCAATATCACAAATGTTGGTTATACTGCAAGATTTGACCACATGTGTGGCCAAAAAGCAGTAGTAATTTGTGCATATTGCATTACTTACTGCAAAACAGCAAACTGAAAGTAATTTGATTACTAATAGGTCATTTGCAATAAAAAAAATCTGTAATATCATAATTATTTGTGCAAATTATGAATTAAATTCTTACACACGTTTTCAGAATTATATACTAGTAACTGTAAAATTAGTGCTGGAAATTTCAGTTAATGTACAAAGTCATACAAATATATCATGTGTATGCATGTTTTTTCTTGAATGCAACTCAATTATACTTGTACTTCATCTAAAACAAGAGGGCCATGATGGCCCTGAGGTCGCTCACCTGTATATAGGCCCCCGGAGCGGGGCCAGTTTAAACCCCAGGGCTTTTATTTGAATAAACTTGGAAGACACCCATTAGAAGATGTTTCATGATGTTAAGTTTTTACTACACTCGCCCCCCTTTTATTTGAACAAACTTGGTAAACACCAACAAAAAGTTGTTTCCTGCTTAAAATCTAACCTCTAGCTCATTGGGGTTTTAAAAGCAGATTTTTTAGGTTTTTACTATACACATATAGTTAAAAACAATGACACCTCTGGGGTGGGGCCAGTTTTAACCCCAGGGCTATTATTTGAACAAACTTTGTAGACACTCGCTAGAAGATGTTTCATGCTTAATATCTAAACTCTAGCTATTTTGGTTTTTTCAAAGAAGATTTTTTATGTTTTTGCTATACACATATAAGGAAAATCAATGACCCCCGGGGCGGGCCAATTTTGACCCCAGGGCTTTTATTTGAACAAACTTTGTAAACGCCCATTAGAACATGTTTCATGCTAAATATCTTAGCTCTAGCTCTTTGGGTTCTTTAAAAGAATTTTTTTTAAGTTTTTACTATATGCATAAAGGGAAAATCAATGACCCCCGGGGGCGGGGCCAATTTTGATCCCAGGGCTTTTATTTGAACAAACTTGGTAGACACTTATTAGAAGATGTTTCATGCTAAATATCTTAGCTCTAGCTTTATGGGTTCTTTAAAAGAAGATTTTTTAAGTTTTTACTATATGCATATAGGGAAAATCAATGATGCCCTGGGGCGGGGCCAATTTTGACCCCAGGGCTATTATTTGAACAAACTTGGTAGACACTTATTAGAAGATGTTTCATGCTAAATATCTTAGCTCTAGATCTATGGGTTCTTTAAAAGAAGATTTTTTAAGTTTTTTACTATATGCAAATAGGGAAAATCAATGACCCCCTGGGGTGGGGCCAATTTTGACCCCAGGGCTTTTATTTGAACAAACTTGGTAGACACTCACTAGAAGATGTTTCATGCCAAATATCTAAGCTCTATCTCTTTGGGTTTTTTAAAAGAAGATATTTAAAGTTTTTTTCTTTCGGTTGCCATGGCAACCAGAGTTCTGCATGGAATTAAATTCTTTGAACAATTTTCAAAGGTGACCACCAAAGGAACATTCCTGTGAAGTTTGGATGAAATTGGTTTAGTGGTTTATGAGGAGATATCATTTAAAGTAAAAGTTTACGGACGGACGGACACGGACGAAAAGCGATCGCAAAAGCTCACCCTGTCACTTTGTGACAGGTGAGCTAAAAAGGTCTGAACAAGGCATTGGAAACAAACAAAGGGATGTAGTTCCATGAATCTTGCACAACTTCACTATATCATTCTTGTAAATTCTACCCAATTTCAACACAAGATCACAGAGTTATGATTAACATAAAATATGGTCTCTGGAAGCAGCATCTGTTCCTCTCCCTTTCTTGGCAGGGTATATCACCTGGGATAACCTTGCATAATTCATAATTAAGTGCACTGGATACACAAAAAATTAAAATATTACAATGTCTGATTACAATTTTAAGAGTTCAATATAAAGTCTGTTGATATGTTCTTAGGTTTTTCCTGCAAGTGTATCTAACACTAGCTGCCCTGCCATAGTGTCCTCAATCGCCATTCCTGCAAAATAAAATAATTTCACTGAATAAATGTATCATTCTATATAACAACATTGCTGCAAGTCTCTTACAATCCATATATCAAACTTTTAGTTAAAGAACTTCAGTTCGTAAATGGCACTTTAACTAAGTGACTGTCAAAAGAAATAATAATCTTAAATAACTTACTTAACACATTGTTCACTTTAATGACTGTTTACTTTAATGACCTGTATTTTCTAAAGGAACCTATGAACATCTAGAATGCATTATATATTTATTGCGAAATAATGGATGAATTAGAACCAAAACATGAGTCTAGGAATAACTCGCTGTGTCCTCCATATTAGGGTTATGTCCTCCAGTCTTATGCTTACATGTTTTGTATAATAAAATCTGATCTTACTACATGTATAATAAAATTATGTTTCTACCTAGGGATTTAAACACTGTGAGCTTATTTCTTTGTGCTTCTTTCTGTCCTAAAATCATCTCACCCAGCTCTCCGTAGATCTCAGCCTGGTAATGTGTAACACTTTAATTATGTTCAACATATAGTAGGGCATAAACATGATAGTATATAAAACATGGTGGTATATAAACATCGTATATAAAGATTTCATTATCAATATAAAATAGAATAATATTGTAAATGTTTCTGACACAAAAATAGAATTAAGTACATGTGACAAGTTCAGATCTACTTATTTTTTCCATGTAGATCTGATGACCACTGTATATGTTTCACCTTCTTTATAATTTTGATTTCCCAAGAAAGCTATTTTAGCCATGCAATCAAAGTGGATTTTTACAGATAGGCATTAGAAGTATCAAAATACCATTATCCGTGAAGTTAAACAAATTGTTGATTTTGGTTAGAAAAAAATGTTCGAAGTAATTTTTAACAAATTACCTTGAAATAATGGATTCAGTATTTAATGGGCAAGATTGTTTTGCCAGTTTACTTGTCGGCTATATGGAAAACGCCATGTTTGTTCTCGAAATAGTTAAAATAACCAACTTAGTATTGGTTTCACAAGGGTTAAAATTAGAAACTGCATCGTTTTCAAAATTATGAAAGCTTGCCAATGATTGGTTGTTTGAAAGACCATGAGAAGGTGACTACTTATGGATGGACGTCAGATCCTAAAGTTTGATGTTATTTAGAAGCTGATTATAATCAGATTGATTTGCATCCTGAATGCATTATATAACAAGAGGGCCATAATGGCCCTGAAGTCGCTCACCTGTATATAGCGCCCCACCCTGCCCCCCAGCAGGGCCAATTTTAACCCAAGGGCTTTTATTTGAACAAACTTGGTAGACACCCATAAGAAGATGTTTCAAGCTAAACATCTAAGCTCTAGCTCATTGGGTTTCTTAAAAGAAGATTTTTTAAGTTTTTACTATACACATATAGTTAATAAATGACATCTCTGGGGCGGGGCCAGTTTTGACCCCAGGGCTTTTATTTGAACAAACTTTGTAGACACTTACTAGAAGATGTTTCATGCTTAATATCTTAACTCTAGCTATTTGGGTTTTTCAAAGAAGATTTTTTTAGTTTTTGCTATACACATATAAGGAAAATCAATTACCCCCGGGGCGGGGCCAATTTTGACCCCACGGCTTTTATTTGAACACTTGGTAGACACCCATTAGAACATGTTTCATGCTAAATATCTTAGCTCTAGCTCTTTGAGTTCTTTAAAAGAAGATTTTTTAAGTTTTTACAACATGTATATGCATATAGGGAAAATCAATGATCCCCTGGGGCGGGGCCAATTTTGACCCCGGGGCTTTTATTTGAACAAACTTGGTAGACACTCATTAGAAGATGTTTCATGCTAAATATCTTAGCTCTAGCTCTTTGGGTTCTTTAAAAGAAGATTTTTTAAGTTTTTACTATATGCATATAGGGAAAATCAATGACCCCCTGGGGCGGGGCCAATTTTGACCCCAGGGCTTTTATTTGAACAAACTTGGTAGACACTCACTAGAAGATGTTTCATGCCAAATATCTAAGCTCTAGCTCTTACAGTTTTTTCAAAGAAGATTTTTAAGTTTTTGCTATACACATAAAAGAAAAATCAATTACCCCCGGGGGCGGGGCCAATTTTGACCCCAGGGCTTTTATTTGAACATACTTGGTAGACACCCATTAGAACATGTTTCATGCTAAATATCTTAGCTCTAGCTTTTTGAGTTCTTTAAAAGAAGATATTTTAAGTTTTTACTATATGCATATAGGGAAAATCAATGACCCCGTGGGGCGGGGCCAATTTTGACCCCGGGGCTTTTTTTTTAACAAACTTGGTAGACACTCATAAGAAGATGTTTCATGCCAAATATCTTAGCTCTAGCTCTTTGGGTTCTTTAAAAGAAGATTTTTTAAGTTTTTACTATATGCATATAGGGAAAATCAATGACCCCCTGGGGTGGGGCCAATTTTGACACCAGGGCTTTTATTTGAACAAACTTGGTAGACACTCACTAGAAGATGTTTCATGCCAAATATCTTAGCTCTAGCTCTTACGGTTTTTTAAAAGAAGATATTTAAAGTTTTTTCTTTCAGTTGCCATGGCAACCAGAGTTCTGCATGGAATTAAATTCTTTGAACAGATTTTAAAGGTGACCACCAAAGGAACATTCCTGTGAAGTTTGGATGAAATTGGCTTAGTGGTTTATGAGGAGATGTCATTTAAAGTAAAAGTTGACGGACGGACGGAAGACGGACGGACGGACGCCGGACGAAGAGCGATCACAAAAGCTCACCCTGTCACTTTGTGACAGATGAGCTAAAAATACAATATTGCAAAAAGATCATCAGATTACACTCTGTAGTAGTTCAAATATTTGCTACAACCTTTCCCAACAACTGATTGTAAATAAATAATAAACTAAACAAGAGCCCAGTTTGAGCCAGGTGATGCTCCCCGAATAGGTTTTGAACACAGGAAAGTAGTTTCAAAGTTATGTCCCTGGAAAAAGTTCAAAGTGCAATAATTCCAAAATTAGGCAAGGCAGAGTTACTGCTCTTTGCACTGCACTTCTAATCAATGCGATGATGCCGATCTATCAACCTACAAAGTTTCTTGTTGATACCTCTTATGGTTTCCAAGTTACATCCTGGACAAAGTTAAAAAATGTAAAAATGAGCAAAGGGCAATAACTACTAAATTTTGTTAGACGGAGTTCAAGTTCTTTGGCACTGCACATACCCATTGAGAGGCGGAGTTCAAGTTCTTGGGCACTGCACATTCCCATTGAGATCTATCTACCTACAAAGTTTCAT
Organism: Ruditapes philippinarum; assembly: GCF_026571515.1. Lineage (NCBI taxonomy): Eukaryota > Metazoa > Mollusca > Bivalvia > Venerida > Veneridae > Ruditapes > Ruditapes philippinarum. The sequence goes on from NW_026862663.1 coordinate 674,972, forward strand.
GTTGATATTTCTTATAGTTTAACACAAGATTTTTCTAAAAGGGGAGATAATTCAAAAATGAGGCTAAAAAGAGTTATAGTTCTTTTGCACTGCACTACTACTCAATGAGATCTATCTACCTGCAATGTTTTAATGTTGATATCTCTTATAGTTTTAGAGTTATGTTCCGGACAAAGTTCAAATTGTAAAGATAAACAAAAGGGCAATCACTCCAAAAGTAGGCAAAAAAGAGTTATGGTTCTTATGCACTGCACATCTACCCATTGAGATCTATTTACCTACCAAGTTTCATGTTGATATCTCTTATAGTTTTAGAGTTATGTCCCAGACAAGATTTTTCTAAAAGGGGATATAATTCAAAAACCGGGCAAAATAGAGTTATGGTTCTTGTGCAATGCACATCTACCTATTGAGATCTATTTACCTACAAAGTTTCATGTTGATATCTCTTATAGTTTTAGAGTCATGTTCCGGACAAGATTTTTCTAAAAGGGGAAATAATTCAAAAACCGGGCAAAATAGAGTTATGGTTCTTTGACACTGCACTCCCCCTCAATGCCCTCTACCACTGTATGAAGTTTCAACAATTATCTCCAAGGGTTTTCAAGTTATGCTCCGGACAAAACAAGGGACAGACAGACGGACTGGACGGACAAGGTGGCGACTATACGCTCTCCCTTCGTGGAGCATAAAAATAACAATTTGATAGCCATAATAAATAAATTATTTAAACCTTTGACATGATTACATCACCACTTTCTTTTAAGGCACCCTCCTTACTGTCAACATATAATATAGAAGACCTCATTAGATCTGGAGAAATCTCTGCCCAGTCGGGTCTACAAGCACCTACAGCTGAAATAAAGTAATTAATCTAAAATGAAAAGTGCTGACATAAAGTACTGTGTTTCTTAATTGAACATACATGAACTCATACATGTGAACTCTCCCACTTTTAGCTGGAGACTCCCACTTTCTGCAGCCAATTTTCAAAGATTTTTCTTAAAATAAGGGGTATTTTCACAAAGTAAAGAAATCTCCCTATTTTCTATGTCAGAACTTCATTCTTTGTTTATCACACATTCTAAAATCTCACTCTTTTTGAAGAAAAATCTAGCAATATCACAAGACTTTTAACATCGGAATATGATGTTGACAGACAGAGTAATGCCAAGTTAATTGGTTTAGTAAATAAATTGTTGAAACATAGAACATAAACATATTTTTATTATATCTGTCATGTATGAATACTTGTTTGTTTGTTTGGTTCTTGTACTAATTCTAACACATGTTTAGTATATATCCACAGTCTGTCAACCTTACCAGTTTTCTGGATTACTATCCAGAAATTACATATCTTTCCAAAAGTAACTGACAACAGTTACTAATCTCACATGATTACTTAAACAGTGGTAAGAGACAAATGAGCACAAGACTCAATGTCAGACTAATAATATCTGTCATATTTTGTGGTTCGGATCAGAATTCTGTCCCGAGGTGACCCGCCCATTGGGCGGTAACGAGGCTTGCCGAGTTACCGCCCATAGGCGGGTGACCGAGGGACGGATATTCCGATCCGAACCGCAAACATGTCAGATATTTTTTCTTGCATATTCTACCATATTCCATTACATTGTATATTTTAAATTCTTTACATTTATTTTCAATGGAAATTTATATCATTACAACGTAACTACTTTCTTACAACAGCGTATGAATTACAACTTCATTCATAACGGTAAAATGACATCATCCTAAGCGTGCCATTGTACAGCACGCGACTCATCTGGCACCCCCCATGCCAGATGAAATTTCCGGCATGGGTAAAACTCACGGAAACGCCAGTCTGCTATGCAAGAAATCAATTTCACAAAGAAATTTTGCCTCGTCTGCAGATTAAACCAGTAAACTCTGGTTTAAATATACAAATTAATTCCAGTATTATGGCAGTATTGTTAAATAGTGCACATGTAATTTTTCTGTTGTCTACACAAAAGAATACAGTATTTTTGTTTCCGAGTATCATTTAACATTTAAGCTCTGTAGCTATTAATAACATACATGTATTATATACATGAGCATCAGGTATCTTACAGAAATGTGATAAACAAAGAAAGCAAAATCCACTTGTGATCACTGGAAAACTACAATGGCCATGCTGACCTCTAAGAAGCAACATAACCTATGCAGCAATGTGATAAAAATCAGAGTAAAACGGCTCCATGCATTCACAATTCTTCATAATGATATATGCAGTATAAACTAACACTTTTATTTAAAGATTTATTTTAATCCACACATAAACCATTCAAACTGGTATAAGGATATAGAACATATCTGATTTTAACAGAAGATAACAGTAAGTATCTTTCTGTGTGAGCAGAACTAAATTGACCAACATGTCACAATCATGTACTTCTGTATTAACCATGAACTTCACATTGGTTCAAACAGAGACAATAATAAGCCATAGCTTGGAATTCAAAACTTCAGCAAAACATTTTTCACAAGACTCTGAAGACACAGCAATATAATTTTAAATAACACATAGCTTTGTAAGTAACAGTAAAAATATTATCCCGAGGAAAAAACTGTTACCCGAGGTGTTACATGTAGTTTTTACTACTTTTTGCAAGGGATGATATTTTTGCTGTTACTCACAAACCTGTGTTATTTATTTTATTACCATGCACAAATACTTCATTGGTACACCATCTCTATAGGCTTTTATTTTTCAGATTTTTACTTTAAAATAGGTAACAGGACAAAATTTTAGTCACATGGTACACTCAATTAACAGTTAGTATAACTCCCATTGGCCTGTGGAAAATTAGCATTTCAAAAACTGTAAGGGGTAATAATATAATATACCATTAACATGAGCATTTGATTTCACCCATGACTTTTCTAGGATAGGAGTTGTTGATGCTGTTACCGTGACGATGACATCTGCATCTTTCACAGCTTCCTCTGCTGTACGACAGGCCACACCCCCAATGTCAGCTGCACATTTCTCAGCACTAGAATATGTTCTACTCCAAACTGTCACCTGTAGTTTATAAAATTGTACACACATGAAGAAAATATTTGTCTCAGTGTATGATACACAGTATATAATTATGTGAAGAACTGGATTAAGATGTACCACTGTAGTGGTATTTCTTATGATATATACAGTATAACCTCAGTTCTCTGTAAAAGCAACACCCCCTTGGGAAGCAAGCATTAACGTTGTTGCTCTAGAGAGGTTAAATATATTATGAACATACTATAGAAATATTAAATAATAAGTCTAAATATTGCTAAGAAAAAATAATGTTGCGGTACCAATGCATTTACATGTCCAACTTAGATAAAGTACCAGTATCTGACTTGATTAAATGAGTGTCTTTAATTTATTTTGAAACATACACTAACTACCCATTTCAATATATAGCAATAATTCTAACACGACCCGCATTGTTCCCTATTGAACATAGAAGACCCAAAAGTGTGTATTATTATGCAATTGAAATTCCATATTTAGAAATGTGACATAACCATAAGACATGAAACGTAACCATTAAAAATGCAAAATGCTCAAAATAAGAACGGAAACAAGTCAGGTGCAATTAAGCTTGATATCAGGTATTTGTTGATGTCATGTTAGAATCGAAATCAGTTATTTTATCTCTTGATAAAATCACTGTTTGTCATTTGACAGGCAGGGGACCTAAAAATGAACAATTTTGTATTTCAGTGTGGCCAGAAACACAATTCCAAATATTTCAAAACCTGTTTCACAGGCAGATAACCAGTTGAACAGCATTATTCAAGGATTGAAGAAAATAATAGTTTGCATGCATTGCTCCTAAAAATAATGACTGGCAGCAATTTATATTTACCCCCACCCAGGAAAAATCTTCACCTTCACCTAAAATATACCAATATGGGCAATCTTCATACTCCAGAATTCGCCCAATTCCTTTAAAAATATCTCTAACACGCAGTGCAATCAATGGCATTTTCAAAAATGACCAATAAAGTGTATGTCATACGTGTAGATTTTTCACAAAATTTATCCAAAATTTCTTACTTGTTTGGCACAAACTGTCAAAGCTTCATTTTTAACTTTTTCACCTCCATTCGGAGGGTCACAAATACATACAAAGCTACCAAAATGCTTAGTTTCGGGTAAAAATCCAAAAATACTGCTCATTCTTACACAAACAAGAAAGAATTACAATGACATAGAAATATCAAAAGTTTCCAGTACCTTCAAAACACCATGTCTGAGTTATTGAAAAATTTGACCGGGGCCATCATTCAGATATGTCCCCTGCCCCCTGATATAATTCCTCGCATCCAAACTCTAAACAGTGATTTTATTTAGCAATAAAGGAAGACAAAACTGTGAAAAAATTTATCATGATATAAATATATAAATGTATATCTTTATAAGTATCAAGACACAATGTGACAATGTAAATGAAAATGAAACAGAAATAACATTGCTCAGGATGGAAAAGACAACAATTTAAAATCTGATATCAATCCCTTCAATTATAATCTTTTTTTCATGCTAGAATGAAAACAGTCCAAAGCTTCTGTTTTGTTTATTCTTATTAGGATTTACTTTTTGTGATTTTTTTTAATCTTAGGCCCATCATGAAATAAGACACATATTTTTTCACTGCTATGCATTATTACATTGAGAGCCATTCATCATTGATCTTATCATACTTAAATGTACTTTATGCAGGGGAGAGAACTATAACATTACGTTTTCTTGTCTATATAGATTACTTGCCTTTGGGTAATATTGCAAAAAAAACAAGAGGGCCATGATGGCCCTAGATCGCTCACCTGACTTATCAAACTCATCCAAACAATTATCTAGACAAGCATTCTGACCAAGTCTCATGACAGGTGAGTCAAAAATGTTACCACTACAGTGTTAACAAGGATTATCCATATTTGAGCAGTGCGACCTAGTTTTTTTACCAAGGTGACACATATTCAAACTTGACCTAGAAATCATCAAAACAAACTTTCAGACCAATTTCCAGGATACTTGGATCAAAACAGTAGCAACTAGAGTGTTAACAAGATTTTTCTATTTTTAGCTTCGGTGACCTAGTTCCACATGCGATTTCGAACTCATCCAAGCAATTACCTAGACAAGCATCCTGACCAAGTTTGATGATAATTGAGTCGAAAATGTGACCACTAGAATGTTAACAAGGTTTTTCCATATTTGGGCGGTGTGACCTAATTTTTCATCCAAGATGACCCATGTTCAATCTTGACTTTAAGAAATCATCAATACAAACTTTCAGACCAATTAACAGAATAATTGGATCACAACAGTAGCCACTAGAGTGTTAACAAGATTTTTATATTTTTAGCTCCTGTGACCTAGTTTTTCATCCGAGATGTCCCATGTTCGATTTAATCCAAGCAATGACCTAGACAAGTTTCCTGACCAAGTTTGATGACAATTGAGTCAAAATTGTGACCACTAGAGTGTAAACAAGGTTTTTCTTTTTTTAGTTCCGGTGACCTACTTTTACATCCAAGATGACCCATGTTCGAACTCATCCGAGCTATCACCTAGACAAGCATCTTGATCAAGTTTGATGATGATTGATGCAAAAATGTGACCGCTAGAGTGTTAACAAGGTTTTTCTATTTTTAGCTCCGGTGACCTAGTTTTTCATCCAGGATGACCCATGTTCGAACTCACCCAAGCTATCACCTAGACACGCATCTTGACCAAGTTTGATGATAATTGATGCAAAAATGTGACCGCTAGAGTGTTAACAAGGTTTTTCTATTTTTAGCTCTGGTGACCTAGTTTTTCATCCAAGATGACCCATGTTCGAACTCATTCGAGCTATCACCCAGTCAAGCATCCTGACCAAGTTTGATGAAGATTGAGTCAAAATTGTGACCACTAGTGTTAACAAAATTTTCTATTTCTAGCTCCAGTGACCTAGTTTTTCATCCGAGATGACCCATGTTCGAACTCATCCGAGCAAGTACCTAGACAAGCATCTTGACCAAGTTTGATGATGATTGATGCAAAAATGTGACCGCTAGAGTGTTAACAAGGTTTTTCTATTTTTAGCTCTGGTGACCTACTTTTTCATCCGAGATGACCCATGTTCGAACTCATGTTCAAACTCATCTGAGCTATCAACTAGAGAAGCATCCTGACCAAGTTTGATGATGATTGATGCAAAAATGTGACCGCTAGAGTGTTAACAAGGTTTTTCTATTTTTAGCTCCGGTGACCTCCTTTTTCATCCGAGATGACCCATGTTCGAACTCATCCGAGCTATCACCTAGACAAGCATCTTGACCAAGTTTGATGATGATTGATGCAAAAATGTGACCGCTAGAGTGTTAACAAGGTTTTTCTATTTTAAACTCTTGTGACCTACTTTTTCATCCGAGATGACCCATGTTCGAACTCATCCGAGCTATCACCTAGACAAACATCCTGATCAAGTTTGATGATGATTGAGGCAAAAATGCGACCGCTAGAGTGTTAACAACTAAATGTGAACGGACGATGGCCGACGGCCAACGGACGACGGACAATAATCGATCCTAAAAGCTCACCCTGAGCATGCTCAGGTGAGCTAAAAAATTACTGACCAGGTGATATTCATTTCCACAATGATAGATCGAAATAACACCATGTGACATTTAGGTGAAGTGTAATAAGATGTGATATTCACCAGTACAATGTCATTGACTGATAAATATCACATAATATTCAAAGGCTCACTAGTCAATAATTGTAAAATATTACATTTCTCTAGAAAACCTACAAATGTACCTGTGTGAATTTGCAGACAGTAGAGAGAGCCTGGAAGTGAGATCTCGCCTGTACACCACTACCTAATATAGCTAACTTTGTTGTACCTTCTGGTGCAAGATACTGTAACATAAGATTAAAATTCATTCTAATAAGTTCCAATATATTGTTTGAATAATAAAAAAGAGCACCAAAAAGGCGGGGCAATTTATGCCTGATAAATTTGTATAAGTAAACAAAAATAATCTTTCAATTAAGGTAGAAACCCAATAAAAAAAACTTGTCTGTAAATGTTAACCATAATAAAATAATGTGCATAGCGCAGGTTTGACCTTCCTCAATTTTTTCAGGCGTATAACAAATAACCTTGGAAATTAGGCAAATCAAGAAACTGACAAGAAAAATAAATGTTGATTAATATGACAGTTCTTATTAATTAATAAAAACACTAGTTATATATGAGAAACCTTTGTAGCTACTGCTGATACAGCTGCTGTCCTCATTGCAGTGATCACTTCACCATCCATTATCTGTAAATACATGTACATTAACATTTTGTACATTATCATATGAACCGCATCACGACAAAACCAACATAATGGGTTTGCGACCAGCATGCATCCGCGCATTCTGATCAGGATCCATGCTGTTCGCTATCAGTTTCTCTACTTGTTATAGACTTTGTAAGCGAACAGCATGGATCCTGATCAGACTGCGCGGATGCGCAGGCTGGTCTGGATCCATGCTGATCGCAAACGCACTATGTTGGTTTTGTTGTGACGCGGCTCATATATATTTCATTCGTACACATTTACTTAAAACACATGTGCATAAATTGTACATGGACACAAGTGTTGTAATTTTCCTATTAAATGTCATTATAATTTGTTTACTGATGAAGTTAAGGTCATGCAAATGAAAGTAAATTTCCATGTAAAATTATGCCTATTATTTACAGATAGTACATGGAGAATTCCCAGTAAAATCATGTAAATTGAAAGTAGACTTCCAAACACAATGATGAATAAAAAATTAAGCCGACAATAGACTTAAAAGTAAAATACATTGAAAGCAGATGTACAAATGTATATATCTACATTATGTATTAACTGAAATGATGCAGTTTAATTATTTTACTACTTGCAGTGATAATGTACCTAAAGTTCACAATTATAGACAAAAGCTTAATTGATATCTACAGGTAGGTCATACTATAAAAGATTTCACAGTGTAATGAATTGAAATTATAATATCATGTCTAAAATTAAAATATGCATGATCACATCTGATACTGTTGTACTAATTGTAAATCTAACTTACAATTATGTTAATTAGGTAAATTTTACATTCAACTAACTTATGGAATCTATATTTAAGTATAGTATTACAATGTAATTTTGAGCTATTTTACTAGGCTGCTAAGAAAACTGAATCAATGATTTTAGTAATATATTAAATATATAATTATGTTTATCTATATACAAATTTAAAAAAAACAGTCTGTATCCAGACTTAACATCAGCATAGGCATTTTCTTAACATGTTTCTGATTTTGCAAAAAGGTAACCTTAACACAACTTTAAATCACATGTCTGAGGCCTAGCTGCTTGCCTACCAGAACACCTGACAGCCCACCTTTCACTGACCAATATAATAACCAGTATTTTCAAACAAGAGGGCCATGTTGGCCCTAAAATTGCTCATCTGTATATAGGCCCCCGCAGGCAGGGCTAATTTTAACCCAAGGGTTTTTATTTGAACAAACTTGCTAGACACCCATTAGAAGATGTTTCATGATAAATATCTAAGCTCTAGCTCTTTGGGTTTTTTAAAAGAAGATTTTTTAAGTTTTTACTATACACATAAAGGGAAAAACAATGATCCCCACCCCTTGAAGGGGCCAATTTTGACCCAAGGACTTTTATTTGAACAAACTTGGTAGACACCCACTAGAAGATGTTTCATGCTTAATATCTAAGCTCTTGCTATTTGGGTTTTTTTTTAAAGAAGATTTTTTAAGTTTTTACTATATAGAAATGAGGAAAATTAATGACCCACTGGGACAGGGCCAATTTTGACCCCATGGCTTTTATTTGAACAAGTTTGGTAGACACTGACTAGACAATGTTCCATGCCAAATATTTAAGCTCTAGCTCTAGATTTTTTAAGTTTTTTCTTTTGGTTGCCATGGCAACCAGAGTTCTACATGGAATTAAATTCTTTGAACAAATTTTAAAGTTGACTACCAAAGGAACATTCCTGTGAAGTTTGAATGAAATTGGCTGAGCGGTTTATGAGGAGATGTCTTTTAAAGTAAAAGTTTACGAAGGGACAACGGACGGACAACGGACGAAAAGTGATCATAAAAGCTCACCATGTCACTTTGTGAGCTAAAAATTGAAAACCTGGTAAAAAAAATATATTTGTTATTAAAAAAAATTATTCATTATTAATTTTGCTATCAAAAGATAATATTGAACACTGAAATCATTTGTTGTTGTTGGTCCTTGGACTTTTTATGTTTGTTTCTGCATGATGTGAAATATATAAAAAAAATGTATTGGAATGTATTGAGAACCTGATAAAATAGACAAGAAGTAAATGCTCAACCTACTGCTTTGGGTACACCTGTCCTAGTTTCAAACAAGATGATAACAGCATTATGAGTCTGTACTCCATGTCGTTCCATGTTGTGTGGGTAAAATGTGACAAGTTTCACACCCAAGTTTCCTTCATCTTCACACAAAGATGGCATCAATCCCAGAAACCTTTCATGTAAAAATGAAAAACATATAATAAATTTCTTTATGGACATTTTTTCTATGTTTACAGGTGTGCCTTTTCCCAGTTAGCAAGAAATGTAGGATACCAACAAGGGCCATCAGTGATGACATGTGTCACCTCATGATAGCCATAACTTGGCAAAAAATCATTCAACCTAAAAACCTGTGTGCTACAAGAATTTCAGCTATTAATCAATCCTGTAAAGTTTCATTGAAATTGCATTAGTGGTATAACAGGAGTAGTCCGGACAAATTTCAAAATTAAAATCATTAAAGGGCAAAAACTCTGACAAGAGGTGCACAACTAGACATGGTCCCTAAAATTTTGATGAAATTGCACCAGCAGTTTCTGAGGAGTAGTCCTGACAAACTTCTGTTTAGCTGGCAACACAAAAAAACACCTTTTTATTCAAGGGCAATAACACAGCCAAAAATCATTCAAGCCAAAAACTTGTGTATTATGCACAAGTACTTGACCTACCAATTAATGCTGTAAAGTTTCATTGAAATTGCATTAATGGTATATGAGAAGTAGTCTGGACAAACTTTAAAAAATAAAATAATTAAAGGGCCATAACTCTGACAAAATTCATTGAACCATAAAAAGCCGATGATATGCACAACTAGAATTGGTACAAAGTTTAGATGAAATTTCACCAGTAGTTTTTGAGTAGTAGTCCAGACAAGCTTTTGTGTATCTGGCAACACAAAAAAACACCTTTTTTATTCAAGGGCAATAACTCAGCCAAAAATAATTCAAGCCAAAAACTTGTGTATTATGCACAAGTACTTGACCTACCAATTAATGCTGTAAAGTTTCATTGAAATTGCATTAATGGTATATGAGGAGTAGTCCAGACAAACTTCTGTGTAGCTGGCAACACAAAAAAACACCTTTTTTATTCAAGGGCAATAACTCAGCCAAAAATCATTCAAGCCAAAAACTTGTGTATTATGCACAAGTACTTGACCTACCAATTAATCCTGTAAAGTTTCATTGAAATTGCATTAATGGTATATGAGGAGAAGTCCGGACAAACTTTATTATTTCAAGGGCCATAACTAGGCTAAAATCATTCAAGCGGAAAACCCCTGTCATATGCACAAGTGCTTGACCTACCAATCAATCCTGTAAAGTTTCATTGAAATTGCATTAGTGGTGTATGAGAAGTAGTCTGGACAAACTTTAAAAAATAAAATAATTAAAGGGCAATAACTCTGACAAAATTCATTGAACCATAAAAAGCTGATGATATGCACAACTAGAATTGGTACTGATCATTTAGAACTGTAAAGTTTAGATGAAATTGCACCAGTAGTTTTTGAGAAGTAGTCCACACAAACTTTTGTGTATCTGGCAACACAAAACAAACAAAAATACTTTTTTATTAAAGGGCCATAACCCGGCCAAAAATAATTCAAGCCAAAAACTTGTGTATTATGCACAAGTACTTGACCTACCAATTAATGCTGTAAAGTTTCATTGAAATTGCATTAATGGTATATGAGGAGTAGTCCAGACAAACTTCTGTGTAGCTGGCAACACAAAAAAACACCTTTTTTATTCAAGGGCAATAACTCAGCCAAAAATAATTCAAGCCAAAAACTTGTGTATTATGCACAAGTACTTGACCTACCAATTAATGCTGTAAAGTTTCATTGAAATTGCATTAATGGTATATGAGGAGTAGTCCAGACAAACTTTATTATTTCAAGGGCCATAACTAGGCTAAATTCATTCAAGCGGAAACCCTGTGTCATATGCGCAAGTGCTCGACCTACCAATCAATCCTGTAAAGTTTCATTGAAATTGCATTAGTGGTATATGAGAAGTAGTCTGGACAAACTTTAAAAAATAAAATAATTAAAGGGCCATAACTCTGACAAAATTGAACCATAAAAAGCCGATGATATGCACAACTAGAATTGGTACAAAGTTTAGATGAAATTTCACCAGTAGTTTTTGAGTAGTAGTCCAGACAAGCTTTTGTGTATCTGGCAACACAAAAAAACAACAAAAAAAACTTTTTTATTAAAGGGCCATAACCCGGCCAAAAATCATCTAACCGGAAAACCCGTGCAATATGCGCAAGGACTTGAGCTACAGATCAATGCTGTAAAGTTTCATCGGAATTGCATTAGTGGTATAAGAGGAGTAGTCTGGACAAACTTTAAAAATAAAAATTATTAAAGGGCCATAACTTGGACAAAAATCATTAAACCAGAAATGCTGACGATATGTCATCATACATAATGTTAAAAATGTAACAAAATTAGAGAAATGTAACACACCTATATTTCAAAATTGATAATGTGACGTCATGATGTGATGACGTCACAAGGGAGAATGCGCGACATTTCGCGGCAAAATTAGTAAAAAAAGTACTTAAAATCACTTAAAAAGCATGAAATAAAAAGAAAATTTATTTGTGTTACATATAAGTTTGAAATATATTTCATTTGTGAACACCAGCTATTATATTTTCACTTGTGGCTATGCCGCTCGTGAAAATATTGCATCTTGTGTTCACTCAGTGAAATTATATTTCAATCTTACATGCAAAACAAACAAAACTTCTCTATATAATTTGTTGTCAGTCATATGTGATACATAAAGTTTTTGTATGATTGCATATCAAGTTTCTTACACATTTTCTCCCCATACAGTAAATAGTTTTATACCAGGGGTCAACACTTACGTTTTGTTTGAATTTTTATATTTTGAAATAAATAAATAAAGATAAAATTTAATTAAAACATGAAATTATATAGTATACAGTATATGATAGAAACATACCAGTACAATATATTGCAATTTTTATATACGCATGGCCATTAACTTGATAAAGGCTTACAGTTACTTACAAGAATATTACTTTGTATAGGATAATAGTTTCAAGTTAAATAGTATCATGAGAAAAACATGTTAACTCAAAAGTCTGAATATTTTATATTAAATTTCAATGTTTTTTATTTACACATTTTACACAGTCTATCCATTGTTAAATTGTGAGCTTTTTCGTTATAGAATAGAATAGAATAAATCTAATTCTATTTTCAATCATGGGCCTTTACAGCCATATAATAACATAATGATATTGTATATACATGTACAATGTATGCAGTATACAAGCTGCAATTTTTTCTAACTCACCCTCCTTCTTTTGCTACAGGAACAACTGACCGTACTGGTTGAACTACATTTCTGCTGGAAAACTTTGTCAAAGCTTGTTCCATAACTTGTATAAGACTGTCATAGTTCAAAACAGATTTAATAGTTTCAGCTGTAATAAAATTCTCCATCCTCACAGTAAACTTTATTTTTGTTTTCTAATTTATATCACGTGACACCTAATTTTAGATAAAAGTCGCTTATAGCAATGTAATTGAAAAACATGATAGTTATAAAGAAATATTAGTTTAAGCTATTCGAAATCATTAAAAAAAACTTGAAATGTTTTATTTTGTAAGGCCTCTTCAACAGTTCAGCCAATCTCGAGCACTTTCTGGTTAAGTGCTGCGTTGGCCTAAACTGCTAAAGTGACGTCATTGATTTTTTGGAATCTCACTCTCAGACCGAATCTCAGACTTCAAGAATTTCAGAAAATTCTGTAAGTAAATTCAAATAAACATTTTTTAAATAATTCATTTGCGTTATTAATAATCAAAGCTCTAATCACACGTGAAGTTCACGGGTTTCACAAGTAAATGTCCTTTTTATCATTAAAGTTATTAGTATTCGCGATCCGGTTAATGAAGGTGAAATTTCCACATCTTCAGTTCCTTTAATTATGTCTTTATGATTTTACTTTTTTATTTTCTTGCTGTAAAAACACCGTGATTTGCATGTTTTCCGTAAAGACAGATCCATGAAAGTGGTAGTCGAGGGTGAATACTCGAGAAGCATTCATTAGTTCAGGGGCGTCCGTGGCCGAGTGGTTAAGGTTGTTGACTTCGAATCACTTGCCCCTCACCGCTGTGGGTTCGAATCCCGACAGGGACTTTGGATTCTTTCATGTGAGGAAGCTATCCAGCTAGCTTTCGGAACGTCGGTGGTTCTACTCAGGTGCCTGTTCGTGCCTGAAATAATGCACGGAAGGGCACCTGAGGTCTTCCTCCACCAGTAAAGCTGGAACGTCGCGATATGACATATACTGTGTCGATGTGACGTAAAACCCAAAACAAGTTCATGTTGACTCCAGTGTGCTGCAGGGAACTTTACTCGTTCCGTTAATGTTTCATAATATGAAATTAGGTGCTACCTATGGCGCGGAAAGCTCTTATGATTTAAGCATAACATGTTTAGTGTACATGTTAACAAGATCTATCTTGCAATTCGTAAATAAGTAAATGCAGGGATTTGTATCGTAAAAAGAAACGAATAAATTGGTGGTGTTCAACATATCACCGGAAAAGGGACCACTGCGCATGCGTCGGTGTTTGGAAAATCCCGTCCACCATTTTCTGTTAATCTCTAATCACATATGTTGTTTTTACGTTATTTTTAATGTGCTAATTTATCAAAAAGGATTTTAAAGTAACTTTTTACATTTATCATCGTGACTATAGTTCTTATGAATGAAATGAATGTTTATTTCCTGATTTTGTACATCATTCTTTCACTGGAAGTGTTAGTAAGCATGCGTCTGCTAACAATAGTCTGAATTTTGTAGACGTTCATTAAAAGCACTGTGATATCTATATTTAGCTCAAAAGGATTTCAAAATGGCGGCGCCCAGGTAACTTAGGATTTTTTCACAGCTCATTAGGTATAGGAAATATACTTTCTTGAAATTTTCATTTTACTATTAATTTGATTTCATTTGAATTGATACGCATCATACATGTTATCTAAGAGCGCTACAGCCCTCGCGGGGCCTTCGGCCCGCTCGGACTTTCTGCGTATAAACGACCTGCCACTCAGTGTAAAATCTCAGGTTAGACATTTTGCAGATGATTGTTTGTTAAATAGACATATCTATAATATATCAGATCATGACAAACTCCAAGAAGATCTAGTCGCCTTTGAACGTTACGCCTCAATTCAATGCGAAAAAAGGGTGACCCATAGTGTCAAAAGCAAAACAAACTGAATAAAACCATATTAAAACATGTGTACTCAAATCCCTATCTCAGTCATATTAAAACATGTGTACTCAAATCCCTATCTCAGTTAACTTATATCAAACGATTTAACTTGGTCGAATTACAGGGACTTGGCACAGTTTTGGGATAGTGTAAAAAGTAAATCTAGAAAAAAAAACTATATCTATATAATATATAGACAAGGGTTTGAACATGCCAAATCAGCTGACTGTCAAGCAATAAAATCACCAATTTGGATATATTATTTCGATTCTAACACAACATCAACAAATAAATGCTGCCATAACCTGATATTAAGCAACATTGCGCCAGATTTGCTTCCGTTCTTATTTTTTGGCGCATTAGATTTTTTGTGGTTACGTCACATGTATAATGATTACGTCACATATCAAAATATAGAACGTCAACTGCATAATAACACACACTTTCTGTTCTTCTATATTCAATAGTGAAAAATGTCGTGTTAGAATGTGCTATAACGCTCAGTATAATTATTTCATAAACACAAATTTAATAACATCTAACTGCGTACATCTCTAAAAATGTACCGATAGTCTATAATATAATAATAATATAGAAGATTAATATATTGTGTGACGTGTGTATTGACCTTATAGTCAATAATATTATGCAATTGACAGGTTAATAAAATCAAACAAAATTGGATCCAAAAACATTTGTAACATTTCAAGCTATCCTGGCAGTTGCTTACTCATTTTCTCCTCATTTAGTGAATAGTTCTATACCAGGGTACAACAGTGTCACAATCCTGAGGACACTTAAAATAGGCAAGGGATTCTTTAACTTCAAAGTCAGAACTCTTGATTTTTCAAGAGAATGCATAATTATTTAATGATGTCAATTGATTGGTTCAGGATGGTATACAGACATTATCGTCCCAGGGCATTTACTCTCCACTGTAAAAATGAAATACTGGACATTTGCCCTCCAGTGGATGACAATTTCCCCCTTATTTTAAAAGCAGTTGTTCCATCAGGATTCCTTGCTGAAAAGTTAGGGGAAAAGCTCACATTCTCACAAATTGCGAGTGGAATTTTGAACAAATTATGTGATTTTTCTGTTACTTTCAAATGTTTGCAAGTCATTTTTTTTTTTTTTGAGGCCCCAACTTGGTAACCCCGTTTATTCACCCTGTAATTGTTATAGGAATACAAGGGTATGGGTCATCCCCCTCGTACCTTATAATATTTATACATGTATATCACTTAAATCTTTGTGATATTTACTGTTTTACAAACAAAATATTTTAATATACCCTAATTTCTATCATATTATCAGTATAATTAGAGAAGGTATACAAATAGTCTATTTTACACATGTGCATTGTAAATAAGTTATTTTCAAAAGGAAAACTCAATAAAGTATGACAGTGTAACTTATTCAAGTAACTATCTTACAATTTGCCATCTTTTAATTTAATTTCAGTGTTAGTCAAATTTGCATTTTTGTAAAGAGTCCAAGCTAATTTTAATAAGGCTATTTTTAAAGCCATTACATGTTGTCTTAGACAAATATATGTATTTTTTCAATTCTGAAAACAAGTCATATTAGCAAGGGGCAGGACGTGAAATGGTTGCACACTTGGTTCAAGCGAGCGAACACGGCTTGATTGCAACCAAAAATGCTTGAAGTATAAGTCTGCAACCAAAATGTGCTTGAACAAGATATTTTTGTGTATTGAACGTTATCTTCGGACTTGCGAACTAAACCATTTGTACAGCATTGACAGAAACAAATTTTGTTATTGTTAAATGCAGTTCAAAACTTACAAATTCGAATAAATTAAGAGAAAACCCGACCAGAACAGTCTTATGTCAAATTTCAAAATATCTACATGATCAGTTTATATCTTCAATAACTTCGTCAAAACAGAATCTAGGAAGCTGAAACCTTTAACCGAGTGTGGCATATATATCACATTATGGAATAGACATACTAATGAACTTCAAAATATCAAAGAAACCCACTCGCCTGGCAATAATTCGTTCACCCGTTTCGAAAAGTCACGCCGTGTTCGCCATTTTGTCAAGTTTGCAACCAATTCGCTCGCTTGAACCAAGTGTGCAACCACTTCACGTCCTGCCCCTTGATTAGACTCATTATACTGAGAGCATCAGCTCTGGTTTTTCAGTGGCAAAAGTTTCAGGTTTTGCAAGTTAAGGCTCAAAGACTACTTCTATTAAAAAAAAAATATTTTAATAAATTTGCTAAATACACACAATGTACATGTTGGCTGAGAAAACACAGATGACTGGCAAAAACATAAATTATGTAATATTTTGATGGAATAAACTCGCACTGAATAGTGGGTGTATCAGTTTTGCATGTTTGGCTAACAACTTCATGGATGAGGCTAGCAGAAATTGATATATTCTATTTTGTAAGCTTATTTCTCATTTTGTGTGTTCATTTGAAAGACACTAGTCAGTATTGGCTCTCAAAAATTTGCCAGTGCAAAAATGTAAACTCTTCAGTCCATTATTAAAAATATTTCTTTCCATTTAAATCCAAGGTGTGTTATTATATTGAATAGCCTTTGTCAGGAACAGTGGCAAAATAAATGAATCAATATTAAGATCTTTATAATTAATTTGTAAGCCTTATTTAATTTGACAAGAGTCTTATTAATAAATTGAATAAAATTAATGTTTCAACAATCCACTGGCAGTTTTCCGATTATTTACTGTTTGAAATGGCGGATATTAATGTAATTTGCGGCCAATTTTTTTATACTGTAGTCTAAATCTACAGCTGATTCTTTTCAAACAGAACAAAATATGATAATTTTTGATATTGTGTATTATATTGTATTTCACCAGATTTGAAATTTTTGTTCAAGTATAAAACTGCTCATTGTCAATTTATAGGAATTCAATATTTATGCCCCCACTTCAAAGAAGGGTATATTGCTTTGCATTTGTCTGTCTGTCAGTTGGTCTGTAGACCAAATGGTTTCCGATCAATAACTAAAGAACGCTTAGGTCTAGGAACTTCAAACTTGGTACGATGATTGGTCATGACTAGTAGATGACCCCTATTGATTTTGTGTTCAAGGGGTCAAAGGTCAAGGTCACATTGACCTTGTAGGTAAAAACGGTTTCCAATCAATAACTAAAGAATGCTTAGGCCTAGGAACTTCAAACTTGATATGATGATTGTTCATGACCAGCAGATGAACCCTACTGATTTTGGGGTCAAGGGGTCAAAGGTCAAGGTCACATTGACATTGTAGGTAAAACGGTTTCCGATCAATAACTAAAGAACGCTTAGGTCTAGGAACTTCAAGCATGGTATGATGATTGTTCATGACCAATAGATGACCCCTATTGATTTTGGGGTCAAGGGGTCAAAGGTCAAGGTCATATTTATCTTGTTGGTAAAAACGGATGACGATCAATAACTTGACAACCCATGAGCTGTTGGCCCACAAACTTTGTAGGTGCATTTGACTTGACAATTAGATGACCCGTATTGATTTTGGGGTCAAGGGGTCAAAGGTCAAAGTCATATTAACCTTGTTGGTGAAAACAGTTTCCGATTAATAACTTGACAAGCCCATAGCTGCTGGCCCTCAAACTTTGTAGGTGCATTGGCTTTGGCCAGTAGATGACCCCTATTGATTTTGGGTGTTAGTGTCATATTGACCTTGTACTTAAAGACAGTTTCTGACCAATAGCTTAACAATTCAAGTTGCCTTGGTTGATATTTGCATATTAATTTAAAAATGCTTTTCGTATACACATTTAAAGGTCTTATGTAATATAACATCTTGGCTGTAATGAGGCCTACATGATTCATAAAATTTATGCATATATTATTTGGTAAGATTTGTAATAACTTTGTCATAAAATTGCTGCACACAACCTATGCGGTCTCAATAATTATTACCTAGTTACTAGTCATGACCAGTAGATAACCCTTATTGATTTTTTGTTCACTAGGTCAAAAGTCAGTCATAATAAGCTGATCACATGACTAATTGGCTGCGGATAGGGGGCATACATGTTTTACAAACATATCTTGTAAAATAATTTACTTAGATGAGTTTATAAAATATAAATAGCTAGCTCCTTGAAAAACCAGGATTTTACCCCTTGAATTGTAGAATTTTAAATAAAATTTTTAAGAGAGTAAATATTTTTGTGGAACGGATTTAGCATTTTATGATTATTTGTTTCTAGAATTTAGAAATTAGAATGTTTTTAAATAAATAACGAACAGTTTCAGAGTCTGGTCAACTACAGAATCATGTATGGTCTAGCTTGTTACCAGCACCAGAATTAAGTGGTTGTCTCTACAATATCTTTTTTACCTTGCTACATATGTTTATTGACACAGTTTATCTAAATGTACTGATTGCCCTCTTGGCATGACCATTTCAACTCCAGTAGTCCTTACAGTTAGATAAGTATGGAGATAATATGTACTTATTGATGTACTGAAGGTTGTTTAAGGTGAATGCAGTTTGAATGTATGCTTCAAGATACATGATCATAAGAAAATACCTAGTTAAAAGACAAGGTGTTCACCTAGTTGAAAGACAAGGTGTTCAAAGATATATTAGAATATGAATACCCTTATAAAATCAGTTCCAAAGATTTAATGTGACTGAATCTACACATATGACCAGTGCAGATCAAGATCAGCTTACATATCCACACCATCTTATCATGGTCTCCTCAGTTACACGTAGCTTTTCAGTCTTGATTTATTTTGGAATTGTCTATGAAAAATGATGAATACTATATAGTTTTGTCCAGAATAATGTCGAATAACGGACATGTCCATTTAAATAAGGATTAAAACATACATGTGGTATCATTTTGTCTAGAGAGGTGTATTCCAACATAGCAATGTACATGTGAATATCCTGGTAAAACCTTTATGTTATATAAAATTTTACCAACAATCTTATCAAAGTATTATTAGTCAAAAATGTGGAGTTTTGTTGGTTTAAATAATCTCAAATGATAGAGCCATTTAAATATTACTTTATCATTACATAAACCCATTAGTTTTATGATATTTTGACCATGGACTGATAAATGTCCATTCATGATTTTAACATGGTCAGTACATATTGTACAAAGTTCAGTTTACATGAGGCTCTCTATATAAGACTAACTAGCATGTAATGCTACCAAACTTTGTGAAAGTCTTGGACAAGTTTGTATCAAAAAGGATATAAAGAGCAATAAAAATGAGAGGTATTTATCTGAAAATAGTTCCCCATTTTTTTCTTTGTTCTTTTTCAAAACATGCATGTTATTATTATTCTTTATTATGTATTTGCTTATCATGTTCAACTTCTGACATGCTTTAAAAAGTTGTTCAAAATTTGACATTAAGGACTACTTAAAGACAGACAGTCATATCAATGCATGTTCAAAACACCAGGGGTTTGGTCTGTTTATAATTCATTTGCTTGCAAAATTCTCAGGGTTGTCTTGGGGCTTTTGGTGTACACTAAGTAGAAATTTATATGTTCATTCTAAGGACTGTTAGAAATTGTAGGAATACAGGTATAAAGTAAATGATTTTCTATCTCAGTGAAGCAGCTCTACTGACCTGAGTATTTTCCTCATTGCTACAATCTAATTATCATGTTGATACCACTTAGAGCTGTACATTTTAATAACTAGGGAAAGGTATTTAACAATTGAGCCTCGTCACGACAAAACCAAAGTAATGCGTTTGCAACCAGCATGGATCCAGACCAGCCTGCGCATCCGCACAGTCTGATCAGGATTCATGCTGTTCGCTATCAGTTTCTCTACTTGTAATAGAATTGGTAAGCAAACAGCATGGATCCTGATCAGATGCGCGGACGCGCAGGCTGGTCTGGATCCATGCTGGTCGCAAACGCATTACGTTAGTTTTGTCGTGATGTGGCTCAATTGTGTGACATGAATTTAATGCCCTCCTGTTTATTATTATGTACAAGACAAATTAACTCAGTGGAATGGAAATGTATTGATATTTAGCTAATTATGTATTATGTTGAAGTGTTCTATTAATTAGAATTAAAAAAGTGTCTGTTTGAACAGAATATGAAGGTAGCAAAGTTTCAATTAATGACAGGTGATTGTCTAATGTATATTACCTTATACAGCTGTACACTGTGTTGAATCATAATGTTGTTTTATTACAATAAAGTAGCATGCAGCAACAAGTCCTAGAAAACAGACATTTACATCAGATCCTACATGTTTGTTTTATTACCACAATTAACTTAATGTTCTATTTCTGTGTGTTTACCACAGTTTTCCTGGAAATGAAGAAACACTTTATGATAATTCTAGAATTTTATTATTGGAGGCATCTTAAATATATTTTCCTGATAAAGTTTCTCTCTAAATGTTATATTTCTATGGGGAAATTACTGGAATGGATTAAAACGTAACTGTATATTTTTAATAAAGATAAAAATTATTCTTTGATATCTTATGATAAAGTAATTACAAAATGAGAATATCAGAATATTAACATGATAAATATATAAACTAAACTTAATGAAGTTTACTCTCATGTACATGTAAGATGTTAGTTTTCTAATTATGTCTCCCAGAAATTATAGCATTGGCATTTGCTGTCTGTCCATCCTTCCTTCCTTCTGTTCATCCGTACAAACATGGGATCAATGGCTATTGGAACAATAGTTAACAGTAAATCTTTGATGCTATTCATTCAGTAAGCTCTTTTTTGTGGCTATATTTTCTCTTACATGGCTAAAAGAACAAAGGAGAGAACAAAATAGTAGCCAGTTATAACCAAACTTTGAGGATGTAGGTTTGTCTGCGTTCAGCTTGTCCAGCTTTTACAGGTAAAATTTCTGGCTGGATTTCCTTGCAACTTCACAGGAGTGATCATTACCTTACCTAGTTGTTGTGCATATTGCTAGCATGTTCCACTTTGCTGAACAAAATGATTGCCAGAGCTATAAAAGTAAAATCTTGTCCAGCTTTTACAGGTCAAACTGCAGGCAGGATTTTGACATTACTTAACGGGAATGATCAGTACCATACCTAGTTGTGCACATTGTGGGCACATTCTGCTTCACTTCACATATAAGCTGCCACAACTATAAATAGTAAAATTTCACAGGTCAAATTGCTGGCGTGATTTCGACCAAAATTCACAGGAGTGATCAGTTATTCAATACCATACAAAAATGTACCTAGTTTTGGGAGACATGTTTTTGTGACAAAAACCCTTGTTGTTTCATTACTTTTACTATTTTCGTTTTAATTGCTTTGAATATATTAACCAATATATAGAATAATTGGTCTGATATTGGCATTTGTATTGATATTGCAACCTGGTTAATTAAACTAAGATATAATGCAGTAACTGTTGAAGAAATTATATCACCAAATAACTACACATCAATTTAATACTCAAACTGTTGGCAAAAATGTAATCAGCAGCTCAGAAATTTATTTTGTTATGGTAATGCACAGTGTATTTACTTAATGAAATCATTACACCTTTGCCTGCTGGTGGCCTGAGGTTCTACCCATAGAAACATTGTGATAATATATCTGCCTGCACATCCATACTGTGTAATTATGATCTGCCCTTTTTCGCTTTTTGGTCAGTAAATATTTTGAATATTTGTCATGGGATATCAATATATCATAGATTTGTTTTAGACTGCACCAGTGATAGTTTAATAATAATGGACTTTTTGCAACAATAGACTGTACCAGTGATAGTTTTACAATAATAGACTGTACAAGTGATAGTTTTACAATAATAGTCTGTACCAGTGATAGTTTCACAATAATAGACTGTACCAGTGATAGTTTTACAATAACAGACTGTACCAGTGATAGTTTTACAATAACAGACTGTACCAGTGATAGTTTTACAATAATAGACTGTACCAGTGATAGTTTTACAATAATAAACTGTACCAGTGATAGTTTTACAATAACAGACTGTACCAGTGATAGTTTTAAAGTAACAGACTGTGCCAGCGATAGTTTCACAATAATAGTCTGTACCAGTGATAGTTTTACAATAATAGACTACCTGTACAAGTGATAGTTATACAATATAGTTTGTACCAGTGATAGATTTAATAATAGACTTTACCTGTACAAGTGATAGTTGTACAATAATAGTCTATACCAGTGATAGTTTTACTTTATTTTGATATTTTCAGGGTTCAGCAGAATGGATGATTATGTGTTAAAGTTGGTAGGAACTGGCACTGTGGTGGCCACTGCAGCAGCTTACATGTTGATGAATAAACACAAACCGTTCAACAACTGTGACTTCTCAGAACAATCAATCGAAGCTGAGGTAAATAATCAGCCCTGTCTAGTTTTGAGTTTTAGGTATATAGAATCTCCAAAAATACTTTTTAATTTATTTTTTGATATTTCAGTATTATTAATGAGATTAATTAATTATAGAGCCTGCTCATTCAAGTGAATAGCCCATACATGTACTTAGAATGTTTTGGTTTGAAACTGAAACTTCATGTTTGAACAATCTTTGAGACAAAAATAATGATTTTTCCAAAGAAACATTCATGTTTGGGTTACTCACTTGAATGAGCGGGCTTTATAGTTTATCCAATTAAAAAAGAAGGAATTATAAAAAAAAATGTTTTGAAAAAAACAAAAACCTGGTCGAACTTTTGTATTGGTTCTCTGCCTGACACAGATCACAAAAAGTGGTTGGTAGGAAGTATTTTATGGTTTTTGGTTGTATGTAATTTGAAGTTTTTAAAATTTACATGTGTTACTGCTTCTTTAATTTGGTCACTACTTTCCGAAGAGTTTTAAATTTTTTCATGGAAGAAAAGGTTTAAATGACTTCCCTAGGGAGGAGAGGTTTAATTGACTTTCCTGGGGAAGAGGTGATTAAATGACTTCCCTATTGAGTACAGGTTTAAATGACTTCCCTATTGAGTACAGGTTTAAATCACTTCCCTAGGGAGGAGAGGCTTAAATGACTTCTCTAATGAGGAAAAGTTTAGTGAGGAGATATGCATGGATTTCCTAGTGAGAATAAGTTGAAATGACTTCCCTAATAAGGAGGTCTTAATTCCAAAATAAGGAAAAGTTAAATTAACTTCCCTGAGTGAGGAGAGATGTAAACAACTTACCAGTGAGTTGAGGGTTAATCTTAAAGATTATTCATGTGAGGAGAGTTTTAGTCAGTAGAGGTTTAATTAAACAATTTTCCTAAGTGAGAAAGGTTTAAAATGCTTCTTTTATGAGGACAGGTTTTAGTTACATTCCCATAAAGCATTAAACATTTCCCTGAGGAATTTCAATTGAAATAGGAAATTTAATATGTTAATCAAACAGTTCAATGTAAGAATGTTAACATTTATGTAGATTGGAAGATTCTGGTGCAGGGGAAACAACTCTTGAGTATACTAGAGCAGTGCCATAATTTGGGTTAAGGATCATTAACTAAATGTTAATGGTATAAGCCATTATTAATTTATTAAAAGATTCATTCATTCCTTCTATAAATGAATGTTTTCTTCGTTGTCAAAAAGATATCGGTCCGTTTATGCATAAATAATAAACAAATAATAATTATGGTTTGTTTTCTTCAAGATAGGCTTAATGGTTGATATTATACACAGTCCTACATGATTAGTCTCACTTGTATCTTGAATCAGTCTTTAACTGATGTCATATTTTATATTTGAAACCTTATCATTGAGTAGGAATAGGAAAATTGTTTGTGACACATAAGTTCTATATACTTAGGTTAAATTCTTGTGTGTCCACTTCCTAAACTAACTTATATGGAGTTGTTAAGAAACATGGTCTTAGTATCTGTTAAACCTTCAGTCCTTGATATTTTATTGACACCCTTACCACAAACTTTCTGAAAATATTATACATCACAATTAAATTGAAGTGAATTGGCCTATAATATAAGCCAGTAAGGTCTGTAATACAATAAATAATTATGTTTAAATATCTAGAATCAGACATAACAATAAACCACAAAAAAATTATATATATATATGGATGTTGTTGGCAACTGTGAGATACATGATCCTATATAACATATATTAATATAGCAGAGAACAAATTGTTCTAGAACAAATTATTATTATTCATCATATAAAATGTTCATACTAAATAACTTAGGTTAGTCGGTTAGTAAGAAGCTAATCAACATTATTTTTCAAGTAATATATTAGAAGAATAACCAAATGACACATTCTGTTATTTTTATCGACTTGGAGACTGTGCCCATTGTAGACCAATGCAAGTTACTTTGATATTGTTTGTTATGAGAAAATTAAGATTTCATATGACCACAACAGTCAATTTGTGTACATGTATATTTATTATTTATCTAAAGATATAAAAGAATATCAGCTGTTACTTTTCTGATCCAATACATTATACATCAGAGTGTCTTGGGAATTAATATGTTCTGTATATCTTCTGGAACATATAACAGGATATTGTTCTAGTTACTTTATTGGCCAAGTTTCTTCGAATTTCACTGTTAATTTCATGTTTATTTATAGAACATTTGTCAGAATCAGCTTACAGGCAATGAATGAAAACAAAATGGTGCCAGTATTGCTGATGCAATTTAGTATAATAATGGGGTGACTTTTTGTCATGCCTTTATTTATATTTGATGATTCTCTTTTTATCTGTAATATAAATAGTGTCTCTCAGTAAATAAAAACTCTATTGACTTTCACATTAATTTAAGCAGGTTAGATTTTAAGGAGGATCTTAAAACATGTCTGTAGTATTAAATGTTGAGCTATTTTCTAATGTTTGATGACTCATTATAATACACACTGTACTATAATGTGACTATGGATTTTTTATTTGAAGGAAATACCATATTAGCCTTTAAGTTTCACTGTTAACATTATAAAAACACTCATAACGTCAAGGATTATGTTATTAATATGTTAACTTTAATTTTGATTTATCAGAACAGAAAAAAAAAATAGTTTAAGTGTTAGAGACTGTTTCCTGTAAGTGATGTAGTAGAATATACATGAAATAATAAGATAAACTTCCTTATATGGTTGGCTAAATAATTGTTGTTCCCAACATGTGTACGTATGTTTGTTTACGTCTATAGGATGTTTACTTACTTCCTCTCGTTCATATAATAAATAGTACTTTATTACTGAAACTATGTCAAGTGATTGATTTGTGACTTCAGAAAGCTGGACTTACTTTACTTTAGTATTTTTAGTGTTAAATGGAGACATTTTAATAACAAGTTGTAAGACAACTGTTAAACTCTACTGCCTTTACATTTACCAGTGTGGAGATTACCTGTTATAAGTGCATTTAAACTACATTTATTCTCATAATTATCAATTTTATTGTACTACTTAGCAGAGAATTGTTTATGCGAAATACTTTCAATAACAGTATATTGAAGTAAAGAGCTAGTGAAAGGATTCACAAAATGGACATGACCTTCAAGGACAATAACATCAATGTGATTTTGTTTGATTTGATTGGTTGACCATACCTTGTTTTTACAGTTATTTAAGATGGAAAATCAGTGACAAGTAAATGTTAGTACACTGTCATACCTGACTTGAGGCAAGAAATACTGGTAGTTATAGTGTGTGTTCGTGTGTGTTTTATAAATTCACTTAAAAACAAGTTTAAAGACAGGTATTTGAGATAAATCAAGTGCTTAATTTATGTGATTAAAGGAACATGGGGCTTTCAGCTAGTAAATTTAATCCACAGAATGAAGAGTTTTACAACATTCAGTCTGTTCCGATTGAGGTATGTAAAATCAGTTATTTATAGTTAATTTTGTGCATGGATTATAGAAATTCAACCAATAAGTTTGTGAAAAGTTTAGTAAATAGACCAGGTGTGTTGGTGTAGGATTACGAACTTGAAGTCTTGTTCGACATGTATATATTATTTTCATGTACATGTGTATATTTCATTGCATGTGACTATGAATAATTAAGACTGCATTGTTTTTACTACAGCCTGAAGTGGGTAACGATATGTAATATTTAATTAGTTGCTTGTATTTTCATGTAGTTTCTACACCTATGGTTAAAGGTATTTAGGTTTCCAGGTATATATGTAAGAGTTGTACAGGTATTTGCTATGATCTCATGCTGTAAATAACTTCTCCACATTAAGTTAGTGTAAATCAGTGTATTAACATTAACAATATATGATGGATGATATAGATCTAGCTAATTGATTATCAATATATTTATACCTGCTTATTATATGTATAAATATTACCTGTTTTAAATTTTGTATGCAGTAAAAAATTTATTTGAAAAAAAAAATAAAACATAGAAAATTGTAATTACTGTAAACTAGTGCATTTGCACTATTAGTACTTTTTTTATCTTTTCCCTGAAAATGAAAAATGGGTTTGTCCAGATTGAAAGATTGGCAATTCAATTCCAAGTGACATATTAATAAATAATATACAGTAAAAGGACAATGAACTATTTACCATGGAACTGTAATTTAAATTCAAGTAAAGACTGATTTCATAGAAATGTATCTAGGTATACTGGTATGCATGCTAGGGGGTGTTCCATGAACATTGACTCAATCAAACCTATAGACTGCAACATTTCCAATTTTGTTGTTTTGGGTATTACTTAGGGATCATTCTTTAGGAATTCGGTTTTTCTCAATTTTCTTCCCTGGACCTGAACATCACAAAAATTGACTCGCATACAAATTTAGTATGATTCAGTAAATTACTGAATTCAAAATTTATAAATCACTTTTTGGAATTATACCTTTAAGGACATGAATGGTGACATGTCCGGGGGATGAACTCTCAGTGCCTGAAAAGGTGATTGGACCCTCATTAATCCTTGAATACTTACATACAGCATTTGCTCCTCACTGCTTAATGTTGAAATATCACCAGGGACTTCAAATTCTAGCTTTCATATAAAAAGGCCATTCACCTGGCTTAAGAAAAACTTGTTGTTTTTTTTCCTTTCAGGCACTCTTTTGTTTCTGAAATTATCCAAGGAGGGGCAACCAAGGTCTTCCTTAATTTAAATTCACCAGTAAGGCTGGTATAGGACTGTAACTGTTATTCAGTGTTGGTGTGTTTTAAAGAACAGCTTCTTATATATTGAGATTTCTGTAAATTATATAGACATTGGGTTAAGTTTGAAGCTAATTGGGCCAGGTTCTGTCACTAAGGTTAAAATTTTAAGTTAGTACTTTTTCTATTAGTTAAGTAATAGAAAGAGCATCGAAACACAAGGCTATCTGATTTGTAAGAGTGTTGCGCCCCCCCCCCCCCCTCCGTTCTTTTTCTTTTATATCATAGGCAAAATAAAAAACAGGTTCCTGTTGTCGCAATATGAAACCCCAGAAAAAAAAGAAACCAATATGATATTCCCATTCTCTGCCTCCATAATAAGTTAACCAGAGAAAAAATGACCCAATCAGTTGGCATGCTCTGGAGTGTGGGTACTTAAATACCTACCTGTTAACGCACTGTGCATGTACATGTATATGTATAAGATATAACTCTGACACATTTTCAACAGAAAGGTCCCCAAACTATAATACAAGCAATATTTTTGATTGGGGTTAATCTATTGGTGTCATTTTATATTCTTGTTTATGGTAATCTAAAAATATTTCATGTAATGTGATACAACAGTATTAAAGCACATTTGAACTTTTAATAGTCTGAAAGTCAGTGACCATAACTAGAGGTATGACCTTGTAATAAAAGATAATATTGTGTGGTATAAAATATCTCATAAACATTGTTATTGTATTATAAAGCTGTCTTAAAAATGTACTTTAACAAAAAACTGATGGTAAAATAATATTTTTTTTCTTCGGCCTATAAATTATAAGAGATTATTGAATGTTTTAGTAAAATAATATTTTTTGTCATTAAAAAGTAGCAGAGGAAATAAAATGGTAAAAGATTTGTTCAATTAATATATATTGGCATCCAGATGCTGTCCGAGTGTCCGTCTCATATTGGTCTTAGTGTACAGGACTGAGTGTTGATGTTATCTTTGGTTATCTTTGTGTTTGTCTTCTTTTAGTTTTATAATAAGTCTCAAAAGATTGATGGCAGTTGACACATTATGATAACACCAGGTACTTAGCTTGTTTTGGGCACTAGAACTTTCATCATAATATACTCTAATGATTGTGTGGATACATAACATTATTTGAAGGTCTGTGTTGTACAGGATAGAGAGGATGTCCACATTGAAAGTCTAGCTTGGATTTTAACCATTATCTTTAGAAGTTTACATTCGTGGCATACTTGAGTAAAAAACACATCATTTTTGCTGGATTTTTTAAGCAATGTATCTAGCCAGTGAACTGTCATCTGTAAGGCTGTCTATTGTTCATTCTGTTACAAAGGTGGGAGAGCTGTATACTATAGTCAGCATCTAAAAGGTGTACATCCATAAGACAGATAGATATATTTGACAAAATTCACTAATATTTTCCTTTTTCAATGGTCAGAGATTTAACTATGGTTATCGGTTTTTAGCTCACCTGAGCATGCTCAGGGTGAGCTTTTAGGATCGATGATTGTCCGTCGTCCGTCGTCCGTCCGTCGTCCGTTCACATTTAGTTGTTAACACTCTAGCGGTCACATTTTTGCCTCAATCATCATCAAACTTGGTCAGGATGCTTATCTAGTTGATAGCTCGGATGAGTTCGAACATGGGTCATCTCGGATGAGAAACTAGGTCACAAGAGCTAAAAATAGAAAAACCTTGTAAACACTCTAGAGGTCACATTTTTGCCTCAATCATCATCAAACTTGGTCAGGATGTTTGTCTAGGTGATAGCTCGGATGAGTTCGAACATGGGTCATCTCGGATGAAAAAGTAGGTCACCGGAGCTAAAAATAGAAAAACCTTGTTAACACTCTAGCGGTCACATTTTTGCATCAATCATCATCAAACTTGGTCAAGATGCTTGTCTAGGTGATAGCTCGGATGAGTTCGAACATGGGTCATCTCGGATGAAAAAGTAGGTCACCGGAGCTAAAAATAGAAAAACCTTGTTAACACTCTAGCGGTCACATTTTTGCATCAATCATCATCAAACTTGGTCAGGATGCTTATCTAGTTGATAGCTCGGATGAGTTCGAACATGGGTCATCTCGGATGAAAAAGTAGGTCACCGGAGCTTAAAATAGAAAAACCTTGTTAACACTCTAGCGGTCAAATTTTTGCATCAATCATCATCAAACTTGGTCAAGATGCTTGTCTAGGTGATAGCTCGGATGAGTTCGAACATGGGTCATCTCGGATGAAAAAGTAAGTCACCGGAGCTAAAAATAGAAAAAACCTTGTTAACACTCTAGCGGTCACATTTTTGCATCAATCATCATCAAACTTGGTCAGGATGCTTATCTAGTTGATAGCTCGGATGAGTGTGAACATGGGTCATCTCGGATGAAAAAGTAGGTCAACCGAGGCTAAAAATAGAAAAAACCTTGTTAACACTCTAGTGGTCACATTTTTGCATCAATCATCATCAAACTTGATCAAGATGCTTGTCTAGGTGATAGCTCGGATGAGTTCGAACATGGGTCATCTCGGATGAAAAACTAGGTCACAGGAGCTAAAAATAGAAAAACCTTGTTAACACTCTAGTGGTCACAATTTTGACTCAATTGTCATCAAACTTGGTCAGGAAACTTGTCTAGGTCATTGCTGGGAAGAAATTGAACATGGGTCATCTCGGATGAAAAAGTAGGTCACCGGAGCTAAAAATAGAAAAATCTTGTTAACACTCTAGTGGCTACTGTTGTGATCCAAATATTCTGTTAATTGGTCTGAAAGTTTGTTTTGATGATTTCTAAGTCAAGTTCGAACATTGGTCATCTTGGATGAAAAAAAACTAGGTCACACCGCCCAAATATGGAAAAACGTTGTTAACATTCTAGTGGTCACATTTTCGACTCAATTATCATCAAACTTGGTCAGGATGCTTGTATAGGTAATTGCTTGGATGAGTTCGAAATCGCATGTGGAACTAGGTCACCGGAGCTAAAAATAGAAAAATCTTGTTAACACTCTAGTTGTTACTGTTTTGATCCAAGTAGCCTTGAAATTGGTGTAAAAGTTGTTTTGATGATTTCTAGGTCAAGTTTGAATATGTGTCACCTGGGTAAAAAACTAGTTCGCACTGCTCAAATATGGATAATCCTTGTTAACACTGTAGTGGTCACATTTTTGACTCACCTGTCATGAGACTTGGTCAGAATGCTTGTCTAGGTAATTGTTTGGATGAGTTTGATAAATCAGGTGAGCGATCTAGGGCCATCATGGCCCTCTTGTTTAATTTCTCAAGTTCTTGTCAGAGTCTGTAAACTATGTTCATATGAAGTCAACAAATAGCTTGTATAGTGTGCTAGTTGATTTTCTATGAAGTTTTATACTTGTAACTTCATTAGACTCTGACTGAAGATCAGACCATCAGCTGTGCTTGACTTTTCTTGTGAAATCCCTTAACTTTTAAGTACAATACCAGGTCATTTTACCATATTTCATGAGGTCTTAAACCACAGATGACGAGTTTCATCCATTGACATCACACAATTATACTACATGTATTATTAAGACTACAGGATGTTTCAATCCTACATAATAATAAATATAACTGTGTCATCCTCTATAAGGGAAGGTTCAAAGTGAAGATATATGATTGACTTAACCTTATTTGATGAATATGTCATTTTTATAAGTCACAAAATTTTATATGTTCACTAAGCTATAGTGTATTACTGGTTTATTTAGTGTTGTTAATATACAGATATAGTGTAGTGTTGCACCAACTTGTATGATGATTGATAACTCAGATAGCTGGTTAATATGAGTATCAAACCTTTTTTATGGCAGTTTAAACTGTAATTATTATACCAACAAAATACATGCTGAAAAAGTACATGTATTTTGAATAACCTCTTGCTTGTAAGGAAACAATTTTTTTGGACCAGTGTTTGATTAAGTGTAAAAAGAAAAAAAATAGTCACTTCACATAAAAGAATCATTTTAATAAAATAAATATGATTATAATGGAGTCAGAATTACTAAACTATTATGACAGATATTCACAAGGTTCAGATACACACATTTTATTTACTGAAAATTATTTACTTTATATGACTAAAAAGAATTGTAAACAAATACTTTGGACTATGAAAGAGGAAACTATTTGTAAAATCATGCGATGAAAAGATTTTAAGTGTTTTGATTGTTTGTATTGCATCTTTGTAAGTTCATGCTATATAGCAAGTATATGTAAAGGAAGTTAAATATTTTAAATAATTTATACAATCAAGAGATGACTTTAATTATATACCTCCATGTATAAACAGACTTTGTATAACTTCCTGAATTAAAGGTCCCTGTTATATAAAACTTTCTTTTTTTTTAAAATAAGTTAAAAACAAACTAAATTAATGTAACTTAGGCAATGAGTTTGAGAGACACTATCATGCTGGAAAATTGTATCAGTTTTGTTGTTGATGATGATGATGATGATGATTTTTGGAATGACAACTTCTTCTCATACATCAATTGAAAGAGTTGTGGAGAAAGAATGACATTACAGAATATTGTCATGAACCAACTTGTCATAAAAGAGGATGCCCCAGTCATGATTATCATTTATATGAGGTCCTTACTTCTAGAATACTATTGAGTCTATAGTGTTTAGTTATATAATTCATAACTCAAGCATAACATTAATATAGTACTTTCTTGACAAAGACTAGTCACTATTCATGTACATATAAGACAAAGTTATATAAGACCAAGTAAAAGTTAGTACTGGTGTCAAGCAATCTTGATACAGAAATGATGAATATATTGTGTTTAACAATATGTCATTTATATTAGTGTTGTATCAATAATTATACCTCCATCATTTGTTTGTTACACATTACAATTTTGTATTATTTATTATTTTCAGGAAGAAAAAGATGCAAAAATCAGCCGACAAGCTAAAGACGGTAAACCAGTTGCTTTTGAGGAAGAAGATGTCAGGACCTTATCCGACGCATTCAAAAGAGGGGCAAGATTGTCAAGTTAGTGTAAAATCTTATTAAATATATTACATGCCTATTTGATATGCATGTTTGCAGTCTTCATATTCATTTGAATGAGAGAAAATATTTGCCATTCAAATAATGAATAGAGATATGATGTATGAATGTGAACAGCTGGAGAGAAACCTGTTAGAAGGCAGGATGTTTATTTTAAGCTTTAGCATTTGTTAGTTCTCACAAGTTTGTGAAGAAAGAAACTGTTTTAAAATATGTTATATTCTGACATCAGATTGTGAATTCTGAGATAAGTTTGTGTAGTATAGGTGTAAGGTTAATGCTGATGATTAGGAAATTTAACCCTACCAAATGTTCTTCATTGTGCTTGTATATTTGTAGTGTCCCATATGTCCTACTTGTAAACTGTTTGAAACATACAGTTTATTGTCAGATTCAGATCTATTAGAATTAATTCAGATATATTGCTCATGGGTTTAGGTAAAGGCCTTTATTGCTGTTAGACTTAAATGCATTATACAATTCTACTTGTTCAAAATTGTTCTGAGAAGTCAAGTCACCTGGCGTTGCTGTTTGATTCGAATGAAATTTGAAATCACTTTTCCATCAATGGTTCCTAACAATGGTTCCTATTTCTGTCAGCCTAGTTTAACTGTTAAAATATAACAATTTTGACTTTAATGGTCTTCGTAACTGTTGATGTATATATACATATTTTCCAGATAATGGGAGATGTTTGGGATGGAAACCCAGTGCAACTGAACCATATACATGGATATCCTATAATGATGTAAGTAGAAAATATTCAAAATCTCCTTCCTAGTCAGCCCAGATAATTCTATATAAAAAAAAAACATCTACAGTAACAGAAATTAGCCGTTAACCTTTACCTATGTGAAACATAAGACTTGTCCTGCTTGGATTTCACTTTCACAACTGTCAATCATTAATTTTGAGGGATTTTGTTGTCATTGAATTAATTAAAATCACGCATCTACCAATAAAGAACCTGGTCACATGACAGCACAAATATTCAGGCTTGTTTTGTATTGATGATATAGACAAGTGATTATTATCACTACTGTGAAATAAATCTTTTATCAAAAGATAGCTGTTATACACCAGTCATTTATAGACTTACTGCCCCCTACACATTGGAGGGGGGGGGGGGAATGACTCTTGGTTTTACTTACAGTCTGTCCCCATACAACTGGGTTGATGCAGTGGCTTTGTTTTGGTACTTAAAATAATCAGGGATATGTCTGAATTGTAGTGCTGGGGCTTTTAAAAGTGATTTTACTGTCTAATGTTCCATGCAGGTCGGAGCTTTTTCAAGGGTTCTAAGAATACAAAAGTCAAAGACTTGGCTATTTATGTTGAAGGGGACATGATCACAATTATTATGCCCCCACTTCGAAGAAGAGGGGGTATATTGCTTTGCACCTGTCGGTCCGTCGGTCCGTAGACCAAATGGTTTCCGAGTGATAACTAAAGAACCCTTAGGCCTAGGAACTTCAAACTTGGTATGATTTTGGGGTCAAGGGGTCAAAGGGCAAGGTCACATTGACCTTGTAGGTAAAAACGGTTTCCGATCAATAACTAAAGAACCATTAGGCCTAGGAACTTCAAACTTGGTATGGTGATTGGTCATGATCAGTAGATGACCCCTATTGATTTTGGGGTCAAGGGGTCAAAGGTCAAGGTCACATTGACCTTGTAGGTAAAAATGGTTTCCGATCAATAACGAAAGAACCCTTGGGCCTAGAAACTTCAAACTTGGTATGGTGATTGGTCATGATCAGTAGATGACCCCTATTGATTTTGGGGTCAAAGGTCAAGGTCACATTGACCTTATAGGTAAAAACAGTATCCGATCAATAATTAAAGAACCCTTAGGCCAAGGAACTTAAAACTTGGTATGGCGGTTGGTCATGACCAGCAGATGACCCCTATTGTTTTTAGGGTCAAAGGTCAAGGTCACATTGACCTTTTAGGTAAAAACGGTTTCTGATCAATAACTAAAGAACGCTTAGGCCTAGGTACTTCAAACTTGGTATGATGATTGGTCATGACCATCAGATGACCCCTATTGATATTGGGGTCAAGGGGGAAGGTCAAGGTCACATTGACCTTGTAGGTGGAAACGGTTTCCGATCAATAAATAAAGAACTCTTAGGCCTAGGTACTTCAAACTTGGTATCATGATTAGTCATGACCAGCAGATGACCCCTATTGATTTTGGGGTCAAGGGGTCAAAGGTCAAGGTCACATTGACCTTGTAGGTTAAAACAGTCTCCGATCAATCACTAAAGAACCCTTAGTCCTAGGAACTTCAAACTTAGTATGATGAATGGTCATGACCAGCAGATGAACAGTATTGATTTTGGGGTCAAGGGTCAAAGGTCAAGGTCACATTGACCTTGTAGGTAAAAACAGTTTCCGATCAATAACTAAAGAACCCTTATGCCTAGGAACTTCAAACTTGGTATGATGATTGGTCATGACCAGTAGATGACCCCTATTGATTTTGGGGTCAAGGGGTCAATGTCATAGTGACCTTGTACTTAATAACCGTTTCTGACCAATAACTCAACAACTCAAGTTGCCTTGGTTGATATTTTTATGTTGTTTGGTATACACATTTGAAGGTCCTATGTAATATGTAACAACTTGGCTGTCATTAATGAGGCCTATGTGATTCATAAAATTTATGTATATATTGGTTGGTAAGATTTTTAATAACTTTAATTGCTGCACAAAACCTATGGGGTCACAATAATTATTACCTTGTGACTAGTCATGATCAGTAGATACTAGATAACCCTTATTAATTGCTTGTTCACTGGGTCAGAAGTCATGCATAATAACCTGATCACATGACAAATTGGCTGCCGATAGGGGGCATACATGTTTTACAAACATATCTTGTTTGTGCTTTATGTTGCAGGAAGTTACAAGCATGTTTCATCATTATTCCTACTAAATAATATTTTAGCTATTAATGTTATATATATGAATCTCAAATTTGTTATTAAAACTGTACAATTGCCTTATTGATAATATATAAACATTTAAGTAATAATTATATGTGCTGGTATATGTGGAATTGATCCTACAGAATATAATTGTACTAGTGCTAAAGTACACAGCTAATTGTTATATCAATATGAAATTAGTTGTTATTATGTAAGAACACTTGGACAATGTCTACAAATAAAAGTGCATTGATTAGTGCATAGATTTCCGGTTGTTAACATAGAGTAAGTGGTTTGATCCTATTATGTAATAAATACATGATGATGTTAAGTGGTTGCTTGAGGAGTTTGATTGAACAATATACAATATGCATAAAAATGCAA
The DNA here is from genome assembly GCF_026571515.1 of Ruditapes philippinarum. NCBI lineage: Eukaryota > Metazoa > Mollusca > Bivalvia > Venerida > Veneridae > Ruditapes > Ruditapes philippinarum. The sequence goes on from NW_026862663.1 coordinate 711,085, forward strand.
TAATTATCCCTCATTTGAAGTTGGAAGGGATTTTGATTTGGCATTGTTTGTCCTTTTTCTGTTCTTTCATCTGTCTAAGCATCTAAAATATATTAGGAGGCTAGCTATCTGTAAACTGAAAGAACAAAAACAAATGGCTCTATATCAAATTTTAGTTGGCATATCTGTCCATCTTATTTTGATTGGAACATAATCATTAATGCTTTAACTATTTGAAAATAAAAAATTTAATAAATTTATTAACCTAAAACTACATAATGTAGCAACATCTCATATATATATATATATATATATATATATATATATATATATATATATATATATATATATAGTGTAACTTCCGAATTCCGGAACTTCTGAAATCCGGAAACTTCTAAAAAACCGAACAATTTTTTCGGTCCCGATTTTTTCCCTTCTATTTTCTATATATATAATACTTCTGAATTCCGGAACTTCTAAATTCTGAATTCCGGACGATATTTTCGTAAAATTAGAGTCAAATCAATGCAATTTTACCTCTGAAAACCGGAAATATCCAAAGGTGTGAAATACATTGTAAATCGAGAATGTTTACCCTGCAGGAAGATTTAATCTCCCTATTGATTGTTTACTAATTAGCGGTGATCATGTAATTTGACACGCGTTAAAATCACAAACTGTGAAATGGTATGTTTGAAGTGATGCGGTTAATCAAAGTAATTTACCGCGGTCAGTTAATTTGAAGTGTTTATTAGCGGATTAAATCACAATTAGTTGGGACAATGTATGCATCAAACGTCTATAGGGATTTTATTGCATTTGATGTAATAATTAATTAACTAGCATCGGACGATATGTAAGTTTATGCAATTAACAACATTAACAACATTTCTACAAACTGATAGAAATTCGAAAGCATTTTCAGGTGTAAGATAAAAATGTATTCTTTTCATTCACATCTTTATCTTGATTAAAAGACTATTATATATGATATTACAGTAATGGCCACATCTTCCTTGACATTTAGTGATATTAAGTGGCTTAGTCTTGTCCACATTATCATAAACCTCTGAATTCCGGAAACCTCTGAAATCCGAACTTTTTAACAAGTCCCATGGGTGTTCGGTTTTCGGAAGTTACACTGTATATATATATATATCTTTTACATCTCTTATATATAATCTCTTATATATATATATATATATCTTTTACATCTCTTATTTACATCTCATATATATAAATATCTTTTACATCTCATAATTATAGAGTTATATTATTTAAACACATGGATATTGGTTCAACATCACATAAAGATTTACTTCACATAGAGAGAATGTGTATAAAATTTTATATCAAATATAAAGAAAAGTTTTAACATCCCATAGAAACAATGTATAATATTATTCTCCTTTATATATAGAGATTTGTCCATCTTCACAATAGAGTGTTTAACATATGAATGATTACATCATATTGGTCACTCTCTATGAATATCCTAATTTGTTGTTTCAGATTTTTTTAACTTTATCTAAAATGTTCAATATTTATTTAAGGTGTTAACAAAAGCCAGTCATATTGGAGCAGGTCTGATAGCTGTTGGCCAAACACCTGAAAATTCAACACATATTGGTATATACTCCCAAAACAGGGCAGAGGTAACTCATACTTTCAAATTGTATTAATTGATTGAAGTAAAACACTTTTATGTCAAGTGAATCGATATTATGATTTTGAGTTTTGTGGCTTCTGAGAATTTCTTTGGGGACTTTCAATGAAAACATTTTCAAAATGACTTTGTTCAGCAACATGACAGCTATAGGTAAACATATTATATAGCAAACATTTAATTTGTTGAAAGAATTTTTCTGTTTCATAAAGTCTTCAAACTATTATAATATGTGTTAATAGGTAGAGAAAGATTTAGGAAGATTTTATGCTAGGAAGTTCAAACCAAATTGTAAATAGGTTAACAGCCAAAATCATTAACTTGTAAAATGTTTAATTTAATTTTGGTTATAATTGTACTTTTGGCTTTCTGTTGATAAATTCATGTGTAAAGTTAAATCTGTGAATAAAGGCCATCCAAAGAACAGACCATACATGGCCTTTACACGCAAGTTGTCTGTAGTGGTTTTATATGTATTTTCAATAATGTAGGTTCGTCAAAAAATGGTCTTTATTTACAGTGTGGTATTTGTATATAGGTAGTCTTTAACACAGGTTTGACTTATATATAAATATATATAAACATAACATCTCAGATGGTTTGACTTTCATGTTTTTTTTTCAGTATTTCATAGCAGAACAAGCAAGTTATCTATATTCTATGTGTATTGTACCTTTATATGATACTCTTGGAGTGGAAGCTTGCAATCATATCATTGTTCAAGGTAAATGATCCTTTTATATGATACATTGTTCAATGGAAATACATATCAGTGTATATCTACTCTGTTAATGTATACCTGTTTACACAGTTTGTAGGCAACAAACAATGTACAATGATCCAGGATGCACTGTAATTAATCATTCAGGTCTAATAGCGTTCATGATCATATTACTCCTACTGCACATTGAAATGGGCATTTTTCAATAACACACACAAACTTTAAAATACCTGGTACATTTAAAACAGAAACAAATGCACAAAATGATAAGAAATAAACACATAGTTAAAACTATAATTGATTTTTGTGTTATTCTTTACTGTCAAATGGCATCACACTAGCATGTGAAAAGAATGATGAAACCAGTTTTTTTGTATGGAAAACAAATAACAAAATACGGAATTGTACTTCTATACAAGAAATTGTTAATGGCATAATGCACCTTGTTATGTGCATTAGAAAATAAGACAAAATTGTAAGCTTAAGTGATGTTGTTAGTGATTTTTTTAATAACTGAACTGGTCCATCTGACCCATTCTGAAAATTGTTAAGGAACATTCATGATTGTGAATGGGTCCATTATTTGATGCCATTTATATAAGGAAAAAAATCACTGCAGTCACCCATAAATGTAAAACAAGAGAAGTTTATTCAATACTGATTTTTTGGTTTCAGCTGAACTCAATCTTATAATTTGTGATAAAAATGAAAAGGTCAAGAATCTCCTTGGTAGAATGAGTGAAACTCCGAATCTCAAAACTCTGGTTGTCATGGAAAAACTATCAGAAGAGAATGAAACTCTTGCCAAGCAACATGGTGTTCAGTTGATGCAGTATGAAGATCTAGAGGTAAACTATTATATCAAGAGTTACCCATACTGTTGTTTATGTTGTCTTCTTACTCTTATATATTTGTATATAGTTAATATTAACATTGTCACCTTTGGTGACTTTTTAGGACCTGTTGTTAATACTTAATATAGTACTTACAAAAGTCTTGCCTTTTATAATGCCTTCTGTCTTACAGTTGGTTCTTGTTATTTTTAAAGGACAAAATCAACTCCAGGACGCCTCTGTGACAGTCACCAGATTTCTAGCACTCCCAGACATCTGGGACATTATGACATGTATGATAAGAAAAACATGATTTTAGAGTTCTTTAAATTTCTGTTGTTTATTTTACCACTTACAGCTTGACATCTTTTAAACTCAATATAGTTACAATTTTCTTTCAGAAAAAGGGTGAGGCTGCTCCTCAGGAACCAAAGGTAAAAATAAACAAGTTCTCTGATATTGTAAATAATGAAATGAAGGTTGTGTTTGATTAATTTGATTGTTATTATATAAGAAGTTTGAATAGTGCTATCTTTTTAGTAAGGAAAATGATCACAAACTTTCAGCATTTGAGTAATTAATGATTTTTGACAAAATTTGTGATTTGAGACCTTTATGAAAATTGTTTGTATTTGATTTTCTTTATTTAAGACATCTTTTGTTTCAGCCGTGTAAACCTGAAGATTTAGCAGTGATATGTTATACTAGTGGTACAACAGGTACAATATATTTGTTAACATCTTGTTGTCTTATATTTTAATGTTGGGTTAGTCCTGACATAGATAAATTACTGACTTGTTATGGATTCTTAGTGATATTTTTTACAAATGGATGGTTTCTTATGTCTAAAGTAATGCCCTGAGAGTGGGGGCTCTCATCTTCCTTTAAAACTGCCTTATTGTGTTATATCAATATTGTTGCCTGTTATATTGCTAACTACAAATTACTTGTCTCTCAAATTACTTGCTAGGATGTTTATTTCTTTCATTTGAAGAAGACACATGTATCCGGTCAGCTTGTTGAGGGCTTAATGTTCTATAGAATTGCCAGCCTGTGAGTGACATCTCAGGTCTGCTCTTACCAGTACAAGCTGAAAAGTTAATATGTAACTCATACAATGTTAGCTTGACATTAACTAAACCTTCATTCTTTTATTTCACTGCCCAGCTCATTAGAAATACATAGCATAAGGACCTAATAAACTACATTACAAAAAGATTTGCTTTAACAAATCATAAACAAATTGTGCCTTACAAATTTTATTTTCACTGTTTTCTTCACAGGTTTACCAAAAGGAGCAATGTTGACCCATGAAAATTGTTTAGCCCCAGTGCTTGCATGTGGATACATTTTTGTAAGTACTTTACAAAATTATTTGTTACAAAAATTAGCTACATTAAGACATATATGTTTCATACTTGTCTTCAATGTCTCACTTGTTGATTAAATTAATCTTCATGAACCAGTAGACAAAGTATGTTTATTGATATATTCAAACAAAGAAAAAGAAAATATAAGGAGCTTTATGTTGCAAAAGAGAGAAAATGTTGGAGCAGTCAGGTAGATGGTAGGCCTGGACTTATATCTTACATGATATAAACAGATTTCTTTTTTTAATTTCATTTGATAATTGAAAATTTAAAGAACTGTGAATATCAGATGCAATAAAGATGAACTTGACTTTTTCTGGTCTGACCTAGAAGAGATATTTACTGCACAAAGTGTTTGAAACATACTAATATTACAATTTAAACAATGTCTTAACGGGGCGTCTATTGTCTAGTAGCTCAGATTGTTGACTTCTAACCTCTAGTACCTCATCACTGTAGGTTCGATTCTTGCAGGGAACTTGGGATTCTTTCATGTTAACTCTTGTATTTAGATGTTTAATTGATGTAAATTTTCAGAACAACAATAACTTGGTGATGACACCTGATGATTGCCTTGTATCTTATCTGCCTCTCGCTCATTCCTATGAGAGATTATGTGAGGTAAGATTTCTGTTGTAATTATCTTAAAATATATGTATAATTTAAATCCTAGTTTCACATGTATATGTACTTTTAGTATGCACCTGTTAACCTCTATTTATTCTTGATAATAAACTTGTCATACTGTAACTGCTTTTACTAATGTGACAAGTGCAGACCATAATCAGCATGTCTGTGCTGTCTGACTTTATTCTGCACTGTTAGCTATTTAGTCACCCCATGTTTAGATAATTTACCCTAAAAGTGATAAATGTTTTAAACTAGATTAATAGATAGACATGGTAAAATGATAGTTAACTTGGTAGGGGTTAAAGAATGTATTGCCCTTCATATGTTAAACAAGTTGAATACTGCCCTTCATATAATATTGAATTACTAATAGAAGAAATAAAGTGTCAGGTCCAACTTCATAAAAGTTTAGTCTGGCCTGGCTACATACTGATGGCAGGAGCCATTAATTGTCAGTTTTAGCACAGATAGGGTTATTAATTTCTATAATGAATAAATGTTCAGACATAAAACATTTAAAGTATGAGTTTTATATACATATTCGAGTTTTATCAGTTTTCTAAGATCTGACTTGAGTCAAGTCATTAGTTAATTTTAAAAAAAACTTCACACATTTTGTCACTAAAGAAATTTGATAACAATTATCTAAGGTTATGATGGTATAATGTAATTTACACAATATAGTTACTAGTACATGAAATATAAAATATATCATCATCACATACATTTAATATTGCAGGCATGCATGTATTCTGGTGGAGGAAGGATTGGGTTTTTCCAGGGAGATGTGAGGAAGTTGTTAGATGATATTAAAGAATTACAACCTACAGTATTCCCTTCTGTACCAAGATTACTCAACAGGGTTTATGATAAGGTATGTTGGGTATAATTACTATACATTGTCATTTTATGAAATTTGTGTTTACCATATAATATTGAACTGTTTAAGAGTTGAAATGCCCAATGGCTTAATCACAAAGATTGTTGGTTTTCCATACAACATATTGGGCAGTATCATGCAAAAATAAAAAATGACATGAAATTTAATAGATAAAAATCATATTGTTTAAAATATTACTTGAGTCTTAAATATTTTTACTTTGATTAAAATCATACATTTTTCTCACCATTGATTTTCTTGAAATATTTTTCGCTCATCTGGAGGCATGCAGCTTTAAAACAATTATTAGAATAAGGGTATAGCTCTCCAGAGATTTATATCATTTCAAGACTCTTCATCGTAAGTTACTTTGTTATTTCCTTTATTTTATGTTACATGTTTTTTATGCAAAATTATTAAAATTACATGTAAATCAAAATATTTATTTCAGGTGATGGCAGGAGCAAGTGCTAGTGCAGTAAAGTCAAGAATGCTTGCATGGGCATTGTCATCTAAAGAAAAGGAAGTTAAAGGGTGAGTCAAATATCGTCAATATATCATAATAAAAAGATAGAAAACTTCCTTGATATCAATAGTATGTTGTAATACAATATGTATGTTTTGATATAAATGGTTTATATTTATGATTCAGTTACTTATTTATGTTGTTAAAAGTGTATAAAGCTATATATCTGCTGTCCAGAAATCTGCTGTTTAAAGATTTTATGAAAATATTTCATATATTTCATTAAATGTAGCTACTCTTTTAAAGTATATGAAATGTGGTACATTTTTGTATGAGAAAGATAGGTATAAGAATGGTAATAAATATTTAACGCCACATGATTTTCAGATGAGAGATAAATTTAATATTTTAAATATTGTCAGATATTGCTATAGTTGGCTCATCATCAATGATATGATACAGGGGTAGTCAGGTGATCTGTCTTGGAACAGTGAACATTTACCTCATAGAATTTTATACTTATATTAAATCCTGTACACTAGTTACCATGTAACTTGTAATGATTAAAACAGAAATGTACCAGCTGAATGATTTCCGACAGTTAAAAATGAAAATTGTTATGCTTTAGTAACTTTAAATAGCATGAATATTATGATAAAACACAGTAGTGTATGTACTTTGTTATGAACAGTATGGTTTATTTATTGTAAACAAAAAAACTAATTTATATTACCATCATCATCATTCAAAAAGAATTGGAAAGAAAAAGACAAATGTTTTGTGATGATAAGAAAAGGTTTACAAATAAATGGTTTATGTACAGACTCAATGAAACCTAATTTGCAATTTTCATGTAATTTTGTTGTGATTAATGCTTCCAATGGATCACACTTTTTCCAGATGTATCATTATTACCACATATCATCATCATCATCATCACAATCTTATTATTATCATCATCATCATAGTCATCATTAATGATGATAAATGTGCTATATTACAGTGGTATAATCCGAAGTGATTCCTGGTGGGACAAACTTGTGTTCAGTAAAGTACAGCAGACACTAGGTGGTAAAGTCAGATTGATAACCACAGGATCAGCTCCACTCTCTCCTAAAATACTCATGTTCCTCAGATGTTGTGCTGGATGTCCTGTATGTACTTATGTTTTATTTTAATAACATAATACAAACATTTTTAACCTTTTTTAATATTCAAATGAGTGTTTTAATCAATGTAAATACTTGATCTTAATATCAATGTAAGGAAGCTCTTGAAGTCAAATCGTAAAATTTGCTTACTGCTAATTAACTGCCCCTTGTGCAGCTCGAATTTTTCTACCTGTTTCTATGTAGGATAAATAGATCAAAAACTAACTTAATTTATCAAAACATGTTTGGCTTTTATAAGCTTCATCAGTTGATAAATAACAAAGAAAATGGCATAAACATATCAAACAGATGTTTCTATCTAACCTTGAATGAATCCATATAATTTAAACACTTGAACTGTAAATATTGTAAATATTCTAAATATTCTAATTGTAAAAATTCATGTAAATATTGAATAATAATCAGCTTTGAATTTGGCATAGATTTTCTTTAAATGTAATTTATTTTACACATTGTACAGTATATCTACCTGTGACTTGTGAGTACTACTTTGACAGGAGTATAACATTTTGCATGCAAAATTATGTTTCTATATCAAAATAAGGTTGATATTTATGAAATGGTAACATTATTCAGGTATTGGAAGGATATGGTCAGACAGAATGTTCTGCTATCTGTAGTCTACAGGTACCTGGTGATGGGGAAATTGGTAAGTTTATAACAAATTTTATGACAGTACATTTATTACCATAGACAAATTGTTCCTGAAATAGTGTTGTAGGACTAAAACCTTTCTCGATTTTCTGTCTGCCTTTTGAACATCCCTTTATATTACATGTGACCTTGCTACACACTAGCCATTCTCTGAGAAGGAACCATTTTGCTAAACATCATCAGTCTCTCTTCCTCTTAGAATAAATTTTCTGTCGTTGTCATGTTAAAATCTCACCACAGGTCTTTACCTTTCATATTTGTATACACACATGTATTATTCAGTACCTATGTGCCTTTGAAAGTGAACAGTACATGTATATATTTATTTATGCTCTTCCTTTTGTGTAGGAAATGTTGGTCCACCATTGAGATGTAACTACGTAAAGTTGGTAGATGTTCCGGACATGAACTACATGGCCAAAGATGACAAAGGAGAGGTATAGTAAAACAATTTTATAATTAAGTGTAATGTGCATTGGTACTTTTATTTTTTGATAGTTAAAAGGAAAATCATTGCAGGTAAAGGTTGGTTTGATGGCTTTTATTTTCATATTAAAAGTAATGTATATACTTCATATTTCGGAAAAAAAGAAATTAAACTTTTTTTGTATGTAACAGTGTTAAAATCAGTATAATGATTGTATGATGTAGGTGTGTATAAAGGGACCAAATGTGTTCAAAGGTTATTTGAAGGACCCAGAGAAGACCAAGGAAGCAATGGATGAAGATGGTTGGTTACACTCTGGAGATATTGGCCAGTGGATGCCGGTAGGTTTTATTACCTCTTTTACTTTAAACTGTTTATATAATAAAATTATTACAGTGGTATGTCAGATATTAAGAAAGGTAGAGAAAAACAAACAATCCTAAAATCTTATACATATCATAGTTTTCACTTGCTTCCTTACAGCATTTTGAACATTATTATTTTCCAGTGCATTGATATGTTAGTTTTTATGTGAAGACATCATAATGAATGTTAATTTACTAAGTTTCTACCAGATTTGTAACATCAGTTGTGTAACATAAGTTACATTTTATTACCCCCTTGTGGCTGAGAGATTGCCTTAAAAGTTGAGGCCTCAGAATTAGAGCCAATATTTATCCCTGCATTATCATAAGAGGCAACTAAATGAGTTTGAATAACTGAAGTCTATGTGTCTCTTAGCTCAAGTAGATGAATTGGTTTTGACCCCTGATATTGCTTTAAGTTTATAACACTTGAGGTTAGCCAAAATAATATTTCCTGTTTTGGCGCTCTATGACCCAAATTTTGTTGGTGTGCAGTAGAACCAAACAAACATTTTATTTCTTGTAAATTATTATTATTATTTGTTATATTTATTCAGAATGGATGTTTAAAGATCATAGATAGAAAGAAGAACATTTTCAAACTAGCACAGGGAGAGTATATTGCTCCAGAGAAGATTGAGAATGTGTATGTTAGATCTACCCTCGTTGCTCAAGTCTTTATACATGGTGAAAGCTTAAAGGTCAGTATATAAGTGAGACATGATCATGTGTCTGGGATATGCCTTAAATAGCATAAGTTAAATCACATAAGGTTGAATTAGTAACTCATGAATTATAGTAGTTTTATATTATGCCAGTGTTGTATCCATAACTTAACTTACGTTCACTGTGGAAAATTGGACAAGATATATTCTTCTTTCAGAAAAAAAAAATCAATAGATACATCAAAAAACAATTTCGTCATTTTAAAAATATAGTTTTCACAATTTAAAAAACAAACTTTTTATTGCAATATGAGCTACATTTTTAGATTTTTTAATATGTTTTTTCATTACCATAGTGTTGTATATTTATTACAGTCAAGTCTGGTTGCTATCATTGTACCTGATCCAGACACTCTTCCTGGGTATGCCAAGGAAAAATTCAACCTGTCTGTAAGCATGGAAGAATTGTGTAAAAATGAGGTAAATTACAAAGTTATTATAATATGTAGCCAGTCTTTAAATGACCTGAGTTGATATTCAAGTACACAGGGCATTCCTTATCACCTGGGTCCGAAATAAGGGCCCATTCCCAATCCAAAATAGCCTCTTTTATTTCTTATTAAAAAAAATCCCAACAGTAGCCAGAAAAAAGTGTTTCTAATTCTGAGAAAAATTGAACTGATTTAACTTAATTCTTATTAAAGTAGTGGCAAGTTATATGATCATACACATGTTAAAACTTTAAAAGACATATGAGCGGCGTCACGACAAAACCAACATAGTGCGTTTGCAACCAGCATGCATCCAGACCAGCCTGCGCATTGGCGCAGTCTGATCAGGATCCATGCTGTTCGCTTACAAACTGATAGCGAACAGCATGGATCCTGATCAGACTGCACGGATGGGCAGGCTGGTCTGGATCCATGCTGTGCATCGGCGCAGTCTGATCAGGATCCATGCTGGTCGCAAACCCGTTATGTTGGTTTTGTCGTGATGCTGCTCATATATAACATAGATATTATATTATCTCAAATTTCCCATAATGATTAATAATATTTCCCAATTAATAGCTGGAAAAGGCCCTGGTACATAAACAACTTCATGTATACATAATAACTTGTCTAAATTACGGAACATATATTGTACAAATACAAGTAGATTACATTATGCTTGAAATGCATCCGTAGTTTAGGGGAAAAAAACAAATCATCTAAACTATATGTCTATCGTTTTGGAAACTTGTCAGTATGTAGGCACAGTTTAGCAAAACAAACCATTGAAAATATACCAGTACCGTTAAGTATTACACCAGGAGATGAACCACTGTTTACCTTATAAAACTTGAAACAGAAAACAAGAATGACAATTAGAATGAAACAAAGATTTCGGATGTTTGTGATTTATTTCATGTTTAATTTAAGACATGTTATTTACCATTGACAGGATATTAAGAAAGCAATATTAGATGACATTACAAGTGTTGGAAAGAAAGGAGGATTAGCTTCATTTGAACAGGTATAAAATGTTAACATATTGTCACCTTAGTGTAATAACTGATTAACTCACATTAAATCTAGAACTTATTCCGTTACTGCACTAAGGTGTATTAGTAAATATTGTAAAGTGAACTATAATAATAAACAACAAACTTAATAAAAAATAGATAATAATGAGCAACCACCAAATACTGGTTGTTTTGATTTTGAACAATTTGAAATGCATGATATCTAGTTTAAATATTGAAATAAGTAAAAGAAAGGTAGAAACCTTACTAAAATAGCAAATGCTTTTTCAGGAAAACATGCTATTTTGATTTTGTTACATCATGTCTAGGTATACGTGAAAAATATCAAGTTGACTAAAGAATGTTTGTTCAATCCTTTACTCATAAGAAATACTTTTATTTATGTCATATCAACAAGTCATTTTATTTATAAGTAAAATTATCATGATTTGTTTCCAGGCAAAAGATATTTATTTACATCCGGAGTTGTTCTCTGTTGAAAATCAACTTCTTACTCCAACATTTAAAGCAAAGAGAAATGAGCTAAAAGTTTTCTTCAAGACACAGATAGAAGATATGTACAAAAATTTACAATAAAAGGCAGCACAAGATCACCATTGCAACATAATCTACATATCGTGTAACATCTTTAATCTTTATGCTTGACTATTCAAAGAATAGTGAGAGCTGTTATACTCACCCAGCCACAGCAATGGCATCACCACAACTCTTTGGTTAAGTTTTTGCATGCAAGTTGGTAACTTCAAAACTACAGAATGGAATAGGCTGAAACTTCGCACACTTGTTCTCTGTGATTTTCTTACATGATGAGAACTGGGTCCGAGGTTATAAAGAAATTCGCCAAGCTCAAACTCAGATCTCAGGTATTTAATTGGTCAGAAATTGCCAATGTACACTGACCAATGAAAATTCTGAGATTTGAGCTAGAACTCAGGAAAAGGTTTTTATAACTTCGAGGCCAGGTCCCATAACTCTTGACTTACTTTTTACAGAGTAATGCCCCTTTCCTTACAGTCAAGAACTGAGAATAGTCAAGCATGTTGTGTTACAGACAGCTCTTATTTAAGTTTCACCTTGCTGAATTTGTATAATGGGCTTGTCCTGCTTTAAATTTGGAGTTGTTTATTATTATTATGGTGGAATTTTTATAATAAAATACAAAATGTAAGCAACCAATGGTATAGAGCCTAATCAGACTGATTATAAGACCTGGGTCTGTTCTCAATAACTGAAGGCTGTTATAGCATCACTGCTAACAATCTAACAGTTAATAATTGTAACCTATATCTAACATACAATTAAAGCACTTCCTGTTGTGATATGAGTAATGCATACTTAATTACTTTGTAATAAAACTGATTGAAGAGTTAAGATAAGTGGAGGATGAAAATGAAAGGTTTAGGGTAATGAAGCAGTTTGTGTGAGATTCTAGGAGTCTGCTTTAGAAGTAACTTTATTACCAAAATGTTCATTAACAAAGGCATTGTTGTTTTAAGTTTACATGATGTAACATTTGTATTTGTACTATAGTAAATACATATATATTACACATAAACATTAGCGATAGATCTATAGATATTGTACAGAAGGTTTTGATGTAACAAAAGTGCAATATTTGGAAAAAGGCATTAAACATTAAATGAGTGAACATAGCTTTGTACATCATTATCATAGTTTGGCTCTACAACATATAAGTTGTTGTTTCACTGTTGCACATTGTTTACAATTTTCAATGACCAATATAAATCTCCACATTAGGAATGCATTTATCACATTGGACTATCACATTAAATTATTTACTATAATTCAGCAATATTATATCAAGATTATTATAAAATGCTGTAGCATATGTTTGTTGTGATCAGCACAATTGATAGCAAAATTAATATATACTTGTAAAAATATGTATTTTCTTGTTATATTAATATGTTACGTATGCAAGTTATATTTTCAAACACAAACAAATTGTCATGTTATTCATAGTATAAACAATTAAAACGATTGTAAAACAAAAACATGGTTATAGCATATGGTTTTCTGGACAATGTTGAGGGTTTTTTTTGTATTTTTTTTTATTGTAAGATTTACTTGATGCTTGTTATAGGTAACTGAATTTTATTAGATATAAAACATATTAAATATAAAAAGATATAACAATGTGTGCGAATAAGATGATTTCTGCTTACTTTTTGCAATGTTTTAAAAGAGGACCATGTTATAATTTGACCAAAAATTCATCCATCAGTGAGTTGGTGAATGTGATGCACTTGTAATATTATGTTGTTTTAATCCAATATAATAAAAAAAAAACTGTAAGAAAATTTAGTATTAATTATTGTTACAACTTAAATCTGAAGATTAATTAATTTGGTTTACTTAAAGTTTGTTTTTATTAAGGAAATACAGTGTCTATCATTGGAATATAAAAACTTTATAATAATTCATTAGATGAGACAGAATTCATATCACTTTTGTAGTTCATCCCATTATGTTTAGTTATACAAATATTTATCATTTTAACACATTACGTGTTGATATTGAAAAGATATAAAGTCATTTACTATTAGCATAAATGGTAATGAAGTTAAAATTGGTAAACTTTGAAGTTCATTGTTGGAAAACTTTAAAGTTTTATATTGCTGAACTTCGAAGATAATGTTAGCAAACTTTAAAGTTTAATATTGGTGAACTTTGAAGTTAAATATTGGTGAACTTAAACATTTAATGTTGGTAAACTTTGAAGTTGAATATTGATTAACTTTGAAGTTGAATATTGATAAACTTTGGTATAAATGTTTTGAAGTACTACAGCATATTTAGTAAATTCTTTCAGGCTTCAGTTTATAAAACTACCCATTTATCAACCTAAATGCTTAATAGATAAATTATTAACTTTAGTAACACAATACATTTGTGTATATTTATTTGGTGCATGGTGAAAGTGCTATTATTTTATGCTTATTTTTTGTTTATTAATGTTTTTTTTATCAGCTTTAATGATTGAGAACTGCATTGTTTCTATGAAGTGTTATTAGATGTAAAAAAAGTTAGAAATATGAGTTGGACTTTTGCAGTACATTATACTAAATATTGTAAATAAGTAAATTACTATAACTGTAATATCCATCTGGTTAAAGTTTTATGGATGTGTCAACTAATGATGAAGCAGATTTGACTGTTTTCTAGAAGAAATTTAGATGCAGTTGTTTATAAATCAATGACATGAAAATATAACAATATTATTTTGCTTTAACATCAATTACAAGTAATATTGTTTTGTCAAGTGAATAAATAAGAGCACGATTTTCAATTCATTTGTAACTCAATTTGTAGCTTTATGTACAAATAAATTCCCTATATAGAATGTTCAGTGTTAGAACTTAAAAATTCTCTATTTGCAGTTCTTTTCATTGATACCATTTTATCAAATAAAATGAAATACACAAGTCTTGTTTTTGTTGTTTTGCCCTCTGTTTCTACTATCTGTGAATGTGTTAAAGCTCTAGAAGGCGTTTGTCCTATAGTTTCCGTTCTAGTGTACTATCATACGAAACGATGATCTACCATGTAAATTGTGATGCTAGATTCCAACCTAGAAAATCTTGTTTGCAATATAAATTTGTAAAACTCATGAGTTTATATCGTTCATTGATTTAAAAAATACAGTTGCTCGTATTATAATCAGCGTTACTGTGCCTAATTGCTTAATATGCGACTGTATACTTTTGGCTTGCATAAACTCAAAACGGTTATAGTTATTGGCGAGGGACCGGAGTAATTATTTAGACTATGATCTGTTGTAAATCGACAAGAGTTTAGAATTATAGCTCATTACTCGTAACGCTAACCAGCTAGGCACATCTTATCTGATAGTGATATATCCTAGCTATGCAGCTGTTAAAGGGGGAAATACTCCTGATCACTTATCTAGACTTGTTGGGTCTTATTAATTTTCTGTATTAAGCTAGTTTTCTTTATTCTCTTTCACATACACTGGCAAGACTTCAAAAGCAGGAACTTGTCACGGGTTTGCAATGTGCTATGTGTCTGTAAAAGAACAAGGGCCTTCGACGTATGAAGCAAAAGACATACATGTATACTTCCATAAATACTTCTGCACACCTTGAAAAATTGCGTCGTGGTTAATAAACAACTTCTTTTGCATTTGTTGCATTAGTTGGATAAACTTGACTGAACAAAATTGATGAAGAAACCAAAGAAATAACATTAATAATTAATTGTGTACATTTACCGTATTTCAATGTTGTATGGATGGCTGATTGCTTTCTTTTTGGCATATTTAAGATAACCCTTTGACATCGTTAAACAATATTTATGCTTAATTCTTTGTCAAGTCCTTACTAATTTATTGAGAATTCTCGTTGATTTGAAGTCTGATAGTGGCCATTCCCACGGGGGAGGAACTGTTACACGAAAGATGGAGTTCTTATGATAACTGTCACGTAGTTCCTGGAAAACTTTTCTATATACATGTACTTGGAGAACTTGCGTGAAAAATAGACATTTTTACATTTCGGGTGCATGGGTGTGAAGAGTATCGCGGTTATATACTTGTTGTTTATTGTATAAAATGATACAAATTACTTAGCGGCTTCTTGTGGGAAGCCCAACTATATATTATCTGCTTAAGAAAGGCGGTTGCTTAAAACATGTAACTGAGAAAAAAGTGTAAGTTTTTAATAATTTTTGCTTGGCGGTTTAAGCAATGTTACTGCTGAATACAGGTGACCGCTGATTCAGGTTTTCCTGAAGATAGCCTGTCACCTGTTTATCCTCTGTAGACTATACACCAAAGCACTTTCATGTTCAATCTTTTCTTCAAAGATTTGGGGTTTTCTGACAGCCGAATCCTGAAAAAAAGTCAGTTACCTAAAAATTTACGTGACAAAATTATTTACACACCAAGCTATATACCGCATATTAACTTAACGTTGTCATAATAACGATATGCATGTCTATTATGCGACTTATATATTTCTCTGTAGTTGCTGTAAATTCAGCGTTAACATATGACATAAAACTATAGTTGACGAACAGTATACACAGAAACAATTAGTGCAATCGTTCGGTTTTATAATGTCAAATGACCATTTTTCACGCGAGTCCTCCAAGTATATAGAAAAAAATTCCACAAAAATCCGTAACGTTTTCCAGGAACTCCGTGTCAGTTATCATAAGAACTCCAAAGAAGTTATCATAAGAACTCCACCCTTCGTGTAACAGTTCCTCCCCCGTGATCCCAGACTGACTCCTATTTTCACTGAGTGGCTAAATTGGTCCTGTTGCACGATGGATCATCGTTCTTGTACCAGTACTTGTGGCAACAGTAATAGATGTGCTTAAGGAATAACATAATTCCTCCTATTGTCAATGTAGTGTGATCCCTCGGAAGTATTAATCACGACAAAATTACATGAAAATGCAGACTCGGTTTGATTGAGTCTGTACATGCGTGATAATGAAAAAGGGCAACAATCCTCACGTCACAGATCATCGGCTTGAGCTGTATTTAAAAGTGTTGGCATCAATAATCCCGAAGGATCCCATGCCATTCAGTCTTCCGGATATCCTCTACCGCATACTAGTTTCCATGTTGAACATTCATCAACATATCGTGGAACTTGACTGTAGGTACCAAACAGCCCGGTTTAAATTCTTTATGCGATCTTTATCAAATGTTAAACTTGCTGACAAAAAAGTACTGAATAACTTGAACTTTACA
The DNA here is from genome assembly GCF_026571515.1 of Ruditapes philippinarum. Classification (NCBI taxonomy): domain Eukaryota; kingdom Metazoa; phylum Mollusca; class Bivalvia; order Venerida; family Veneridae; genus Ruditapes; species Ruditapes philippinarum. The sequence goes on from NW_026862663.1 coordinate 728,181, forward strand.
GTGACATAGTAGAAGGATTCTGAATGGTCACTTCAGATGCTGGAACTCAACCTTCGAGATTTTGTGGTATACCAGTAAATGCAAAACAATGCACCCCAGTATCAAGCAAGACCTTGAGATATACGTATATGAATGATACTTTGAATGAAGTTTAGTTTTAGTATTGGATAATCTCAGAGGCATTGTTAGTGCATTCATAAATATATTTAAGATATAAGATAAAATACATTTCCGATTGCTTATTTTTTAACTATTTTCCGAATCATTTAAATGTTTAAAATATATAGATTGAAATAATATTTTTTCAATTTTCTTAAAATTGTTTTCTGTATTTCAACTAGTTTATAATCATTTGTACATAACTGATGCAGTAAATATTTCTGAAATGGATGAACACTTCATCTAATCCGAATTGTATGTTAAGGATTTTAAGAGGTGTAAAGGTATTTATGTATGATTCTTTATGCTTAAAACAAAATTTGCTGACTCGGATACAGATATTCATGAGGGATGGTGATGGTGAAAATCGTTCACGTTTTCTCACCTCTTCTTCTTAAGCTTATAAACAAATATCAGAATAAAAAGCCTCAAAGGACTTGGATATATCAAAGCACTTTCACCAAGAACATTTAATGGGTTATTGTAGTAAGTGCACTTTTCAGGTTTTTCACTGTAAATATATCATTGCGATGACAACAAAGCAAAGTTTCGGAGAAAATGTTTTTTGAATAGAAAAAATAAGAGAAAAAAAAAAGAATCCCTTAAGAAAGTCCAACACGGCAAAATTGAAAATGTTGCAGGCTTGGTTTGATTGAGCCTGTTCATGGACGGTACTGTCAAGTGCAAACTACTGTTCACGCTCCCCAGCAGCGGTTTAAGCAGAAATTCAACATAAAGCCATATGTGATGCGTTAATAAATGCCTTCCTCTGTATGTATTATCATTCTGACCATGACATCAAGATATCAACGGGGATTCTCAGATACTGTTTTAAAAGATGCTGGCTTTTATTACAAACATAGAAAAATATTGATTTTAATATGCATTAGTAAATTTTTTAGATATTATTTATGAGCATTTCATTTTCTAATCAAACTTGTAAAGCTAAAAAGACGAGATATTTGACACACGAGAGTTGCTGACATCCGTTTCTTTGAGGGAAGTTGTGATTGTACCACGTTTTGATGTATTGGACATACATAATTCAGTATTTTCGTAACAAATTATCCCAGAAATAGCGTGATGAAATTGATTATTTCAATTTTGTTATTAGTTGATTACCTGTGATCTTTTATTCCGGAAAGGTATTCTATGTTATACACGTTCGATACAGTACAGTTACTTAAAATTTCTTGTTAATTTGATTGAAGTGGTACGATTTATTTCCATTTTATGATATTTTCTACGTCATCTTTTTCTTCTTCTTCAAACCGGATGAATGAACGGCTTCTATTTCTTAATTAGAATTTCCATTACGAAATAAGCTTGTAACATTACAATCAATTTCAAATATAATGAATGTTTATACATGTGTAAAATTAGACGTGAAAATTCGCCTAACTTATATAAATACAAATGTATGCAGAAAGCGAATGTAATTGTAGGTAAACTTTATGTCTACCAAGAACTCGTGCGATTTTGAAAATGTTACTATTATTATTTATTTTATGTTTATTTTCCACTTTTATTAACATTAAGAACGAAGTGATGTGCTAATAGCAAGTATTTCACCCTATTTTCTTAATTATTTAAACATTATTTACTTTCAAAATATCAGTTAAAATCACAATGATATTTTACAATGGAGTCAATTGTGATTTCATTACCTTCAACGGTTCCCATTAAAACACTTAGAACTATGTCAAAACAACACTGGAAATCTTGGTTTTACATAGAATTAAGGCAGCGATACACTTGGATATACCTTAAAGCAAAATACTATCATAGTTCTGCATGTTTATTAAGGCAGCAATGTACTTTGATATTTTTAGAGCTAACAACTAGAAGTTCTACATATTTAGATCAAACTTGGATAAAGACAGTCATACACTTGGATGTTTATTAAACTAACTTCTTCTAGTAGTGCTTCTACATGTTTTGATCAAAATAAGAAAATATCGTAAAAAAATCTGTCCCCAAATTGTTCTTGGTACACTATACATATGCTGTGAACGAACAGTAGGTATATATAACTGTTTACAGTTTTTGTTCAATCGTGTCAATTAGATTTGTTGAAATTGTGGCGGAAGAATCAAGGATCGCCTTTTATTCAGAATCCTCTTTTCATATCTTTATAGCTCAACGAATAGTAACTGTATTATAATTGTTATACTTTTGAAGCTTGAATGCCTATTTGAGTAATGTAACAATAACCAATATATAACTAAACAACATAACACAATGCAATACATTAAAACAGAACAAGAGCAGATACATTTAGCAAATTAGATATGGATTAACTATTATGATAAATTGATAAAGATCTCTTAATGTGCAGGAGGTAAATTGACCATGAATAATTAATGCAATACTTATATGAAGTCAAATTCTATTTACATAATACCAAGATTCAAGATTTTATTAAGGCACAAACATAATGTCTATTGCCATAAACAATAATGGCGTGTATACATACATATAAACATATTAACATATTAACAAATGCATAAAAGATCTAAATACGAGAAAAGTAATATTACATATATAATATCACAGTCATGAAATAAATATTAAGACTATTATAATTAATGTTTGAAATTAGTTGGAATTAGCTACCAGTTGTTTCTCTAGCTAAAGTTGCATAGTAAATAAATTGAGATAATTTCTTTATAACATTCTGTTGTGAGTTATTCATTAACATTTTAAATTTGTGTACATTTGGCCAAGAGCAGTAGTATTTAGGTAAATATTCTCTTCGTAGATCAATGTAATACGGACAAGCAAGTAAAAATGATATTCCGTTTCCACTACATTCATATTGCATTTTAAACAAAATCGTTGATTTCTTTCAATATTTCTAAATCTTCCTTCTTCAATCATTAATTTATGAGCAGAACATCTAAAACGTGAAAGGGCTATTCTATATTTATTATTTATAATACAATCAAGATACTTCTCTTTTCCAAACGTGCTTTTAATTAAACTATACGTATCAAGTTTGCTAGAATTATTAATTTCAGAAAACCATTGTTGATAATATTGATCATATATACGTTGGATAATAGACTTAAGAAAATAGAATGTGGGTTATCAAATAAGTAAGAAAAGCCTAAGTCTTGAAGGAGACATTTTACATCATTGGTCCATTTATTAACAAACTGATTGTTATTATCTGTCATCATCATAAGTTTATAAAAAAATGAATCTGGATTCTTAGCAGTTCTAAACCAAAACTTTACAATACTAATCTTACGTAAAACAAGAAGGGGAACTCTACCTAATTCACCATATACGGTAGCATTACATGTTTGTTGTCTAACACCTAAAACTTGCTTCATAAACTTTTTATGAACTCGCTCAATATCTGGTGAATTATGAAAGCCCCATATTTCAGACCCATAGTTAAGAATAGGCATTATCATAGTGTCACAGGGTCAAATATTTCCGGTGGAACAGAAACAAAACTCTGGGCGTAGGTTCGATGTTTTTAATGACTCCAAATAAAAATGGTCTAAAAATATAATAGATTAATAATTATACATCTTACAAGTACAATACATATAAAACAAAATACATTGAAATAACAATATATACACAATCGACGCGGAATAAGAAAATACATAAGAAATACAATTAATATTCTAATATTAATACTATTCTTACCACAGCGTCTGTAATTAAACTATTTCAATATAAATTGGAATAGGTAAAGTAAATGTAGATCTATGTATAAATGTTAAGTTTTTACTATGTCTGACTCGTAAGAGATGACTGTAAAGAGTGAGCGGGACAGGAAAAGCAAACAGTGCGCAGAAGTAAAAAATATTTAAAAGAACCAATGGATATCTCTCTCACAAAGAATCATACATAACAAACACAACAATTGGATAAGTTACAAGAAAGAAAGAGTGACCAGTGTTCACGATATTGCACGGGTGAGATCAACAATGTACATCATTGACGGAAATTGTCGATTTTCACCGATTCAATACCGGAAGTTAAACTTATACGATAAAACCTAAACGAAACCGAATAAAAACGCGCGTGCACGATGTTTCCGCTTAAATAAAACTATGGAAAGCCACGGCTGCCATTACCATATAATTTCAATCTGTGACAATAGAATCAAACAGTTTAATTTTTTCAGAAACATTCAATGACAAGTTATCAAAAAGCGAGTTGAGTGCATATAAAGCCTTGAAGGCTTGCTCAGATAAACATTTTTGTGCTTGATTAAAGCTACCGTTTGAGGAAATTGTTACACCCAAGTATACAAAGTTTTTAACAATATTAAGAATTTTATTATCGTAAAGAAAAACATCATTTGAAGGCCTATTACCCTTTTTACATATCATTACAACTGACTTGTCGGGGTTAACAGTTATTCCCCAGTTTTGACAATATAAATGTAGTTTGTCTAATAATATTTGTAATCCTTCTTTTGTATATGAGAACAACACAGTATCATCAGCAAACAATAAAAGAAATAATTTTAAATCTTCAATAGAGAAAAAATCTATATTGTCATCGTATAAAAAGTCATACATATCATTAATAAAAAAAATAAACAACAGAGGAGATAATGGTTCTCCTTGTTTAACGCCTGTGTTACAATCGAAAAATTCACTTAAGGAGCCATTTACTCTTACACATGTTTTAACATTTTCATACATGACTTTTAACATATTTACAATTCTAGAAGACGCTCCGTGTTTTATTAGTTTTAACCATATACCATTCCTATAAACAACATCAAAAGCTTTACGAAAATCAATAAATGCACAATATAATGTTTTATTTTCATTTTTTATTACTTTATTTATAATTGAGTTAAGTGCAAAAATACAGTCTATAGTGCTTTTATCTTTACGAAAACCAAATTGATAGTCGGACAGCAAATTATTACTTTATGCCCACCCTCGTAGGCGAGAATCTAACATAATTGAAAATATTTTTGAAAAAACACTAGTTAAAGTAATGCCTCTATAATTATTTACATCACTAGAGTTTCCCTTTTTAGGCACGGGAACAATAATTCCTTTTGTCCAGGTTTCAGGATAAACACAATTTATATACATATAATTGAACAATTTACAAAGGGTTGGTGTAATTATATCTTTACACTCTAAAAAAATCTCACTTATTAAATTATCAACACCTCCGCTTTTCCCGCACTTTAATGATGAAATTGCTTTTTCAGTTTCTGAGATAGTAAACTCTTTATCTAATTGTAAAATAACATTCTCTTCTAAACAAGCCTCAGCCAAATTACTCTCTGTTTCATCATTGCTAAATACATTGTCTACTGAAAAAAGGGTTTTAAAATGTTCAAAAAATTCCTCTTTGCTAATGTCACTCGCTGTTGATTTTTTATTTTTTATTTTACGTATTTCTTTCCAAAATTTTTTTGGTTGATGTTTTGCTAAATATTGTAGATTTTGCTTTTGATTTATATTGTATTTTGCACGTGCTTTCTTTTTTGAAATTTTATAACAATTGCGTTTAGTTTTTAATAACATTGTGTTTTCAGCAGATTTGTTTTTCCTATAATATCGATTAGCTATTCTAAACTCCCGCCGTGCCACCTCGCAGTCATTGTTAAACCAGGGACTTTTATATTTTCTTTTATTTTTATGTTTCTTATTTTTTTCAATTGAACACTTCTTACCAAAAATATTAAATGCTTTGTCGTAAAGAATATTTGATATTTGAAATACACCATCATTAACACCAATTTCCTGCGATACAATATTGCTTACAATATTATCTATATTACATAATTCTGATAAAATAGCAGATCTATAACAATCAGTTTTATTTTCATCCCATACGATTTTATCATAAAAACAACTATTATTACAAGAACATAAATTTGTACAAGGATTTACAGTTATATCTATTTCAATAGGACAATGTGTCGATATAGAGTATAAATCGTGAACTATAAAGTTTGAAACAAGGGGGAACAACTCGTGCGAGCATAATGCATAATCAATCAGGCTATTGCCGTTCGGTGAAAGGTTCGTGTAACTACCAATACCGGCATCGTCACCGACCCTACCATTTATAATACATATATTGCTACTTTGACATAATTCTAATAATCTGTTCCCGTGTGTATTGATAACTGTATCCATAGAAAATCTATGGGGAATGTTAGGATTATTATCACAATCATCACTATGTTCAATAGTTGAAATAAATTTATCAAAATATGAACTACTTTGAACGTAGTCTAATTTACTACCACATCTAGAGTTTAAATCACCTATTACGGCTAATTGACCTATTTGAGAGTATTTACGAATACCTTTTTCTAAGACTTCAAAAAAACCCTCTTCATGTAAAGTATAATATATGGAATTACTAGGTGGTATGTACAAGCAGCATAAATAAATATCAGTTTGTAATTTAAAGAACATTTTACATAGTTTAATCCACATAACTCCACTAGTATCTGTTTCTATCACTGAGATACCCTCTTTAAATTGTTTTCGGTAAAAAAGACAAATTCCTCCATGACCCCTTTTTGACTTCAAACTTTCAGGCCTTGGTACTGTCACACATTCAAATTCATCTATTTGATATATCTCATTATCTTTTTGCCAAGTTTCGCATAGAAAAATAATGTCAAAGTTAACAACAAAATTAAGAAAATCATCGTCCTTAATACAATTTTTAAGGCCCTCAACGTTCCATGAAATAATGGAGAGGTCATACTTTTCTCGTAAATCCTAGTCACTAGACACGTTCCGTGCATAACTGTCGGGGTTAAATAACTGGTTATCGATAAATAGTTTGTCTCGCACCAATACCGCTTTTCTACCTTGATTTCTCGCTTTGATAAGTTCCGGAATTAACTGTTTTCTTCTTTCTTTGACCTCTGGGGGAAACTGTTCTGACACGTTATAATCACTTTGTTTTAAATTAATGATTTTCAAGGCATTTTTTACAAGCATTTTTGAATCTGTATTTTTAAATTTTACAACCACAGGTCGAATTTTCCCTTTGACAAAGCTGCCAATTCTATGGGCTCTATCAATTTCAATTCTGCTACTTGCTCCTGATATATGTAATACTTTTTCGCAGAAATCAAAAATCTTATACACACAATTCTCAGTACTGGATACTGCCGAACTGGTCAAGTGTGACGTCATCGACGCATCGGTAGTGCCTGCGTCATAAGCACTTGAATTGCCTCGACCCATCTATGCAGGTTTTTGCGGCCCTTGATGTGTTTTGGGATATTCGCGAGGATCTTCGATATTGGACTCGTTAATCACACCAGTAGACGATACCATATTCAGTAAATCAGCGTATCATTTTTATATCTTCCTAAAATTCATATATAGAGGGAAGTCGATTTAAGAGCATTCGCTTATTCCTTTAAGAGCATTCGCTTATTCCTATTTACAAATAAAACTTACGTTATAAAGAGCCATATTTGTAATGAAAGTAATTTTGATTAAAAAAAAATATATTTTCACAGAAACACCTAAACGTAATTATCGTCTTCTCTGCAGTCATATTGCTATGACAGTCTATGCTATGAAATCTTACAACCCAGAGATTATACATTAATAACCAGTTGATAACAAAAATAGGGACCGCAACAGTATACCCGGCACCTAACTATTTCAATCACATGATATTTGTCCAATCAAATGAACTAAAATTTATTTTTTTATTGATTCTTAAAACAAGTAAATTCTTAATGTAAATATAATTGTTGGATTCCTTAAAAAAACAACAACACAGCGCTACATTAAATTGTCATGTTCATTAAACTATAATTTCAAGCGTTTAAAGTTTGATTTCAAAGTTTGATTTCAAAAATATTCTTCAATTATTTATCTGGTCAATATTGATGACCATATGATAGTACATTAACGGATGGCCAAATGCCCTTTATCTTTAAGAAACAATAATAGACATACTTTTTAATTGCAGTAAACCAAATTTTAGTACATGTATTGATTTGCCACACAATGAACTTTCTTACCAACTTTATATGTAAATTATATGCATGCTTATCAAAAGAAATAACCATACTGGAAATAGACAAGCTGTTAGTTTTAAACATGATTAGCAAGAAACCTCGCCAAAGAATTAAATTTTATATACCTTACATTTATTTTATATAATTTGCAAGTATATCGAAGGCTAAATACTATGATATGATTATTGTCACGATTGTACACCAAAAACCACATAGGAAACATCATTATTCAGTGTAAATTATATTGATATACGTTGAGCAGTTTACAGTCCTCTATGCGTCTTTATTATCAGCTTTTCGTTTGGTAAGGTTTTGTCTTAGTGCGACATAATTGATTCTTTTGATGAAACAACATAATCACATTTATTTCCTTTCGAATTGAACTGCTTTAAAACAAATCAATGCGAATTTATGTTATAAAATGTTTATGTGAAACATGCATTTTGAGGCAAGAAAGCATCGTTTAATTAATGTTGATATTTACGATTAGGTTTATATACAGAGTTGATTAATTAAGTAAAATTCAATATGGAAAAAGATAACCTCTCCATGCAGAATGATACAAACCATATACATGTTATTATGAATTTCTGTCAGCATGTTACAAACTATTTTGTAATATTTATCTAAGTCTACATGATGACTTTTGAGTAAGCAATTCATGAACACACCTTGTACACTGACTCAGAAAGTACCCGACATTTCTTGATTTTGGGCTCCCGGGCTTTCGGAGTGTATTCAGTGATATAAATATAAATGGACTCTACTGGGTTTTGTTTTTACATAATGGGACTCAAAATATTTTTCCCGAAATTTGTGTACCATTTGCTGCAGTTCTGAACCAATAACTTGTGTGCAAACTTTAAGATCATTGCCTCACCCCGTTTCTCCAGAATAATTATTTATATGGTTCAAAATGACTACAAAATTAAAAGCGTTGCAAAGCTTGTCATTCAAATTGGGACAGAATTTTCAATTCACTTCGTTATGAGTATATCTTGTATTATACTTTGAAGATTTGTCCATTTTAAGTGCTTCACTTGATCTATATAAAAACTTTAAGTCCTATATTTTAGACTTTTCAACCTCTGTGCAACTCATATAAATCAAAATCCACATTCTGTCATTTTTGTAGGTCATATCGAGACAATTCTAGACTCGGTAATAAAGGTAACTGGAGTCCAAACATTATCTAACATTGCCTTGGGACTTGTGTAATTCTGTCTGACATTGTTGTTCGTCTAGGGAACCGCAAACGTCAGCATCAAGTGAACGATTCCTAATAGTTTAAATAGATCTCTTCCTTCACATGTACGTACATTAATAAACAAAATGCTGTTATGTACAGAAACTCGTGCAACATAAAGAACATGTCTGCAATGAATGCAATATGCTACAATTTAACAATATCAATATCACAATACATGTACATCACTATGATAAACTGACGCTGGAGAGTTGCTGATGGGAACAAATTCTTAAGCCATGTGTCAAAGCAAATGAAATCCCATCAATTACAACTATTATATTGTCCATACATAATTTATCTCAATGAACTGTTAATAACAATTATCTCAGACATACAGTGGCGTTTAATTTTTAAATAGTCGTACAATCTTGTAAATCTAGCTAGCCGTGCACGATCTTGTAAAACTAGCTAGTCGTGTACAATCTTCTTAAACAAGCAAGTCGTGTACGATCATGTAAAACTTACTAGTCATGTACCATCTTGTAGTCGTATAACATTTTGTTAAGCAAGATAGTCGTGTACAATATTGTAAAACAAGCTTGTAGTGTACGATCTTGTAAAACAAGCCAGTCGTGCACGATCTTTTAAAGCCTGCTAGTCGTGTACCATCTTGCAAAACTAGCAAGTCGTGTACTAGCTTGTTAAACTAACTAGGAGTATACTATTTCGTTAAGAAAGATAGTCGTGTACGACATTGTTAAACCAGCTAGTCGTGTATCATCTTGTAAAATTAGCTAGTCGTGTACAGTCTAATAAAACTTGCTAGTCGTGTACCATCTTGTTAAACAACCTAGTTGTGTACAATCTTGCAATACTAGCTAATTAGCTAAATTACATCATATACATCATTTGAATTGAGTTCAACGTAATGTTACTACGTCCATATACCATGTGTGAATTTTGCGGCCTAGCGGACGAGCGGCCTAGCGGCATGATGTTGGCGCCCTAGCGGCCCAGCTGCCTGGCGGCGTGAAGTTGGTGGCCTAGCGGCCCAGCGTTCTGGCGGCGTGCAGTTGGCGGCCTAGCGACCAGAACTTAAAGTGTTGTAAAAGTTTGTCAAATAAATTAAACGACTCTTAATTAAGTTTTAAAGACATATCTTGTCCTTTAAAAGTTACATGAAAAAAACAATCAGAAAGAATGACCTGGCAACCTAATATTTTACAGTTGTAGAGATTTTATAAAAACAATAAAGACGACACTTTGTGAATTCTTTTGACAATTCTTGATATAAGAAAGATAAATAAAACGAAAAAAATCAGTTTGAGAGAACCTTTTGATTTCATTATTTTTGTGAAGTTGACGGCCTAGCGGCCTCAAATTTTAATGTCGTTATAGTTTGTACAATTAAAACGACTCTTAAGTTTCAAAGACAAATCATGTCATTTAAAATATATATAAAGAGAAAAAATCCCTTTGATTTTTTTTCTTGATTTTATCAGGCTCAGCGGCCATGAAACTAAGTACGTATGTTCGAACATAATGACCTCTATATTGATACCTGTATAACTTCCATCACTACTCGCAAGAGTAAGTAAATGTAAATTTTTCATTACCATCATACTTTTGAAGTTATTTGCTTTACATTAATGCTCGATTTTATATATATTTATGCGCTTCCAGCTCGTAATAAGTTTAGTTTTTGTGTTGACTTTTATATATTCCTATCCACTCTGTACAAATTCTTCAATGTTTGGATGTTTTCTGTAACCTGAAGAAGTGGAGATCCTCCAAGAGCAATAGTACAAAGCAAATATTTGACTCTTTAAGACACCCTTTTTTGGAGTCTATTCATGCGAGATAAAATATTTTAAATCCCTAACATCCTTCCCGAAATGGGACCCTTTTCTGTCCTAAAATTATTGCTGAATTATTTTCCAAACGGTTAGTAGCTTAATAGATAAGTGATAGCGTCTGTGTAGATTAGCTACGCTATTTGCGGGTCAGTGATTTCTTGCAAATATTACGAAATTTTGCAAAATATAATTTTGTGTGCTTATTTTAACACCAGAACCATCACTCATTATATCTCTTATTGTTTTCAGTACATTTATCAAGGGACACCCTCCCCAAATAATCTATAATTTACCCCCCCCCCCCTCGGCCACCGACAGTGATATATAATAATTCAAGTTTTGAATTAATAGTATTAAGATATCTTTGAATAACCATGAAACAAAACTGCCACCGTGAACTTAACTAATTAAGAAATAGAGAAATTAAAACATGGGTGAACATCTGGTATTTATTTTCGCCTTTTTAATAGGTTGAAATTATATAGATTGCTTTTGTTCACCAAGAGTACAGCGAATACACACTTCAGATGCGCTTCGGTTTATGAATATATCTTAACATATCTTGTGTTTTATTTAAGGTAATGATTATAGTGACACTATCGAGTTTCGGCAAATGCTGATAAAATATTTGTCAAATTGGCAGAAAGGCAAAGGCAGAAAGAGATAACTGTCTTTTGTCATGATATGACTTTAAAACAGAGTCGTTTTAATTTCTTTGACAAACTTCTACAGCATTAAATGTTTAGGCCGCTAGGTGGCCAACTTCACAAGAATAAAATCAAAAAGTTTTCCCAAAGTGATTTTTTCTTAATAAATATCTTTTAAGCATCAAGAATTGTCTAAAAACGCCATAAAGTGCCGTTTCTTATTGATTTTATAAAATTTATACAACTGTAAAATGCCAGGCATCTAGAAACTGAATAAGATTTTTATCTTAAAAAAAAAACAACTTTAAATGACGTGATAAGCATTTAAAACTTTATTTAGTGTCGTTTAAATTTCTTTGACAAACTTCTACGACATTGAAATTCTAGGCCGTTAGGCCGCTGGGCCGCTAGGCTGCCAACTTCACAGAAATGATAAAATAAAAAAGTTCAACTTCAAACATCTCCATATTCATTTTGCTTTAGCCATAAACATTGGGAGATGTTGCTTAAAAGAAAGGATATTTTATAAACTAATATGTAATTTTAACAACCCAATCCGTGTAAATCTGGTACATGGAGGAAAAATGACATCAACAGATACAAATCAAAAGAATAATGTGGTGTTTATATAATAAGCATATAATTAACAGACAAGAGCAATCCTGCCGTTAAAAGCATTGCAGTTGTTTTATAGTTTCAATAACTATAAAAAGTAAATGATGATATTCATTATAACCGAGTCTAAATTGATTGTTTTCATGGAATCTTAATATTTTTTATTCAGTGAAAGTAGTTTACAAGTTTTTGCATTGTTTATGACAAATACAAAAAAAAAATGAATTATTGCTTGACGCACATTGTTATTTCTTTCGTGTCGCTTAATGTTTGTTTTTCCAGAGCACGCCAAGCGGTAATAAGTTAACTTATTGATTGCTTACATGTTAAAATGGTAATGTGCCTGGTGGAACTCGAACCCCTCGTGATATTAGGCAAGTTATTTAAACCCTGCCATCAAGACTTTTTGGTCGTTGGGCGTTCAATTTTACTTACCATAAGATAGCCGAACGTTAAAGAGAATAATAGTACATAAAATGCAGATCTAGGAGCAGGAAGCATTATATGCCTTAAATAAATAGCAAACATAGAACTGATCTCTCAGGGATAATTAGACTATGAATAAATAATGAAATGCTGTCATTCAAATACGACCCATTTACCATATAATGTTAATCAACATTCGGTGTGCACATTTGTATGTTGTTGATTTCTAATAGCGTCTGCTAAAAGGTCTTTCTAAACATTACAGGAAACAATATTGACCAGTGGTTTTCAAAGTTGGTGAAATACTTTGCATTTATTAAAGTATGTTTTAATTTTTTTATCTCATGACTAAGGAACTGTATACATTGAACATGTATCCGGAAATCGTCGTATAATAGTAAAGGCGTGTCCTAATTTTCTAAATCAATGTTAACAGTTCCAGAAACGAATCACTTTAAAATAAAATGTATGAATCATCGCCAAACATTTCATTCCGTAGCAAATGCTCAAAATTTTATAGAAAAAAAAAACGAATCAGTTTGTATGAAGTCAAATGTTGAATATTTTGTATCGTAACTTTGTTATTACATTGATAAAAATGATAAAATAAATTAGGACTACATTACTAGCAAAGTTCTGTTCATCATAACAAGGCACAACAACTCGTTACTTTACATTTAACCATGAGCCTTCTTGAGGTGACATTTAATAATAATTCTAGGAATGCGACACAGACAGACCAAAAAACAGCGGGCACGTCCGTGCAATATGATCGATCATTGCCTTCAATGTTCGCTATTCAGTCAGTGCATATTTGAATATTCTTAATTTCTATAAAAATGATCAAACAAATCCATTTAAGATACTTTGCGAGGGAAGGGTTAATATGACTGAGTTGCATAATATTTAATAAAACTGTACACATTTAGCATATTGTCTTACTATCTGTGATAGGTTTTTTGTCTTATTGTAATATCAAGCAATTGAATGTTTTTCAAAAATGCATTAGAACTAGCTTTGATTGTTTGTGTCTACAGAAATAATGAACTACTTACATTAACTAATGTGTACTTATTGTTCGTTTCTTTGTTTCTTTGAAGAAAAATAAAGGTGGTGACAGGAACGTGTATATTATTAGTTATAAAGATCTTTGACAGGTTATACGGCCCTATATAAACGGATGTTTGTATTATATTGCAATACGGCCAAATAATCTGTCAAAGACCTTTATGGCGAATATATAATACTGCAAACGTCTTTTATTAGGAAAAAAAAGAAATTATTTTATAAATCGATTGCAGCCTGTATATAGATTATATAAACGCCACAAGTATCCAATGATGAACAAGGAAAAAAAGTGAAAGAGAGATAAATAGATAATTAATAAGGAGATTGACTTGAGGCCGCATTGACTAATTTCGGATGGTGTTGACCTTGTGCTGAATCGACTTGGAACCGAGTTGGCTTGTACCGAGATCTGTTCATTTTCATCTCAACCAATCTAAACTGTTAAAATTCATGCAGTGTAGAAATTGTATATATTATTCAGCACTTAGATTAGCAGTGAGTTGACCATACGCAAAAGTTCTTAGTGTTATTTGTACAAAGGTTTAAATGAAACAAAATGCAATACTAAAGTTTTGCCAAAATGACAAAGCGAGCCATTTATATTTAATATGTTATTGTTCATACAAACTATATATTTTATCTAAGAATAACTGGAAATCAATGACATTTAGTTAATGGATGAATGGATGATCGACTCCCGTCGGTAAATCATATTTCGTTCGATGCACACAGCATAAGTGCAACAACGAGCTACAGTAGTGAGTTATTGTGCCAACATACTGTTATTTTGTTACTTCCAATATCATCTCTGGACATCCCATTTTACAATATGTTGTTATTTTGATTAATTGCTGAGAATAATTTCATTTTGGGATTACATAATATTCATGTAACTGTCATCAGAAAAAGCTAAGATCAACTTTAGCTCTAGTGTCTATTATGTTCTATTCTGCAATATCGATTTCACATGCAGACATTTATTGGACAAATTAAGACTTCCTTTGACGTTTTTTTTACTTTTAATCTATTACCAGATTTCTTGAGAACTGTTTTGTTATTTTTTGTTTATTTCTGAATAATTAATTCATTGGGGAGAAACGAGATAATTCTGGAATAATTACTTTTGCTTTTGTAGGAAAATACACCAAAATGCTTATAATCTGAATCATTTCTCCACTCATTTTAAAGTACATGAACCGTTGTGGTTAAATATAATCGAAATGTATTATATGTATTTGTTACTATGTAACTATGGATAAAGTATGATCTCCCGGAAGCATTAATGGCAACAAAATTACATGAAAATTGCAGACTCAGTTTGATTGAGTCTGTACATGAGGGATAATAAAGAAGTGCAATATCCCTCACGTCTCATAGCATTGACTTGAGTCGTACTCAATGTTCAACACTTTAAGTGTTGGCATCAATGATCCCGAAGGGTCTCATGTCATTCAGTTTTTCAGATAACCTCTGCAATATACTAGTGTCCATGTTGAACATTCATCATCATGTCATGAAATTTGACTGTAGGTTCTAAACAACCTGGTCGAAATTCTATATCATAATATTAAACTTGCTGACAAAATATTCTGAATCACAGGAACTATATAGCGACACAGTAGAAGGAAAAACATGCAGTGGCTTGAATGGTCACTTCAGTTGGCGGGACTGAATCTCTTCGAGATTTTGTGGTATACCAGTAAATGCAAGTTTCAACAATGCACCCCATGAAAAGCAGCAAGACCATGACATACATGTATATATGTGTGATACTTTGACTTATGTTTAGAATTTAGTGTTGGAAAATCTCAGAGGTATAGTTAGTGTATTCCAAAATATCTGTTAAATATTAGATAAAGTACTTTCTTGGGTGCTTAATTCTGAACTATTTTCCGAATCATTTAAATATTTAAAATATATTTTCTCAATTTTCTGAAATTGTTTTCTGTACTTTAGCTAGTTTACAGTCGTTTGTACATGTGCAATAAATATTTCTGAAATGGATGAATACTTTTCATCTAAACCAAATTGTATTTTAAGGATTTTAAGACGTGTTAAGGTTTTTATGGATGTCACTTTATGAAGCTTAAAATTTGCTGACTCGGATACGGTTATTCATGAGGGACGGTGATTGTGAAAATCGTTCTCGCTTTCTCACCTCTTCCTCTTAAGCTTTATAAAAGATTCTCAGGATAAAAAGCCTCAAAGGACCTGGATATATCAAAGCACTTGCAGCAAGAACATTTTAAAGATTTGATCGTAATAAGTGCACTTTTCAGGTTTTCCACTGTAAATATACCATTGCGATGACAACAATGCAACGTCTCGGAGAAAACATTTTTTGAATTTGAAAAAGCCTTATGTTAAGCGTTAATAAATGTCTTCCTCTGTATGTGTTATGAACTTCTGACTATGATTAAGATATCAAGTAATTATAGAGGTATATACGGAAGCGTCCTGGTGCCAATTCATAATGTTCTATAAAAAAATAAACTCCTACGTAGGAGATAAAAAAGCCTAATTAGGAGTTTATAACTCCTACGTAGGACTTTATAACTCCTACGTAGGACTTTATAAGTCCTACGTAGGACTTTATAACTCCTACGTAGGACTTTATAACTCCTACGTAGGACTTTGTAACTCCTACGTAGGAGTTATAAAGTCCTACGTAGGAGATAAAAAAGCCTAATTAGGAGTTTATAACTCCTACGTAGGACTTTTAAACTCCTACGTAGGAGTTTATAAGTCCTACGTAGGACTTTATAACTCCTACGTAGGACTTTAAAACTCCTACGTAGGAGATAAAAAAGCCTAATTAGGAGTTTATAACTCCTACGTAGGACTTTTAAACTCCTACGTAGGACTTTTAAACTCCTACGTAGGACTTTATGACTTTATAAGAAATGCAAATCTCAACATTCCGGACCGGTATATCGGCGAAGGAACAAGACACTTACCCCCCCCCCCCCCCCTCCCCTCAAATCTTAAATATAGAGGACATTTCACCTTTGGTTCATACAGAATTTATTTAAGTTTGATTGTGTAGGAAGCTATAAGCTTATAGACACACTTTCGAATCCGTTCCTGGAACCAAACAGTACGTACTTAGCAATGAGTGTAAAGTTTCTTGCTCAAGGAAACAACGGCTTGCGCCTAACGGGGTTTGAACCCATGCGGCTAGCGATCATTAGGCTACAAGTCACACGGCCATGCCGCAACACTTCACCTTTTAATAAAGTGTCTCAGGTTTCTAGAGAGTACAGTGTCTTAGGGTGAGGTGTCTGTAAGCATTTGCGATGTATCCCGAAAAATTGCTTTACAGCTATTCGAAAAAAAACTTACTCGACATCAAGCATATATATCAAAATTTTAAAAGGCTTTAATGATTACGATTTCAATACGAACTAGCTGAACAAAACGAGCAATTTATCCATTTTCGGCCGTTTCAAATGATTAAATCCTTATAGGGGGCAGGCGGGGGGGGGGGGGGGGTAATGAAGTGTCTTGTTCCTACTCCGTAAAGTTTAAGAAGATAACGGTTTGCGGAGCATTATGCATGCATATGTTTAATAATGAATAACATTGTATATCCTACTTTGAACAAAGTTTAACCCATACATTTTGTGAACATGTGTATAATAAATATAACTAAACGTACATAATACAGAATCATCGTTTAATATATGCAGAGAATGACAAAATCATCTCTGGCTACAGACTAAAGGTATTTACTAAAGTGGCTTGCGACAATTACAACTTGACACATATGAGCCGCGCCATGACAAAACCAACATAATGGGTTTGCGACCAGCATGGATCCAGACCAGCCTGCGCTTCCGCGCAGTCTGATCAGGATCCATGCTATTCGCTATCAGTTTCTCTACTTGTAATAGGGTTTGTAAGCGAACAGCATGGATCCTGATCAGACTGCGCGGATGCGCAGGCTGGTCTGGATCCATGCTGGTCGCAAATGCACTATGTTGGTTTTGTCATGGCGCGGCTCATATAATTTATTTTCCTACATAATATGCTATCTTAAGTTATACTCTAGCATACATGGCCGTCGAACTGTGTGCTTTCAGTTCTTTGATATGTATTCTACGTAGGAGTTATAAAGTCCTACGTAGGAGTTTAAAAGTCCTACGTAGGAGTTTAAAAGTCCTACGTAGGAGTTACAAACTCCTAATTAGGCTTTTTTATCTCCTACGTAGGAGTTATAAAGTCCTACGTAGGACTTATAAAGTCCTACGTAGGAGTTATAAAGTCCTACGTAGGAGTTTAAAAGTCCTACGTAGGAGTTATAAACTCCTAATTAGGCTTTTTTATCTCCTACGTAGGAGTTATAAAGTCCTACGTAGGACTTATAAAGTCCTACGTAGGAGTTATAAAGTCCTACGTAGGAGTTTAAAAGTCCTACGTAGGAGTTATAAATTCCTAATTAGGCTTTTTTTATCTCCTACGTAGGAGTTATAAAGTCCTACGTAGGAGTTACAAAGTCCTACGTAGGACTTACAAAGTCCTACGTAGGAGTTTAAAAGTCCTACGTAGGAGTTACAAACTCCTACGTAGGAGTTTATTTTTTTTATAGAACATTATGAATTGGCACTAGGACGCTTCCGTAGGTATAACTTTACTCAGTGTCTAAAGTAAAATATTTACTCGTGTATTAAATATTAGGTTGAATAGTTGGGCTGAGATGTATGGTGTATATGTAGAAGCGCAAACAGGCTTTAGCAAAAAAAAATATGGGAAAACGGATAAAAATTTTTTTTTGGGCAGGGTTTTAATTTCTCACATGCTTAAAAAAAAAGGGCCGAAAACTTTTTGGGTGTTTTTGACTATTTTTGTTCATGAAAAATGGTAAAAAGTTATAAGATTGGGCCCTACGTGGAAACATTCAAAATAAAAATGTATTTTTAAAACCAAATTTAAAAACCCCAATTTTAAAAAAGAAGGGTAAAAATTTTTTGGGTTAAATGGGAATTAAAGGGTAAAACCCTTTAAAAAGGTTTTCCCTTTGATGAAAAAACAAGAAGATTCTTTTTTTCCATTTTTTTCTGAATGACCTTAAAAGATAAATTTAAAAAAAGTGAAAATTGAAGGTATTGATGTTGATATGTTTAAAATGTTCTTAATCGTATATGCTGATGATATTGTTATTCTTGCAAATTGTAAAGACGAACTACAAAAAGGTTTAAATGTTTTATCAAATTATTGTGATAGACGGAAACTTTCAGTGAACACATCTAAGACGAAAATAATGATATTTAGAATGTGGGGATTATTGCCTAGAAATATGAATTTTTATTACAAAGAAAAATGTATTGATATAGTTAGCAAATTAACGTATTAAGGGATTGTTTTCACATCAGGAAGATCCTTTGCAGAAGGTCAAAATACCATTGCTTGACAAGCGTTGAAAGCAACATTTAAAATGAATAAATACCTACATAAATTTTTTAATATTTCTTCAGATTTGATCTTTTTAATAAACTAGTTAGTCCTATAATCAATTATAGCAGAGAAGTCTGGGGTTTTATACATGGTAATGCCATTAAACGACTACAAATGAAATTTTGTAAACGTACGTTAGGTGTTAAAAAACAACTCAGAATGATTTTATATATATGGTGAACTCGGTAGAATATCTTTCAAGGCAATGCGATACTATAACATTATTAGATACTGGGTTCAAATATTACATACAAATGAGAATAAATTTGTCAACAAAGTTTATAATTTATTTAAAAATGATTGTGAAAATTAACCTAATAAAACAAATTGGTGTTCATTTGTGAAAAATCTTTGATGTACATTAGGTTTTGACGATACTTGGTTCATGCAAAGTGTTGGTAATACTGACCTGTTTTTATATTATGTGAAACAACGTTTTAAAGGCCAATTTGTACAAAACTGGTCAAGTAGATTAGAAAACTCTAGTAGAGCACTATTTTATAGACATTTTTCTGTTTTTAAGTTTCAAACATATCTAAATATTATCAATGTTGAACGGTTTTGTAAGAATCTCACTAGGTTAAGAGTATCATTGCACATAGAATCAGGTAGATGGACTGAACCAAATAGTTAACCTTTAAATGATAGAAAATGTTTTTCATGTAATGCCTTAGAAGACGAATACCATTTCATATTAGAATGCAATGTATATAATGATTTAAGAAAAAGTCTGATACCGCCATATTACTCCAAATATGCCAAAATTCATTGAATTATTAAATTCTGAAAAAGTATGCACATTACTAAATTAGGAAAATTTGTAAACAATGCTTTTGCACTAAGAAAAGAAAGATTATACACAAATAATTAGAAGTCATTATTGTTTAGTTGAATTATGTTTATTTTGTTTTAGTTGTGTATGAATATTGTAGTGCAACAACGGTTTTAAATTAAGGTCAAACATCAACATTATTAGTTAGAAAATATTGATAAGTTCAATAAGGCTTTTATATCGATTTGTTTTGAAAAAGTGTCAAAAAGTCCCAAACATTGTTTTGAAAAAGTGAAATTTTTAGTTCAATGGATAATTGTCAATAATAGATATGTAAATGCATAGTCAAATGATTATGCTTAATAATTTTGAATTAGTGAACGCTTTAGTTCAGAAGATATACATGTCAAAAATAATAAATGATTATACTTAAGATTATGCGTCCTCTTTAAATCGAACCACTCTCCATAGCTAAATTTACTGACTAATGGTTATGTTGTTATTGTGTTTTCTTTCGACAAGAACAACATACACGTACTCGAACAAGTATAAATATAATTTTATATGATACAGTATATACACAATGTACATCCGAGTTTTTGTCAAATTCATTTAATTATTTAAATTGATTCACGTTCTATATCTAAATTTACCGACAAATGGTTATGTTGTTTTTGTATTTGATTCGACAAGAACAGCAAACACATATTCAAGCAAATATGAATATAAATTTATATGATGCATTATATATATGCATGCATCTTATCAAATTAATTCAATACAATGTATGAACTTCACTCTCTGTAAGTTTTGCTAGACAGTGGTAATTTATTTAACATTATGTTAAGTTGAATGTCCTTTTGTTCTGATGTTCATGTTAATGATGATATACAATTTTGTGTATACCTTCTCCACTTACACATGTTATTGTATGTATGTGCTTTACACTGTCTTGTCATTTATCATGTATCTGTTTATCCTCATGGACCATTTGGTCCAATGTAATATTGAAATAAACTTATCAAACTTATCAACGGGAATTCCTAAACACTGTTAAAAGATTCTATCTACACCCCTGGAAATAAGTTAAGCACGCCCAGGAAATTTAAATTGGTTGTGA
Source organism: Ruditapes philippinarum (assembly GCF_026571515.1). NCBI lineage: Eukaryota > Metazoa > Mollusca > Bivalvia > Venerida > Veneridae > Ruditapes > Ruditapes philippinarum. Next base: position 749,486 of record NW_026862663.1, read on the forward strand.
TTTAAAGCAATAACATAGGTGAAGACTTAATTGAGCTAAGAAACAGTAGTAATTAGTAATCATTTACCAGTAAATTTATGAGTTTAGCTTATTGTTAACCAAATCATTGAAGCATAAGCAAATGTGTTGCTTTTTACCAAATATGTATGTGTTTATAAGTATGGTGTTGGAGCGTTTACAAAACATTTACTGGTGGATCTTTTTAGTAAATGTTGACGAATACGTAACCTTATGACATGTGGCATTATTTAGCCAAATTTTTGATAACGTGTGTAACCGCCACGTGCCCGGATGATAGTCTCAACCCTATACCTCATACTACCAGTAAGGCGTCTAATGCGATTTGAGGTAAATTGTGTCATTCTTGGTGCAGAGTTTGTTCCAGTTCTTGCAGGTTGTCTACATGTGATTCGTACCATTCTCAAATAAAATTTAAAATTTCTGTTTTGGTCATGTCAAGATTGAGGCAAAATGGCGGGTGTGCTTAACTTATTTCCAGGTATATATTTTTACAAACAAAAAATATTGATTTTTATAGGCATTAGTAAATTTTCCAGATATTTTTTATGAGCGTTTTATTTTCTAATCAAACTTGTAAAGCTAAAAAAGACGAGATATTTGACACAAGAGAGTTGCTGACATCAGCTTCTTTGAGAGAAGTTGTGATTGTACCATGTTTTGATGTATTGGACATACATAATTCAGCATTTTCGTAACAAATTATCCTGAAATCGATTTTTTAATTTTGTTATTAGTTGATTATTCGTGATATTTTATTCCGGAAAGGTATTTTATGTTGTACACTTCCGATACAATACAGTTACTTAAAATTTAGTTAATTCTAGTTAATTTGATTGAAATGATACGATTAATTTCTATTTTATGATATTTTCTACGTCATCTTTTTCTTCTTCTTCCAACCGGATAAATGAACGGCTTCTATTTCTTAATTAGAATTTCCATTATGAAATAAGCTTGCAACACTACAATCAATTTTAAATATAATGAATGTTTATACATGTGTAAAATAGACGTGGAAATAACATATAAAAATACAAATGTATGCAATGAGCGGGTATAATTGTTGATAAACTTTATGTCTACCAAGAGCTCGTGCTATTTTGAAAATGTTGCTATTTTTTTATTTATTTTATGTTTATTTTCCACTTTTATTACCATTGTCAATAACGAAGTGATGTGCTAATAGCAAGTATTTCACCCTATTTCTTAATTATTTAAACATTATTTACTTTCAAAATATCAGTTAAAATCACAATGATATTTTGCGAAGGAGTCAATTGTGATTTCACTATCTTCAACGGTTCCCATTAAAACACTTAGAACTATGTAAAACAACACTTGAAATCTTGGTTTTGCATTAGAATTAAGGCAGCAATACACTTGGGAATACCTTAAAGCCAACTGCTATCATAGTTCTGCATGTTTATTAAGGAAGCAGTGTACTTTGATATTGTTAGAGCTAACAACTAGAAGTTCTACATCTTAAGATCAAACTTGGATAAAGACAGTCATACACTTGGATGTTCATTAAACTAACTTCTTCTAGTAGTGCTTCTACATGTTTTCATCAAAATAAGGAAATATCGTAAAAAATCTGTCCCCAAATTGTTCTTGGTACACTATACATATGCTGTGAACGAACAGTAGGTATATATAACTGTTAACAGTTTTTTTTTATTCAATCGTGTCTGGTATTTTTATAATTAGATTTGTTGAAATTGTGGCGGAAGAATCAAGGATCGCCCTTTATTCAGAACTTCTCTTTTCATATTTTTATAACTCGACGAATAGTAACTGTATTATAATTGTTATACTTTTGAAGCTTGAATGCCTATTTGAGTAATGTAACAATAACCAATATATAACTAAACAACATAACACAATACTATACATAAAAACAGAACAAGAGCAGATACATTTAGCAAATTAGATATGGATTAACTATTATGATAAATTGATAAAGATCTATTTATGTGCAGGAGGCAAATTGACCATGAATAATTAATGCAATACTTATATGAAGTCAAATTCTATTTACATAATACCATATTCAGTAAATTAGCGTATCAGTTTTTATATCTTCCTAAAATTCATACATAGAAGGAAGTCAATTAAAGAGCATTCGCTTATTCCTATTTAATATTGACAAATATAAATTACGTTATAAAGAGCCATATTCGTAATGAAAGTAATTTGATTTTAAAAGATAAATATTTTCACAGAAAAAAACTAAAAGTAATTTCCGTCTAATATGCAGTCACTTGCTATGACATTAAATAAAAGAAATCTTACAACCTATAGATTATACACTAAAGACCAGTTGATACCAAAAATAGGGACAGCAACAGTATCCCCGCCACCTACCTATTTTCCATCACATGAGATTTTGTCCAAACAAATGAACTATAATTTGTTTATTTTATTGATTCTTAAAACCAATAGATTCTTAATGTAAATATATTTGTTGGATTCCTGAAAACAGCAACACAACGCTACATTTAATTGTCATGTTCATTAAACAATAATTTCAAACGTTCAAAGTTTTATTTCATAGTTTTATTTCAAAATTAATCTTCAATTATTTATCTGGTCAATATCGATGATCATATTACATAAATTGATGACCAAATATCTTTTATTTTAAAGAAACAATAATAGACATACTTTTAATTGCAGTAAGCCATTTATTTAGTACATGTATTAATATGCCACACAATGAACTTTCTTACCAACTTTATATGTAAATTCTATGCATACTTATCAAAAGAAATAACCATACTTGGACTAGACAAGCTGTTAGTATGAAACATGATTAGCAAGAAACCTCGCCAAAGAATTAAATTTTATATACCTTACGTTTATTTTATATAATTTGCAAGTATAGATATGACACTCTTTGGATATGAATATTGTCATGGTTGTACACAGAAAAACACGTAAGAAACATCATTATTCAGTGTAAATTATATTGATTTACGTTGAGCAGTTTGCAGTCCTCTTGGCGTCTTTATTACCAGCTTTTCGTGAAAACAGTTTGGTAAGGTTTTGTCTTATTGCGACATAATTGATTCTTTTGAGGAAACTATATAATCTCATTAATTTCCTTTCACCAGCTACAAGGAACTGGACTGCTTTAAACCAGATTTTTTGCACATATTAATGCGAATTCATGTTATTAACCATCTTTCCTAGTAATGTTTATGAATAAAATCAAACATGCATTTTGAAGGCAAAAATAAAGCATCGTAAAATTAATGTTGATATTTACGATTAGGTTTATATACAGGTTTAATAAAGTAATATTTAAATATGGAAAAGGAAAACCACCCCGTAGCCAAACCATATACATGTATATGTTATTATGAATTCCTGTCAGCTAGCATGTTACAAACTGTTTTATGTTTATTTAAGTCTACACATGACTTTAATAAGAAATACAATTGTTTTACAATATTGATAACAATTCTACATTTGCCCTTATGCTTTGGTTGTCATGCTTCCTTGAAATTAGAATACTAGTAAACATCAAACTGTAAAAACAAAACAATGTGTTGTTCAAATTCTATTCTGGTATGTGAGAGCAACATCATAATCAGTGAATTACGACGTGCTTTTAAGTGCTGAAATGAAATGGAGGATGTGCGCTTTCAAAATTATTTCTTGATTTTTTGTTTACTTTTATTGTTTTACAAATATGTTTTTATAACGTTGTTAATCTAGATTACCACTTTACCACTGACTGTTGTCAATGGGGGACATCAGGTATGTGACGCAATTCATGAGCACACCTTGTACACTGGCTCAGCTAGTACCCAGCACTTCTTGATTTTGGGCTCCTGGGCTTTCGGGTTGTATTCAATGATATAAACTTAAAGGGACTCTACTGAGAGGGTTTTTTACATGACGAGACTTGATATATTTCTTTCCGAAATTTGTGTACCATTTGGTGCAGCTCTGAACTATACTAACTATTGATTTTCAACTCAATTCATTCTGAGTATATTTTTTTTTATTATACTTTGAAGATTTGTCCATGTAAAGTGCTTCACATGAGCTATGTAAAACTTCAAATTCTATTTATTAGACTTTTCAACCTCCTTGAAATCAAAAGTTATTTTTCTCATTCGCATTCTCTCATTTCTGTTTGTTATATCGAGACACTTCTTGAGTCGGTAATAAAGGTTACCGGAGTCCAAGCATTATCTAACATTGCCTTGGGACTTTGTGTAACTTTGTGTGACATTGTTGTTCATCTAGGGAACTGCAAACGTCAATATCATGCAAACGACTTAGATCATTTCCTTCAAATGTAATGTTTAATACATTAATAAACAAAATGCTGTTATGTATAGAAACTTGTGGAACATTGCTGCAATATCTGCAATATTATTTCAATTTAACAATATCAATATTATTATAAATTGCTATGATAAATTGACACTAGAGACTTGCTGATGGGAACAAATTTTTAAGCAAATGAAATCCCATCAATTACAACTATTATATTGTCTATACATTATTTATCTCAATGAACAGTTAATAACAATTATCTCAAACTTTCAGTGGGGTTAATTTTTTTAATGCTAATGGACCATATATGGGAATGAAAGCCATGTATTGTTAATTTGCTTGTTTCATATTTGTAAGACGTGTGTTTAAAATGGTTTGTTTCAAACAATGACTGTATTATGATGCGTTATTGAACATATCATGTGACCTAAAAATAAAAACACAAATAATAGTATGATATTTATTTAATTAAGGGATATCTAAATGTCACATTTACGCATAATTAACCGTAGATCACGGATGGCATTATTCTTTAGATACATTCTAGTTGTGCACAACCTTGTAAAACTAGCTAGTCGTACACCACCTTGTAAACTAGCTAGTCGTGCACCGTCTTGTAAAACTAGCTAGTCGTACACCACCTTGTAAACTAGCTAGTCGTACACCACCTTGTAAACTAGCTAGTCGTGTACCGTCTTGTAAAACTAGGAAGTCGTACACCACCTTGTAAACTAGCTAGTCGTACACCACCTTGTAAACTAGCTAGTCGTGTACCGTCTTGTAAAACTAGGTAGTCGTACACCACCTTGTAAACTAGCTAGTCGTACACAACCTTGTTAAACTAGCTAGTCGTGTACCGTCTTGTAAAACTAGGAAGTCGTACACCACCTTGTAAACTAGCTAGTCGTACACCACCTTGTAAACTTGCTAGTCGTGTACCGTCTTGTAAAACTAGGTAGTCGTACACCACCTTGTAAACTAGCTAGTCGTACACAACCTTGTTAAACTAGCTAGTCGTGTACCATATTGTAAAATAGTTAGTCGTCTACCATCTTGTATAATAGCTAGTCGTGCAACACTTTGTTAAACTAGGTAGTCCTGTACCTTCTTGTAAAACAAGCTAGCCGTGTACCGTCGTATGAATATAGCAATAAAATAACTATAAATATTTCCCGATTCACAGTATTAATAATCATAAGATAATAGCATATACATCATTTGAATTATATGAACTTGCACGAGTTTAACGTAATGTTACGTCCATATTCATTCTGCTTAAGCCATAAGCATTGGGAGATGTAAACATTTCTTTGCCTTCAAAGAAAGGGATTAAAAACTTACATAATGATAACATCCCAATCCATGTAAACCCGTTGGATAGAAGAAAATGGCATCAACAGAAACAATTGAAAAGAAGAATGTTGTGTTTAAATGTTAAGCGTATAAAGAATGGTAAGAAGAAATCCTGATATATTGTCGAATGAAACTGTTAATGACAACAGACGTAGATCAGTTGCCGTCAAAAGCATTTGCAGTTAATGTATAGTTTGAATAACTATTGTTCCTAACAACTAAAAATATGAGAATACGACGCACGCTTTTATTTCTTTCGCGTCGCTTAATTTTTTGATTCCAGTAAAAAAATACTAGTATATCACGCGAAGCGGTAACAAGTCATGCTGATTAATTGCTTACATATACGCTCGTATTTGGTCGTTGGGCGTTCAGTACTTCTAAACATAAAATAGCTTAACGTTTCCATAAAATGCAGCTCTAGGAGCAGAAAGTATATTTGATAGAGATAAATTAGCAAACAGAGAACTGGTCTCTCTGGGACAATTAGGATATGAATGAATAATGAAATGCTGACACCCAAATACGCTCTATTTACCATACAATGTTAATCAACATTCTGTGTGCACATTTGTATGTTATTGATTTTTCAATAGCTTAAAATGATAGCTAATCAAGTCTGTTTTAGATAGTTTAGAGGAAAGTGTGACTGAGTATTTTCTTATTATAAACAAACTGTACTGTATACATTTAATATATTGTGTTATTATTAATAATAGGTTTTCACAATTTGTATGGGGGATTGGTTGGTGGTAGTGTCGACATACAAATGTTAGATAATACAGCAACTTTCTTTTCTCTCCAATCTTTGTGCTCATCTTTAAAAATGAAAGAGTACAGCTACTAAATACATATTTACTTTAATGTAAAACTATCTTTACTTTATGAAACTGATGTTCAACATTTACAGGGAAGGGCGCAAAACTTTTAGCCCAACCCTTTGGTACATTGTGTAATTATGTTGATATAAAAAGAATGTATGTATATTTATATGTGCAATAAAATATTATTTAAATATAAACGGTTGTTTGCATTTCGTATAACCCGAGCCGTAAGGCAAGGGTTATATTGCAAACACCGTTTATATACGGCCAAATAATCTGTCAAAAATCGTTATAACTGCAAACTTCTTTTATTAGAGAAAACATGAAATTAATTCATAAATGCATTACCGCAGTATATAGGTATGTAATCTATGTTTAATAAGAGTCCATCTGCCCGGTAAGAAAACAAAAAGCAACTTTCGCTGTCGAGTACGGACACTGGACATGTCGCCAGTCATGCCCTGAAAGAGTTGAAATCGACGCACAAAGTGCTGATAATTTACCTCCATGCTATTTCCCAAAGTTATGATGTGAAAACCGAAAGTAGGTCACTGTACAGCGGTCAATGAGAACCTAAATATACAGTAACCTGAGACAATAATGAAAGGCGGTAGCCCTTGAAAGGGTCGTTGGTGCCAAGCCCAGGGCCTGTCTTACAAGCCGCCATTCGTACTAGGGGCTCACGCACCCAAATATACCATCCTCGTCGACTCTGCCTACTTTGTAGGGCCACTGCCCTCGGCTTTAGTCAGGACACCGTCAGTTAACATAATGCAAGCCAAGTCGTGTCGCCTTAAGCGTAACCCAGAGCTGTAGAAAACATGCGAACTTGCCGTCTTACACATAGCTCAACTGCCGATGCCCTGTGTCTTCTTAACGACGTACACGTACCGAGGGGAAGAAAGAAGTTAATATTATTTTGTTGTTCATACAAACTATTTAATCTAACAGTAACTGGAAATCAATGGGATTTAGTTAATGGATGATCGACTCCCTGTCATTGAGTCTCGTCAGTAAAACATATTTCGTTCGATACACATTGCATTTATGCAACAATGAGCTACAGTAGAGTGTTTTGTTCCAACATACTGTTATTTTATATCTTCCAATATCATCTCTGTCCCGTTTTACCTTCTGCTATTATTTTAATTAATTGCTGAGAATAATTTCATTTTGGGATTACATAATAATCATGTAATTGTCACACGCCTACTAAACAGTTGCTCTTTCACATTTTGGTGATCTGTTTAAATGAGAGCCTTTGACACTTCCGTTGTAGAGCCATTGACAATAACAAAGCTGAAAAAGGTAAACACAGTTTCTAAAAATATCCGATTTAAAAGAACATGGTTGTTTTTCAAATATCAAAAAATGATATGCCACGAACAATATTTTTCTCATCATTTTGGATGCAATTTCGATACGAAATACCCCAAAAATGACGTTGCTAGAACTTTTTCCAATTATCAACTCGTGTGTTTTCTTTCGCGAGGAGACACATCTTGAGTGATTTCTCTACCATAAAGTTAATGTTGAACCACATAATATTGAATGTAGCAGTGTGTCTACCTCACTTTTGGCTTAACACTAAAATACAATGTATTTCAAAGAGATTAGTTAAAAATGAAATATTTACATTTATTCAAATGTGATCCAGCCATCGACATGTTGCTGGCGCCATCGGCAATGTGAAAGAGCTCTCGCAAATGTGATGGAGCCAATGAAAGCATATAATTAGTGTCGATATTGTGGAATATGGCAATTAATATTCATCAATAAATAAAATTGCATGATTTGATAAAGACTTACAATCATTAAATGTTTAAAGCTACATGCCTCCAGATGAGTCAAAATATTTATTAAAATCAAACTTGAGAAAAATGCACTACGATGTAAGGAAATATAAAAAAGTTTTAAGATTCAAGAAATATTTTTCATATTATGTGCAATTAATGATTGATTTTTCAGTATTTACAACTATATTTCTACTGCGTTACTAACGCAGTAAATGCTATTTATGCATATTTTGACCACCTTTTAATAATTTACGTGTTTTGTTTGTGTCATTGATAATGTGTTAATTGCTTACTTTTCTTTAATTCACAATATTACACATTCAAATACATTTTTAAAATTCTCATGAAAATAAGCATGAATCTGGAGGCGTGCTGCTTTAGCACGAAGTACATTTCGCCAAAGCAATGCAACACTTTTTAAAAGTTTGTGTCAAAACAAAGAATGAATCTTCGGCACACGACAACGGCGAAAACCAATCAAAGAAAGCACACACAAGGACAAAGTTTCAAAAAGCAAAACAAATAATCTTGATCAAAGACATCTTTGTTTGCAACTTTAACTTTCTACACTTAAGAAAACATTAAAGAAAACATTATTTTTTATATTATCTGCTAAATCTTACTATGTGCTATAATGGACACAATGTATTATATTTCACCGGTTTTGTGTATTCTCATTATTAGTATTATACAAAATTAAAAAAGGGTCCTCTTTTTTGGCTAAAATTTCATCCCGATTCGTCTGTGAAAAACTGGATAGAATGAATCTGCATTTCGGCGATGCATACGGAAAACATGTGTCAGGTGCATAACCTTATCAGTCAGTGAAGCTTGTCTGAAAGACATGATCATTTATTTTGGCAACAAAACATTTTTCTCCATGATGCATATAATGGTCTCATTGCCCTCCGCACATCAAAATAGTATCATTACAAAAAACCCGACTAACTTGTATACATATTTAGTATCATTCAGACAAAACTTATAGATCATCTGGTTGATAGTTACATTTAATGACATGAATGGTGACATGTCCGGGGTCAGTGCTTGAAAAGAGCGGATGGACGCTCATTAAGCCTACAATACATATGTACATAAAAACCTATCTCATTCAATTTGGAGATTCTTTAGTCAATCCATGGATATAAATCGGAATATTTCCACAATATCGAAACTAAATATATGTTTGAATTATTTCAATCACATTTGCGAGAGCTCTTTCACATTGCTGATAGCGCCAGGACTGCGTCGATTACATGGTCACATTTGAACAAATGTAAATATTTTATTTCTAACCAAGCTCTTTAAAATATTGTTTGTGTTGAGCCAAAGGGTAGGTTGGGATCATGTTTCATGCACGAAAAATTGACATTTACTTTACGGTAAAGAAATCACTAAAATGTGTCTCAACGTAACAGAAAACACACAAGTTAATATTTGGTAAAAGTTCTAGCAACGTCATTTTTGGATATTTCGTATCGAAATTGCATGAGAACTGATGATGAAAACGTTCTACGTGGCATAGCATTCTTCGAATTTTGAAAAACAATCATAATTTAAAAAAAAAAACGAATATTTTTACAAGCTGTGTTTACCTGTTTCTGCTTTGTTTTGGTCGATGGCTCTACAACGGAAGTGTCGAGGGCTCTCATTTAAACAGATCACTAAAATGTGAAAAAGCCATTGTTTAGTAGGCGTGTGTCATCAGAAAAAGCAAACTAACTCTAGCTCTAGTGTCTATTCTGTTTTTTTCTATAATTTTCATTTCACATGCAGGCATTTATTGGACAAATTAAGACTACCTTAAACGTCTTTATTACCAGCTTTCTTGAGAACTGTTTAGTTGTTTTTGGTTTATTTCTGACATAATTAATTCATCGGGGAGAAATGAGGTAATTCTGGAATAATTAATTTTGCTTTTACAGGATAATACACCATCAGAATCATTTCTTCACTCAATTTATAGTACATGAACAAAATGTGGTTAAATATAAACGAAAATTTCATTTATTTTTTTATGGACATAATTTCTAAATCGAGAACATAAATATTTCTTCAAGTTTATATCACACCTTATCGGTTAAATAGAACCTTTCCAGTGTTTACAGTTTTATGTAAATTGACTAACTTAATTAACCAATTGCTACACTGAGATAAAACATAATCTCTGGTTGACACGTGGCTATGTTTGTGATACTGTAAGTGAGCAGTTGACCTAGCAATGAACGGAAAAGGTGTGCTACGAAAAACTGGAAAGGTCCTCCTTAGTTTCGTCCTCTTACAGTCTATACTATGTATGTATCCTAATATGCTTAATGAGGAACACGCCTCCGCCTATTAAGGCACAAAATACCGCTCTTCGCTTTACAGAACCCGTCCAGGTCACCGGTCATGCCCTTAAAATAAGTGAGAATTTACCTCCATGCCATCTTCCACACTGCATTGCTTTTTCAATCATCTGCTGATGCCCTGTACCTTTTTTAACGACGTGCACGTACCGACAGTTTTTACTCTGTACGACACCATTTAAAAATATTTCAGTAGAATATATTTCGTATGGAAATAACATATCACATTAACAAAACTGTTATACAATAACTTTTAAGCAGTTGCATGTTATTTATCTCAAATATGTGTCAAAATCATATTCCTCGTCGCGAAGAAATAAGAGAACGTTTCGGTATGGAGCAGCAGATGAAATATAGTATCATATAATTCCATCATCACACACAACATATATTAATTTATCAAGTTGGTGTTGTGTTTATTTCTATAAAACATATCATATTATAGTGATGACTTAACCTTATATGTAAGACTTTAAATTCTTGATTGCTTACTATTCTATTTTTGAATTTTTACCATGTTTAAAACTGATACTCTTGCTGGACAATAAAAAATTAAGTAAACATTCAAATTACAACTTGTTTAAAGAAGAAAAACATTTGAAAAACATTCACATTGTCGCTTACGTTATATAACTTCATGTTAACTATTTTGTCAGTTTACAATAAGATTATGTTTGTTATTGTTCAAACAAGACAATAACGTTCTTTAAATAACTTCTGTCGTGTTTTAATACTGTCCGGCAATATGGGACACAAGGTATGTTGCTAAGTACATTGTCTCTCAGAAGCAAACTCACACAAACTGTGTCAGCTGTTATCGCTTTATTTTGTTTACATTGTTCGTTTCGTTTCAAATATTTTTTTAAATCTTCAAACACTGGTATATTTTTGAAGATGAAAGCAAAATAACTCACAAATTATGACTGATTTAGCAGTCTAGACGAAATCAAACGCACAGTTATGCAAAATCAACCATATTGTACGTCGTGCAGTTTCTTCTGTTTCTTTTCTTTTTTTTTTTTGTGAATGGTTTTTTTTTAAATTTTAATCCAGTTGACTTTGTTGCAATACGAGAGTTGATCCACGAATTTTAAACACTTTGTTACAGCGTATAATTTTAGACTGATACGCATTTTAATGTGACAAATGCTCAATATGTGATCCATACATGGTGTTAAAGTGTACATCGCTTTGGCCATGACTGAAAGGGTTTTCTTTGTAACTGTTCTAATTTTTCCCATTCATCCTTAAATGCTCGTTTAAGACCTGCCAAAGTATAAATTTTACGTTTTTGTAAACGTCGTTTAAAGATACCCAAAATATCAAAATCCATTGGTGCTGCATCAGGACTTTGATCATCCATTTTTCAGGCGTTAAAAAGCTGATTTTTTGTTGACGCAAGTATGCCAGTGTGTGTTTTAAGGTATGACTGGATGCACTATCATGGTGGAAGACCACGCCTTTAATTTTATCTCCAGGAAACATTCTGGGAATATATTTATGGACAAAAGGCTTCAGAACTTTATTGATATAGAAGTTTGAATTGACTTTTCCAACTTTATCAATAAAACGAATATCCGTTTTACCATGGAAGCTTACATCTGCTCAGGCCATAAATCCTAGAGCAAAGGAATCACGTTTTACAAACTTAAGTTTTGAAACATTATGTTCTCCTTTACGGTAATAACAAACCCGACGACGACCATAACTGCCACCAAGATAAAACATTGCCTCGTCGGCGGGGACAAAATTTATCCACTGTTTGTTATTTTAACGTAAATAGAGACGCCATGAACGTTGACGTCTTTTCTCAATTTGATTTGCATTGAGCTTATGAACTTTGCATTTCTTGCGACTTGTTTTCTTGTTTTCTCTATCTTATCGCCACATCGGCATTGTTTGTGCCGCGTGGATGCTGTAAAAAGTCGTCCCGTTCATTCAATCATAGATTTTGTATTTCCGATCCATCGAAGATCGTTCGGCGTGACATTGTTGTTGTGCTTGTGGTAATTTAGTTCTTTTTCTATTCGGCTATTTTCTTGTTTGGTGGTTCCAGTATTCCTCACTTGAATACTGTTGAATCACCTTAGGATATGTGGCCTGCTTTTTAAATTTGTCTTTTGACGTCTTATCTGTGATATGCAGGCTTCGTAACCTCTGATCTCCTTTCAAAATTCCATTTTATTTAGTTCCGCCCATTGTTAAATGTTGAATTCTGCATGGACCGGTGCTGGGGGCGTGGACGGTGATTTGCACTTGACAGTACCGTCCATGAACAGGCTCAATCAAATCGAGCCTGCAATATTTTCAATTTTGCCCTGTTGGGCTTTCTTTGAGGGTTCTTGTTTTCTCTATCTTTACGAACGACAGTTGACTTAGTAGGTCGCCTTCGAAACTCACCTGGTTTCGGCTTTTTAGTATAAGGCTTTCGAGATTTGCCGATGAAATGTTTTACTCTATGTAATCAGGACAGATACATCATCCCCCCATTAGCTTCTATTATTCTTCTATAGGAAAATAACTTTCTTGAACAGGTATTCAATAAAGCCCTCTTAACTTAAGACAATTTTACATCTACCAATGTTGAAATTACAACTATGCGCAACCCATATGTGTAGTTTTCTAAAGAAAAGATAAGGTACCGTAAAACCATGAAACTTGTGTTGCAGGTGTTCGCGAGAAGAAAAGCTACAGGGTGTTTCAAAATTCGTGAATCACCTCTCGTAATATGTAATACAAATCTATCTTCGCAAGAGATTTTGAAATAGTATCTTAAACAAGTTTGTCATCTTTTAAATCAATTTGAATCAGAACATTTTATTCATACAGTTAAAAATAACAACAATTTACTGCACTTTTAACTTAAGACTGAAAAGCTGTGTAACAAGAAAATTTCTGTTATTAATTCATAACATGCTAGGTTCAGTGTACATGTTGACTTGAATTATCATGCATTTGAACGGTCCTATGCAGCATCTCAATAACTTTAACTTCTGATAAGTTTTCAATTACATTGATAACATTGACTTCAGTGTCGACCAAATGTCGACCCAATGTCTGTTTTCGTGCTGGTTGTATTCCGCGAGATTTACATGTGTCAAAAGTTCTTTTCAATTTCCTAAGAAAAATACTTTTGTGTGTGGCATCGAGACAGTTATTCATTCACCAAAAGTTATCAGAGACAAATGTCAGGAGACCAAAGCTACTTTCTCTGTCAATGGTGTTTGACACAGAGAGGCAAAAAAGTAACTAATAGCTTCTAGCATTTAGTTTCTTTTAAACGATTTGTAATATAAAATTCTTATTCTACTTTACCGCAGAGATGTTGGTGTTTTTGTTCCCTCTGTAAAGACGCTCATGCAACACATAACTATACAATTATGTATACGCTCAATCATAGTCGTTCTTCCAAAACATGACAAAAAATAACACACAGTGCATTGATTTAGTATTAAACATAATTCCAGCAATGCATCAGTGACGGAATTTTGTAAAGATGTGATGTGAAATGTTTTGTTAACCAAACAATACATATATTGGTCGTCATTTACATTGTCTAGGAAATTTATTTGACAAAAATTGTTCATGATTTATTGTATACGAGTATATTGTAAATAGAAGCTGATGATACATTTAGTACTAGATTAGGCTGGTATATACTAGTTTTATAATATCATCTGGGACTATCTAGATCACTCAACATGCACTTCGCTTATTTTGTTGAAGTTGGAGCTATAATTGCCGATAAAAAACCAATAACAACATTAATGCAACGGGGAAAATGTTAAAAGAACCCAAACAAAACAAAGTGAATAGATATATAAGCCGAAAAAGCAAACAAGAATGTGTACGTGCGTGTGCCTTTATAAAGGACAGTTATAATTACATTATATTCAAAAATGTTAGCCATGAAACAGAACTGTATTTTCCTTTCATAATACTCTCATGAAAAAAAAGAATTATGTCGAGTCTGCTAATATAGGGTCATATAGCCTGTCAAAGAACTTTATACAACAACAACAACAACAACTACAACTACAACAATTACAACACTAACAACGACAACAACAACAACAACATTTATTCAGCATAAAGCAATATTCAACATCACTTCTAGCGTACATATTAACCTTACTTAGTTTAGCTCAAAACATATTGCTTCTGAAATATTATGCCTATTAGCATCTATATCATTGATGAAGGAACATTTCATCAATGTATAATTACAGTGTCTGATCCTTCAATAGTTATTATTCTAACAGCCCTAACTTCTGAAGTATAAATTATGCTTTTGTCGGAATAAAATGTAGACTCATTCAATCCGATTTAGCAATGCCATTTACTAATTTTACAAACTTTGTCATATTGTTCTCGAGGGATATTAGAATAACTTTACGTGCATAGACTATTATTTGTCTACTCCAATATTTTTATTCTAATAAAAATAGCTAAACTGGGAAAAACTACAATAAATACTATAAGAAATATGATATACAATACAACTTATAAGAAGATACATTATATGCTAGTTGTAAACTGATAAACATCTGTTAATCTACCTTAGGGCAATTTGGCCATGAATAATTTATGAAATGATAACATCAAATTTCGCTATTTTCTCCTACACTTTATTTCTACTTTGTTAATGCATAAACGATGACATATGTGAAGACATATCAAGAATTTGTAATATAAATAGAAGCATTATTTAAAATGTATTATTTTTTAAAATCAGTTCTAGAAATAAGCTCAGATTTTTGTATTTTTTAAAAATTGGTCGTAATACGGTGGTAGCGGATTGGTCGTGAAAATGAATTAGAGCACGTTAGATGCTTACCACAGTGCTGAAAGTGACCTCATTTGTCTTAAAGAAGCAAATTGTAAACAAAATAGTATTTTGGCTTCTATACAAAACTAAATCATTATAACTGTACTAATTGCCAAAAAGCAACATAAGCAAAGGATGGTTCAGCCAACTGGCCAATGAGTACTTTTTTGTAAACTTTATTTACTAAAAATAAAAGCTTTTGAGAAATAAAAAAAAACTTTTCTGGGGCATAATGGGCTTTAAACATTTTTTCAAAAGATAAATAAGAGCAGACAATTTGGATAACTAAAAAAACATCAATACAATGTACTTTATTGTTGGAGACTTCTCTCTACTGTCCACTAAATCCACACTCATATACTGAATGTATATACATGTATGTAATAAATTCCTATTTATGCTAACATTAAGAGTGTAACATTATATCGTTACAGATTCCCATGTTATTATTTATAACATCAAGTTAATTGATTACTAAGTACCCGCTGTCATTGAGACTCTGTGATTTTTGTGACATCTGTCTGACGAAGTGCTAAAACTTTTTTAGAATTACTTGATTTTTATTTAATTTTGTATCAAGAAATAAAAAGATAAAACATGAAAGACTGAAGTTGTCATTCAGATGAGTAATATCTACTCTACTAGATATGTTCTTTAATTATATTCCAATCAATGTTTTTTCTATCTTATACATGTATATAATTTCGATTAACTAATTAAATATTGAAAAGGCTTAATTCAAATAGTACCGCTTTCGGAGCAGGTCTTGTCGTAGACAAAAAGAAATAAAACTGTTTTTTATCATGTGACTTCAGTATAATTCTGATAGTGCTAAGTTAACATTTTGAGAAACAAATTTCTGAACAAGCAGTAAAAAATGACACTTTTTTATTGATATACGTTTTATTATTATTAAAAAAGATTCCAGGTAGAATAATTAAGTATACATTTTTAAATAATGGCATAAATTTGGAAACAACTGTAAAATATCGCGAACACACTAGTAAATTCGGTTTGTATAACCATGACAATCAGCAAATAAATGACCTACAAATTATCTTATATTTTTAGGAAATACGCAATTTAAGATGACTACAATACGAAAACTTGTTTCTTGTTTTATGTATTGTTATGTATAGTTTTGTTACAAGACTATTAGCTTAACAGATCAGTATTTTCGTTGCTATTGTGTTCGATGTATTTGAGTTGGTTGTCACTGATGGCGTTTAACTGCATATTTTCTTGTACATTGATGTCATGGTAAGCACAATAAAATTGCCAGTAAACAGCAACAAACAAAGAACACTACTGTTTGTATAAAGTAAATTACTACGTTATTATGATTTTCTTCGTGTTGATGGTATGTGCTATTTTATGCCTTACGTTATTTTGATTATAATACAATATTCTTATCAATTAAACATTCGATGTCAGTTTACCTTATTGCTTGTGTGCTGGTTATCTGAAACATTCCTTACATTTTACAGAATTTAAAGTGCCTTACTAATACCATTCCATTTTGTTAGGCTATTGCGTTTAACTTTGTTCTCACATTTTGATCTTCCCTCTCATATGTGTAACATTAACAATAAAAGCATACATATAGTTATTTATAAATTACAAGCATATTCAAGGCTAATGAAAAAACAAGCTTATACAAAAAGAAAAAAAATGGAATGAATGTTAAGTGAATCATTTTCTGATGTTTTTATATCATTTAGTCAGCCACTTCACAGATACTAAATTATGATATGTAAAACAAATCTTACCTGTTCAAGTGTTGGATATTTGCCGGTACACATGTACTAAATATTATAAACATTATGTTTTGTTTCTGCTGTACAATTAACATATTGGAAAAGGATTTTTTATTTCTCAATTACAGGAGCTCTACTAAAGTCAAAAAGCAATTTGAATTATTTTCAAAGATCGAAAGAAGCACTTATTATTACGAAATACTATCTTTTGTTTCTACTTCTGCTTTACATTTACCACTTAAATCACAATTAAATTAAAATTAATAGTTTGTGTAAGTCCTAGTCCAATTTGAGAGAAAAGTGTTGCAACGCTTTTCATATCTGGGTTATTTTGCACATTAAAACTATTATTCTGGAAAAAACTGAAAACCTTCATTAAAATTTTTGATAGTGCACAACCTCGGCAAAATATTCCCAGTCCTGCCATGTCTAAAAAACCTCAGTAGAGTCTCTCACATGAAAATGTCAATTTATTCAATCTGCTCATTTACATAAATTATATAATTGAAACGAAGTTTGGAAAACAATGTATGTTAACATTATGATAAAAAAAGTACAAGTGTAGCCACGCAGAACGTCTGTCATGTACACAATTTGCATAAACATATGCTATAGTGCCCTGTATGTAATTTCGGATTGCTAATAAGTCTTTTACAGCCGAGAAAATACGAAAATACTTCAACCTCTAACGTACCGTTCATATTCCCCTAGACATTTCGCCTAATTAACATTATTAACATTTTGACAATTCTGCCTGTAAGATCAATCACTAAATATGGACTTACCAACTAAGATAATTGTCCATATTCATTTTGCTTTAGCCATAAGCATTTGGAGATATTAACATTTCTCTTGCTTTAAAGAAAGGATATTTATAAACTAACAACGCAATCAGTTTAAACCTGAAAGATAGAGGAAAATGTCAACAAGTGACGATGCAAAATATTCAACATTTGGCTAAATACAAACTTATTCGTTTTTCTATAATCATTTAACAGAAATATTACATAAAGTCATAGTTATATCTTTCAATGTCCTTACTATAATCATTGTTAAAACCCACACCTTTGTGATTTGTTCTTTTGAAATTGTCGGTGAATGCAAATATATTGTGTTGCCTATTTGTTACGGAAAATGTTTTGACGTTAATGATATAATGGGTTGATATTATTTACAAGCAATCGGTTTCTGGAACTGTTAACATTGATCTAGAAATTTAGGACACGATTCTACTAATTTACGACGATTACAATGTAGACACTTCTTTTGTTATGAGATAAAACATGTTTGAATGAAAAGTATTTTACCAACATTGAAAACTGCTGTTCATTTTGCTTCTCATAATGTTTAGAAAGACCTTTTAACAGATGCTTTTGAAAATTAAAACATACAAATGTGCACACTGAATGTTGATTGCTAGTATATAGCCAATAGAGCGTATTTGCATGTCAATATTTCATTATTTATTCATGATCTAATTGCCCCTCAGAGATCAGTTCTCTGTTTGCTATTTACCTCTATCAAATATGCTTTCTCTGCATTTTATGTACCATTATTTTCTTTAACGTTAAACTATGTTATTTTAGTAGCATTGAACGCCCAATGCATATAGCTTTATTGTCTATTCTATTCTATGCTATTCTATTCTATACATTTCAGATGCAGACATTTATTGGACAGATTAAGACTTCCTTAGAAGTCTTTATTACCAGCTTTTTTGAGCACTGTTTAGTTATTTTTGTTTATTTCTGACATAATTAATTCATCGGTGAGAAACGAGGTAATTCTAGAATAATCACTTTTGCTTTTACTGGAAATTACACCAAATGCTAAATAGGAATCATTTTCCCATTCATTTTATAATACATGAACAAATGTGGTTAAATATAAACGAAATGCATTACATGCATATGTTTTTTTTGTACATAATTTCAAAAATGTTTCTTTGAGTTTATTTCACACTTTTATCGTTGAAGTAATGTCCTTAGTTTCGTCCTCTTACAGTCATCCATGTATGTATGTATATATGTAGCCTAGTATGCTTAATTTGGATTCATCCGCCGCACTTTAGGGCACAAAAAACCGCTTTTCGCATACCATGCCTTAAAGAGTTAAATTTGAAAAAAAGAAAAAGAAAACAAAAAACAAAAACAAAAAAACAACAACAAAAAAAACACCAAAAAACAAAAACAACCAAGTGGTGATAATTGCGATAATTTACCTCTGTGTCATTTCAACGGAGCATTACCCAAAGATAATAATTTTGGATCGAAAGCAGGTAAGTGTACGGCGGCCAATGTGAACCTAAATGAACAGTACTTAACCTAAGATGATTTGAAAAAGAGGAGGCAGCTTTGAAAAAGCGCCGCCGTTTAGGTCGTCTTACCGTACAAGGGACTCTTTCATCCTAGTACCTTTCCTCGTTGTCTCTGCCTTCTTTGTAGGGCCAATCCCTTCGACTTCAGTCAGGACACCGGCAGCTAACTTTATATGAACTAAGCTGAGCTGAGATAGAAGCTTACACGTTGCATTGGTTCTCGAATCATCTGCTGATGTTCTGTACTTTCTCAACGACGCTGAATTACACTATTTAATGCAAAATATTTCAGTATAATATGTTTTATATGAAAATTACATATGATATCACATTAGCTTCATCGGAATCGTGTCTCGTTATGAAAATGTTAATAAACAAAGTTTAAGCAGCTACTTTTTATTTATCTCAAATATGTGTCATAAATTATCTCAAAATCATATTCCTCATGGAGAAGAAATAAAAGAACGTTTCGGTAAGGATCAGCAAATGTAATATAGTATCATATACTTCCATCATCATAGATTACATATATTCATTCACCATGTTGGTGTTGTGTTTAATTGTATAAAACATGTCATATTATGATAACAGTATCATAATGACTTAACGTTATATGTAAAATATTTAATTTCTTGATTGCTTACTATTCTATTTTTGAATTTTTACCTTGTTTGAAATTGATATTCTTGCTGGACAATAGAAAGAAATAGTAAAGTCACAAATTACAATTTGTTAAAAGAAGGAAACATATGAATAAACATTGTTATTGCTACTTTATGTTATATAACTTCATGTCAGTTAATATTTAAATTATGTTTTTATTGTTCAAACGAGAAAATAACCTTCTTAAAATAACTTCTGTCTTGTTTTAATACTGTCCGGCAATATGGGACACAAGATATGTTGCTAAGTACATTGTCTCTGAGAAACAAATTCACACACACACAAACCGTGTCAGCAGTTATCGCTATATTTTGTTTACATCGTTCGTTTTTTTCCAAAACCTTATTTACATCTTCCAATACTGAAATATTTCAAGATGAAAGTTAAATAACAAATTATGACGGATTCAGCAGTATAGACAAAATCAAACGCACGGTTTCGCACAAACAATCATATTGTTTACGTTGTAAAGTCACTTCTGTCTTTCTTTTCTTTGTCTTATTTTATATCACTTTAAATCAGAACATTTTTTTCAAACAACAGTTATAAAACAATTTACTGAAAAGATGTGTAACATGAAAATATCTATTGTCAATAGTTCATGACATGCCAGGTTTAGTGTACATGTAGATTGGAATTATCATGCATTTTCAGAACTGTCCTATGCAGGATCTCAATAACTTTAACTTTTAATTAGTTTTGTGTTCAATGACATTGATAACTTTGACCCATTGTCGATCCAATATCTGTTTTCGATCTTAATTTGACCCTTTGCCTTGTTGGTTGTATTCCGCAAGATATACATATGTGAAAAGTTCTTTTTACTTTCTCAACAAATGATACATTTATGTGTGGAATCGAGAAACTTATACATTCACCAAAGGATATAATTAAGAGACCGTTGCCAGGAGACCAAATAAACTTTCTCTGTCATTGTTGTTTGACACGAAAAGGCAAATAGTAACTAATAGCGTCTAGCATTCAATAAGGATTTGTAACTACTTTACCGCAATATAAATGTTTGGGTTTTTTGTTCCCGCTGTAAAGACGCCCAGTTTACGTTGTGTTGCAACGATATCACTTTTAGCATAACTGTGCAATTATGTATATACTCAATTATAGTCATTCTCCTAAAACCTGAAGGTAAATTAACACACAGTGCATTGATTTAGTATTTAACATAATTCCAGCAATGCAACATGTGACGGAATTCGGTAAAGATGTGATGTAAAATGTTATATACATATATATTTACATTGTCTAGGAAATTGATTTGACTAGAATTGTTCATGATGTTTTGTATATATTGTAAATAGATGATAATGATACATTTAGGATTAAATTAGGCTGGCATATACTAGTTTTATAGTATCATCCGGGACTACATGTATCTAGATCACTTACATGCACTTAGCCTTTATTTTGTTGAGGCAGGAGAGATGTAATAACTTTATAATTGCCTATAAAAACAACGGATGCAACTGGGAAAATATAAAAAGAACACAGTCAAAACAAAATGAACAGATATATAAGCCATAAAAGCAAACAAGAGTTTATACGTGCGTTTGTCTTTATAAAGGACAACTGTAATTTCATTGTATATAGACATGTAAGCCATCAAACAGAACTGTATTTTTCCAATCTTTTGCAATATTTGTATGGGATAACCTTACTTAATATAGCTCAACACATATGTAATAAGACTTTCAGGATTTGATTGCTTTTGTAATATTATGTACATTAGCATCTATATCATTGCTGAAAAGAACATTTCATCTCTGCATAACTACAGTTGTCTGATCCTTCAATAGTTAATATTTTAACAGCTTTACTTTATGTTCTTGCCGGGGTAATATGTAGACTCATTCAATTCTGTTTCACAGCCATTTATCAATTTTACAAACTTTGTCATATTGTTCTCGAGGGATATTAAAAAAAATACGTGCATAGTTTTATTGCCAACGGATAGAAATTAAATGCTTTCATAATTATCATTTGTCTACTCCTAATTTGTTGATTCTAATGCAAAAATGAAAAGCAAAGGATGGTTCAGCCAAATGGCCAATGAGTACGTTTTTGGAAGCTTTATTTACCAAAAACAAAAGCTTTGAGAATTGAAAAAATCATTCCTGAGGCGTAATGGACATTTAACATGTTTTCAAAACTACAATATAAGATGATTAGAAAATTTGTATAACTTAAAAAATATCAATACTTTATTATTGGAGACTTCTATATATAATTCATTCCTCTTTAGTGTAACATTATATCGTTACTGATTCCCTTTCATCATGTTAATTGATTATTAATTACCCGCTGTCATAGAGTGTGAATGCATTTTGTTGATATGCAGCGGATATCTACCATCGCTTTTTAGCTGCTATAGTATCTTTTTAAAACTTTTTATCTAATTTAGACTTGTTTTGACAGCTTTTCACCTCCCCTTCTTGAGGCCTCAAAAAGTTAAAAATGCCAAGTTTGATCAGTATTGAAGCATTTTTCATAGTAACATAGCAGTTTGTACTTGTAACAGGATACTTTTCAATGAAAGCAGTCATTTTCCACAAAATGCTCATGCAGTAAAATGTTAAATATCGACTCTGTAATTTCCTGTAATTTCCTTTCTGATATTTGTCTGAACAAGAGCTTGGAAAAGATTAGAATTACTTGATTTTCATTCAAATTTGTAGAAATGCAAAGATAAAACATGAAAGCAAGAAGTTGTCATTCAGAAGAGTAATCTACTCTACAAGATATGTTCTTGATATTCCAATCAATCTTATTCCTATGTTATATATAATTTCGAATAACTAATTAAAGGTAATATTGAAAAGGTCAAATTGAAAGAGTACCGCTTGCAGAGTAGATTTTCTTTTCATAATGGCATTGTAGACAATAAGAAATAAAATAATAATGATGCTGTAATGTTCTTTTTTCCTTTATTTACAGCTGTCTGTTCTCCGTTTAAAACAAATTTTCTAGAATGTCATTAGTTAAACCTTTTACGTCATTATTATCATTTTTTTCCCTTTGCTTCTGTCATGTGACCACAAACTTATTATATTTGTAATTATTGTATGTAACGAGATACCGTAAATGTATTCACAAAATGATACAAGGTAGTACATTACAAATAGTATTTAGCATGTAAAACGTATATTAACACATTATGAAAAAGAACGAACACAATATATTTCTTATACATATCTGGAATTGGACATGAAATCAAGTATCTAATACTCATGTTATTCATCTTCTAAGCAAACTAATTCGGTTTGCAACAACATGATGATTAGCAAATAAATGATGTACAACTTATTTTCATATTTTTGAAAATACACAAAAAGTGACTACAACACGCGAACTACTTTCTTGTTTTATTTATTGCTATGTATTGTTTTGTTACAAAGCAAACAGCATAACAGATCAGAATGTTCGTGACTATTGTGTCGATGTTGAGTTGGTTGTCACTGATGGTGTTTAACTCCGTATTTTCTTTACATTGATGTCATGGTTAACACAACAAAATAAAGTCTACCAGTAAATAAAAACAAAGAACGCAACTGTTTGTGAAAGTAAATTACTACCGATATTATGGTTTTCTTCGAGCACATAATGGTATGCATTACGTTATTTTGATTATGATACAACATTTTCTTCATGAATAATTCATCAATTCAACATACTATCGTCACTTTACCTTACTGTTTGAATGATTGTTCTCTTAAACATTCCTTGTTTTACAGAATTTGAAGTGCCTTATTGGTACCATTCCAGTATGTAAGACTGCTGTGTTGAACGTTGTTCTCACATTTGGATCTTCCCTCTCACAATTATAACATTAACGATAAAAGCATACATAGTTACATGTATTATATTCAAGGCTAATGAAAAAAAACAAGCTTATGTAAAAGAATAATATGGAGTGAATGTTGATTGAATCATTTTCTGATGTTTTTACATTATATATTCAGCCACTTCACTGAAACTAAATTATGATCTGTAAAACAAATCTTACATGTTCAAGTGTGGATATTTGCTGGTACACATGTAATATTATAAACATTATGTTTCTGCTGTACATTTAACATATTGGAAAAGAAAATTTAATTTTGTTAGTTACAGGAGCTCTACTAAAATCAAAAAGCAATTTGAATTATTTTCAAAGATCAAATGAAACACTTAAAATGAAAAAAATATCTGCAAATGACATTAAAGAAATACATGTATACTCAAAATAAAAATTAAAAACGATAGTTTGTGTAATTCTTAGTTCAGTTCAATTCGAGTGAATAGCGTTGCAACGTTCCTCATTTCTTGGTCATTAAGCACATTTAGAATATTTTTTGGAAAACCTGAAAATGTGCACACTAGTTATTTGTTTCAGACCTCACAAAGTACACAATCTCGAAAAAATATTCCCAGTCCTGTCATGTTAAAAAACTTATAGGTGTCCCTCACATGAGAATATCGAATTATTCAATGTTTATTTTCATAAATTATATATTTGAAACGAATTTGGAAAATCCATGTATGTTATCATTATGATAAAAAAAGGATATGATTGAAAAGTAGCCATGTCAAGTAAACAATTTGCATATACAATATGCACATTAATAATATAAATAGAGGATATTGAATGAGTGTAGTTTAATACTAAATTTATTGAACGAGTTGAATAAAATCATATGTGATGATAGTGTATATGTAGCGGTATCAAAGTCGGATTGCTAATAAGTCTTTTACAGTCGAGTAAATACCTAAACCTCTATCGTATCGGTCATATTCTCCTTATTCACATTTTGACAATTCTGTCTCTAAGCTTAGATAATTGTCCATATTCATTTTCCTTTAGCCATAAGCAAGATGTTAACATTTCTCTTGCTTTAAAGCAAGGATATTTATAAACTAACAACCCAATCCGTGTAAACCTGATAGATGCAGGAAAATGTCATCAAGTGACGATGCTAAATATTCAACAAAATCATTCTTTTTTTAAATCATGGAAGAGAAATATTACATAAGGTTATAGTAACACCTTTCAATTGTCATTACAATCATCATTGTTACAACCTACACCTTTTTAAACTGTTCTATTGAAATCGCCTGTTTATGCAAATATATTGTTTTGTTAGTGAAAATATTTTGACGTACATGATTCAATTGATTCAAACATTTCAGTTGATATTATTTTAAAGTGATTGATTTCTGTAACTGTTAACATTGATTTAGAAATTTAAGACACACTTCTACTAACTTAGGACGATTTCCTGATGTACAATGTATACAGTTCCTTAGTTATGGGTTCAAAAAAAAATCTTTTTATGGAAAGTATTTCAATTGAAAACTACTGATCATTTTGCTTCCTTTTATGTTAAGAAAGACCTTTGAACAGACGCTTGTGAAAATTAAAACATACAAATGTGCACACAGAATGTTGATTACTATAATATGGTAAATAGAGCGTATTTGGGTGTCAGCATTACATTAATTATTCATAGTCTAATTGTCCCAGAGAGATCAGTTCTCTGTTTGCTATTTATCTCTATCACAAATGATTTCTTCTCCTAGATCTGCATTTTATGTAACATTATTCTCTTTAACGTTCAGCTATGTTATGGTAATTAGCATTAAACGTCCATGAGTATTCTAATATCACGGTATGTGATATGTACCATTACTCTTTTTAAAGTTAACCTATGTTATGTAAGTAGCATTTAACGCCTTAAGTATCTAGCTTTAGTGTCTATTCTATTCTATTCTAGTATATTCATTTCACTTGCAAACATTTATTGGACAGATTAAGACTTCCTTAGACGTTTTTATTACCAGCCTTTATTGCAAGCTTTTATTGTCAGCTTTCTTAAATACTGTTTAGTTTTTTTTTGCTTATTTCTGACATACTTAATTTATCGGGGAGAACGAGATAAGTTTGGAATAACTACTTTTGCTTTTACAGGAATATACACCAGTCGTGTACTATCTTGCAAAACTAGCTTGTCGGTGTATAATCTTGTGAAATAACTTGTCGTGTACGTCCTTGTAAAACTAGCTATTCGTGTACGGTCTTGTAAACATAGCTATTCGTGTATCATCTTGTAAAACTAGTTAGTCGTGTATTATTTGGTAAAAGCAGCTAGCCGTGCACCTTCTTGTTAAACTAGCTAGTCGTGTACCATCTTGTTAAAAAAGCTAGTGGTGTACCATCTTGTTAAACAAGCAAGTCGTGTACCATCTTGTAATGTAACTAGTCGTGCACCTTCTTATAAAACTAGCTAGTCGTGTACCATCTTGTTAAACTAGCTAGTAGTGTACCATCTTGTAAAACTAGTTAGTTTTGTATCATCTGATAAAACCAGTTAGCCGTGCACCATCTTGTAAAGTAGCTAGTCGTGTGTCATCTTGTTAAACTAATTAGTTGTGTACCATCTTATTAAACTAGCTAGTCGTGTGTCATCTTGTAAAACTCGTTAGTCGTGATTCATCTGGTAAAACCAGCTAGCCGTGCACCTTCTTGTTAAACTATCTAGTCGTGTACCATCTTGTTAAGAAAGCTAGTCGTGTACCATCTTGTAAAACTAGCTAGTCGTAAACCATCTTGTAAAACTAGCTAGTTTGTATCATCTTGTTAAACAAGCTAGTCGTATACCATCTTGTAAAACTAGCTAGTCGTGTACCATCTTGTTAAACTAGCTAATCGTGTACCATCTTGTAAAACTAACTAGTTGTGTATCATCTTGTAAAACTAGCTAGTCGTGTATCATCTTGTAACACTAGATTGACGTGTATCATCTTGTAAAACTAGCTAGTCGTGTATAATCTTGTAAAACTAGCTATTCGTGTACAATCTTGTGAACAAGCTAGTCGTGTATCATCTTTTAACATTAGATTGTCGTGTATCATCTTATAAAAAATAACAAGTCGTGTACCAACTTGTAAAACTAGATTGTCGTGTATCATCTTGTAAAAACTAACATATCGTGTACAATCTTGTAAACTAGCTTGGCGTGTACTATCTTGTAAAACTAACTATTCGTGTACCATCTTTTAAAACTAACTTGTCGTGTATCATCTTGTTAGACTAACTAGTCGTGTATAATCTTTTTAAAACTAACGTGTCGTGTATCATCTTGTAACACTAGATTATCGTGTATTTTTTTGTAAAAACTAACTAGTCTAGTATTATCTTGTTAAAACTAACTAGTCGTGTACCATCTTGTAAAACTAGCTAGTCGTGTATGATCTTGTAACACTAGATTGCGGTGTATCATCTTGCAAAAACTAACTAGTCTAGTACAATATTGTTAAATCTAACTAGTCATGTGCCATCTTGTAAAACTAGCTAGTCGTGTTTCATCTAGATAACACTAGATTGTCGTGTATCATCTTGTAAAAACTAACTAGTCGTGTACCATCTTGTAAAAACTAACGTGTCGTGAACAATCTTGTTAACTAGCTTGTCGTGTACCATCTTGCAAAACTAGCTAGTCGTGTATCATCTTGTAAAACTAGCTAGTTGTGTTAATAGCTAGTCCTTGACCACCTGGTTAAACTAGCTAAAACTAGCTAATCGTGTATCATATTGTAAAACTAGCTAGTCGTGTACAGTCTTGTGAACTAGCTAGTCGTGTACCTTCTTGTCAAACTAGATAGTCATTTACCATCTTATAAAACTAGCTAGTCGTGTATCATCTGGTAAAACCAGTTAGCCGTGTACAATCTTGTAAAGTAGCTAGTCGTGCAGCTTCTTGTAAAACTAGCTAGTCGCGTTCCTTCTTGTAAATCTAGCTAGTCGTGTACCATCTTGTTAAACAAGCTAATCGTGTACCATTTTGTTGAACTAACTAGTTGTGTATCATCTTGTTAAACTAGCTAGTCGTGAATTATCTTGGAACACTAGATTGTCGTGTATTATCTTGTAAAACTAGCTGGTCGTGTACCATCTTGTACAACTAGATTATCGTGTATAATCTTGTTAAAACTAGCTGGTCGTGTTACATCTTGTAAAACTAGATTGTCGTGTATCATCTTGTAAAACTAACATATCGTGTACAATCTTGTAAACTAGCTTTTCGTGTACTATCTTGTAAAACTAGCTAGTCGTATACCATCTTCTAAAACTAGCTAGTCGTGCACCATCTTGTGTTAATAGCTAGTCCTGAACCGCCTGGTTAAACTAACAAGTCGAGTACATTATTGTTAAACTAGTTAGTCGTGTACTATCTTGTAAAACTAGCTAGTCGTGCACCATCTTGTGTTAATAGAAAGTCCTGAACCGCCTGGTTAAAATAACAAGTCGAGTACATATTGTAAAACTAGCTAGTCGAGTACCATCTTGTAGAATAGCTAGTCGTGTACCATCTTGTGAAAAAGCTAGTCGTGAACCATCTTGTGAAAAAGTTCGTCGTACACCATCTTGTGAAATAGCTAGTCGAGCACCATCTTGTGAAATGGCTAGTTGAGCACCATCTTGTGAAATAGCTAGTCGTGCACCATCTTGTGAAATAGATAGTCGTACACCATCTTGTGAAATAGTTCGTCGTACACCATCTTGTGAAATAGCTAGTCGAGCACCATCTTGTGAAATAGCTAGTCGTTCACCATCTTGTAAAATAGCTAGTCATGCACCATCTTGTGAAATAGCTGGTCGAGTACCATCTTGTAAAAAGGCTAGTCGTGAACCATCTTGTGAAATAGCTAGTCATACACCATCTTGTGAAATAGGTAGTCTTTTACCATCTTATAACACTAGTTATCGTGCACCGTCTTGTAAAACAAGTAAGCCCTGTACCGCCGTGTGAAACTAGCAGTCAATTAACTTTTACTGAAATAATTCCTGACGCACAATTGTAATAATTAAATTACAGCATATACATCATTTGATTTATATGAACTCGCACGAGTTCGACGTATTGTTACTTTGTCCATATTCATCTTTCTCAAGTCATAAGCATTGGGAGATGTTAATATTTCTATGGCTTTAAAGAAAGGATATTCATAAACTAATATAATTATAAGAACTCATTTCATGTTAACACCATAGATGGAGGGTAAATGACAACAGGATAGAGGGAGGGAAAATGACATCAACAGAGACAAATCAAAAGAATAATGTAGTGTTTATATGTTAAGTCTATAATAATAGACAAGAGCAATGCTGGAATATTGTCCAATGAAACTGTTACTGGCAACAGACGTAGATCAACATAAAAGCATTGCAGTAGCTTTATAGTTTCATTAAATCTTTAAAAAAATAACGATGATATTCGTTATATCTGAGTCTTAATTGAATGTTTTCATGGAAACACAATATTTCAATATTACTTTATTCAGTCAGAGTAGTTTACGAGTTTTTGCACATTGTTTTTAAAACTGTAATTATCTGAATTTTTGCTTAACGCACATTGTTATTTCTTTTGTGTCGATAAGTTTTTGATTCCAGTATTTATTTTTGTATTACGCCAAGCGGTAACCGTTTATGCTGATTGATTGCATGCATGTTAAAATGGTTATGTCCCTGATGGTATTAGAACCCGCTGTGATATTAGAATACCCTGCCATCATGGACGTTTAATGCTACTTACCATAACATAGCTGAACGTTAAAGAGAATAATGTTACATAAAATGCAGATCTAGGAGAAGAAAGCATTTATGATAGAGATAAATTGCAAACAGAGAACTGATCTCTCTGGGACAATTAGACTATGAATAATTAATGAAATGTTGACATTTAAATACGCTCTATTTACCATATAATAGTAATCAACATTCTGTGTGCACATTTGGATGTTGTTTTTTCAATAACCTCTCTGGAAAGGTTTTTCCAAAACTTATAGGAAACAAAAAGATCAGTTGTTTTTAAAGTAAGTGAAATACTTTTTAATAAATACGGGTATGTTTAATGGTTTTTATCTCATAACTAAGGAACAGTATACATTGTACATGTATCAGGAAAGTGTCGTATGAAGTTTTAAAGAAACAAAATGCAAACCAAAAGTTGCCAAACAGACAAAGGTTATTAATTTATATTCAATATTATTTTATTGTTCATACAATTTATTCAATCTAACAGTAACTGGAAATCAATGGCATTCAGTTTTCAACTCAGTCTCGTCAGTAAATCATATTTCGTTCGATGCACACTGCATTTGTGCAACAACGAGTTACATACTTTTATTTTGTAACTTCCAATATCATCTCTGTCCCATTTTACAATAATCTGCTGTTATTTTGATTAATTGCTGAGAATAATTTCATTTTGGGATTACATAATAATCATGTAACTGTCATCAGAAAAAGCAAAGATCAACTCTAGAACTCTGTTCTATTCTGCAATATTAATTTCACATGCAGACATTTATTGGACAAATTAAGACTTCCTTAGACGTCTTTATTACCAGCTTTTTGAGAACTGTTTAGTTATTTTTTGTTTATTTCTGATATAATTAATTCATCGGGGAGAAACGAGAAATAATTACTTTTGCTTTTACAGGAAAATACACCAAATTGCTGAGAATCTGAATTTCTCCACTCATTCTAAACTACATGAAAAAAATGTGGTTAAAAACAATTGAAATGTATTACATGTATATGTTACTATGTACATAATTTCAAAATCGAGAACATAAATTTTCTTTGACTTTGAGTTGATTTCACACTTTTATCGATGGAACAATTCGTTTATAGCCTTCCGTTCAGGCCGTTTGGGTCATACACAATAGTACCCTTTCTCTCGTCGTTTCTGCCTACATTGTAGGGCCACTCACCTCTCTTTCAGTCATGACAACGGCAGTTAACTTCCTACGAACTAAATCGTGCCGACTTTAACGTAACTCCGAGCTTAAATAGTAGTCGAACATTGGCCGTCTTAAACGTTGCAGTTGCTCTCCAATCATTTGCCGATTTCCTTACCTTCTCAATGACTTACAAACAGTCTTTACTCTGTACTACACCATTTTATAAAAATATTTCAGTTTAAAACGTTTTGTATGAAAATTACATATAATATCACATTAGGTTCATTGGAATAATTTCTCGTTACGAAAATGTTATTAAATAACGATTTAACCGTTACATGTTTTTTTATCACAAATATGTTTATAAATTGTCTCAAAATCATATTCCTTGTGGTGAAGAAATAAGAAGACGTTTCGGTACGGAGCAGCAGTTGAAATATGGTATCATATATTTCCATCATCATAGACTACATGTATATATTCATCAAGATGGTGTTGTGTTTATTTTTTATAAAACTTGTCATCTCATAATGACTTAACGTTAAATGTAAGAAGTTAAATTCTTGATTGCTTACTATACTATTTTTGATCTTGTTTGAAATTGATATTCTTGCTGGACATAGAAAGAAATAGAAAACAATCACATTACAACTTGTTAAAAGAAGGAAACATATGAAAAACATTCTTATTGCTGCTTTAAGTTATGTAACTTCATGTCAGTTAATAATAAAATTATGTTTGTTATTGTTCAAACGAGAAAATAACCTTCTTAAATTAGCTTCTGTCGTGTTTTAATACTGTCCGGCAATATGGGACACAAGATATGTTGCTAAGTACATTGTCTCTGAGAAGCAACTCACCTCACATATACTGTGTCAGCAGTTATTGCTATATCTTGTTTTCATTGTTCGTTTCTTTTATAAAACTTTTTTTTTACATCTTCCAACACTGGTATTTTTTGAAGATGAAAATAAAATTACTTACAAATTATGGCGAAATCAAACACACGGTTTATGCAAAATCAATCATACTGTTAACGAACGTCTTGAAGTCACTTCTGTTTTTTCTTTCTATTCTTTGTCTCATTTTATATCAATTTAAATCAGAACATTTTATTCAAAAAGTTAAAAAGGCAATTTACTGCATTTTCAAACTGTGACTGAAAAGATGTGTAACATGAAAATTTCTGATCTCATTAATTCATGACATGTCAGGTTTAGTGTACATTTAGATTGGAATTATCATGTATTTGAACGGTCCTATGCAGGATCTCAATAACTTTAACTTCTTATCAGTTTTGCATTCAATGACATTGATAACTCTGACCTAATGTTGACCCAATGTCTGTTTTCGATCTTTATTTGACCCTTTGCCTTGTTGGTTGTATTCCGCAAGATATACATAATGTGAAAAGTTCTTTTCACTTTCTCAACAAATGATACATTTGTGTGTGGAATCGAGACACTTATACATTCACCAAAGGATAAAAGAGACCGTTGTCAAGAGACCAAAGAAACTTTCTCTGTCATTGTTGTTTGACACGGAAAGGCAAATAATAACTTATAGCGTCTAGCATTCAATAAGGATTTGTAATATGAATATTTCATTCTACTTTACCGCTGGAATGTTTTTTGTTTTTGTTTTTTTTTTTTTGTTCCCACTGTAAAGACGCCCAGTTTACGTTGTGTAGCAACAATGTCCGATAACTATGCAATTATGTATACACTCAATCATAGTCATTCTTCCAAAATCTGAAGGAAAATTAACACACAGGACATCGATTTAGTATTTAACATAATTCCAGCAATGCAACATGTGACGAATTCGGTAAAGATGTGATGTAAAATGTTTACTTAACCACACAATATACATTGGTCGTCATTTACATTGTCTAAGAAATTTATAAACTAGAATTATGCATGATGTATTGTATATATTGTAAATAGAAGATAATGATACATTTAGCACTAGATTAGGCTGGCAAACTACATGTATCTATGTCACTCAACATGCACTGCTTTGTTGAGGCAGGAGAGATGTAATAACTTTATAATTGCCGATAAAAACAACGGATGCAACTTGGAAAATGTAAAAAGATTACTGTCAAAACAAAATGTATAGATATGTAAGCCAAAAAAGCAAACAAGAGTTTATACGTGCGTGTGTCTTTATAACTGTAATTTCATTGTATAGAAATGTCAGCCATCAAACAGAACTGTATTTTTTCATTCATTGAGCTCATGGGGGAGGAAGAGTTACACGAAGGATGGAGTTCTTATGATACCTTGTTCAGGAGTTCTTGTGATAACTGTCACGGAGTTCGTCGGAATACATCTGTATATACTACAAAAACACTCGTTAAAATGGTTATTTTCATCTTTCCAAAATGAGTTTTAGGTGCTAAATTAAACTTTAATGATTAAGCTTGTCTTGTCTTTGCCCTGTCCTGTTTTTGTTTGGGGTCCGCCTGGGCTCCTTGCCATGGTTCTTGTTGCTGGGTCATATGGGGGTTGCATTCATTGAACGCCGCCTTTCCTTGTTGATCTTGTTTATTATATTTTACATCTTGTATTATGTGTCATTCAAATCTGGTAGTTTTAAGTAAAATTTCCAAATTATTTGCCAATTCACAAGTATTGACCTGTTTATTTCTGTTCTTCATCCTTGTCATACATAATTACCTAATTATAATGCAAAATTGCAAACATAAAGCACCGACTAACAGATTTATACCCGATTTTCCAAATGTCCCGGTGTTCTTGTGATAATTCGGAAGATGTCACAGAGTTCTTATGATAACTTTTGTTATTGCCAGTGTGTTTCATGCGCTAAATCACAGCACGTTTTAGCGTTTTTTGTAATTCAATGAGATTGTAAATCATTATGAAATGTAGTACGCTCATCCTTTGCGCAAAAATAAGATATGTAATGTTGGTTTTGAGTGAATTTTAGTTCAAGAGATATCATTTCTTACCCCCGTTTCTTTTCATAGTATTTTTTTTGTTTGACGCAGATTTCGTAGACTGGAAAAATGATTTATGTACTGGTTTCCTAGCAGTTTCTGGCCCCTAGCAGTTTTCTGGCCCTTTATCATTTTCATCCAGACATACAGTCTATTTTTTCTCAGTTACTGCATCAATCAGAGAAACATTTTTCTTTGTAAAACAGCAGTTATAATAGTACAGCGATTAATATGTTTCAAAGTTTTGTCTGTTGTTTTAAGTTACATAAGAGAACTTGCGACACTTACAAGCAACACCTGGGGAATTCTAGTTTGAATGCCCATGCACAATAACTGAAATCCCATTCTAGGTAAATCTGGAACCTGGAGGGACATTTCAAATTTTTTCGAGAGATCGGTAGTTAGAGCCAATCGCAGTTGAGTTTTTATCATGTATCGTACTTTTTTAAGACATAGGTGTGGAAATTATCCTGGTTATATACTTATTCATTATGGTATAAAATGATACAAATTACTAAGCCCTTAGGTAAGGGAAGCATGCCTATATATTTTCTGCTTAAGAAATGTGGTTGCTTTAAACATGTGAAACTGAGAACAACGTGTACATTTTGAGACATTTTTGTTTTGTGGTGTAAGCCATTATACAGCTGAATATCAGTGACTGCTGGTTCATTTTTTACTGTAGATGATAGCCTATCACCTATTTATCCTTTGCAGACACTTAAGACCAACGTTTTATCCACATTTTTGTGCAAAGGATGATCGTACTGCATTTCATAATGATTTACAATCTTATTGAATGATAATAAACGCCAAAACGTGCTGTGATTTAGCGCAAGAAACACACTGGCAATAACAAAAGTTATCATAAGAACTCTGTGACATCTTCAGAATTATCACAAGAACTCCGGGACATTTGAAAAATCGGGCATAAATTAAATCTGTAAGCCGGTGCTTCATATTTGCATTTTTGCATTATAATTAGGTAATTATGCATGGCAAGGATGAAGACCAGAAATAAACCGGTCAAAACTTGTGAACTGGCAAGTAATTTGGAAATTTTACCCAAAACTACCAGATTTGAAGCAAGAGGCGATGAAAAATAGCCTATGAATTAGTTTTTGACACATAATGCAAAATGTAAGACAAGCTTAATCATTAAAGTTTAATTTAGCACCGAAACACATTTTTGAACGATGAAAATAACCATTTTTGACGAGTGTTTTTCTAGTATATACAGATGTTTTTCGATGAACTCCGTGACAGTTATCACAAGAATTCCTGAACAAGTTATCATAGGAACTCCATCCTTCGTGTAACACTTCCTCCCCCGTGGATCTATCATTAATAAATGAATTATGTCGAGTCTGCAATATTTTTATTGGATAACCTTACTTAATATAGCTCAAAACATAAGACTTTCAGAATTTGATTGCTTTGCAATAGTACGAGGGGTTGTCCAAATATTCGTGGACTTTATAAATTACTCTTGAACGTCAACGTGTATTGTAATGAAATTTTATCAGCATACCTTGTAGAATACCTTGTAGAATATTATCAACATATTTTGAAAGGAACAGTTAACTGCGTCAATAAATAATGATATACCCCTCGTATGCATATAAGCATCTATATTATTGTTGTACAATATCTGATCCATCAATAGTTAATATTCTAACAGCTTTAATTTATGTTCTTGCCGGGGTAATATGTAGACTCATTCAATTCTATTTCACAATGCCATTTATCAATTTTACAAACTTTGTCATATTGTTCTCGAGGGATATTAGAATAACTACATGCATTACCAACGGACAGACATAGCTATTATTTGTCTACTACTTTTTTATTCTAATGTAAAAATAACTAAATTGGGAAAAAAACTACAATAAATACTATAAGAAATACGACATAGAATACAACTTATA
This sequence comes from Ruditapes philippinarum, assembly GCF_026571515.1. Taxonomy (NCBI): domain Eukaryota; kingdom Metazoa; phylum Mollusca; class Bivalvia; order Venerida; family Veneridae; genus Ruditapes; species Ruditapes philippinarum. The sequence continues at coordinate 785,310 of NW_026862663.1, forward strand.
AGAAGAAACATTATGTAAATCAAATATGCTAGTTGTAAACTGATAAACATCTGTTAATCTACCTTAGGGCAATTTGGCCATGGATAATTAATGAAATGATAAAATCCATTTTCGCTATTTCCTCCTACACAATATATTTTTTATAATTCTCACTTTATTAATGCATATGTGATGACATATGTGATGACATTTCAATAATTTGTAATGTTAATAGAAGCATTAAAATGTCAGATTTTTTTAAAAAATCAGGTTAAGTAATAAATTACGATATTGTATTTTTGAAAACAAAAAACTGGTCGCAATATGAAAATATGAAATGTAACAATGAAAACGGGCTGGTCGCAAGTCGGGCTCTACTGTATATATACTTGCTTTTTATTGCAGGTTTAAGAACAGGTCTTTTTGAAATGAAACTCATCAAAGACATTTTAAATTCCTGTAATGGTATGGTACCATGATATGTAGGTTTTTGTTGACTTCTATTTAATAGATACGTTACATTATCTTAAGCTTTAAAGGCACATTATGTCTCAGAAACGATTCTTCAGATAGCCAAACATTAGTTTTATAACATTAAATAACGATTTAAAGCACTGTAAGGCCACATGTGTCACAAATCACATTCGTCACAATTGTGAAGAATGAGATCACATTCGTCACAAATTTTGTGATGCATGTGATCCAATGTTTTAGACAATCACATTCGTCACGAGTTTAAAATCACAAATGTCACAAATTTGAGATAAATATTGTTTTCTTCAATGCTTTTCACTGAGTCACAAACGTCACAAATTTTTAGGACTGAAATCAATTATTGGAACTAAAACTACAGACATTTTTATCCCCTCCCCCGCTGATGAAATCGGGAGTGATGGGACTGTTTTAGCGTGTTCGTCCGCCTGTCAGTCCAGATTTAGTTTCCGCACTATCCGGCCATTGATTAGTTATTATACACTGTATATGGAATCATTTCGTTTCCACGCTATTTTTCAGCAACTTCTGGATGGATATCGATGCTGCAACTTTGTAGGAACCTTCATTCACAAACCAGTTGCACATATAACCAGCATATCTCCATTTCTTTTTAAAAACAGACTTATTGCCCCTTGTTGTTGTTGTTATTTATAAAACACTGTATATAGAACTATTGCTTTTCTGCGCTCTAGGAATTTCAACGAAATTTAGTTTAATATAAAGAGGAGATGCGCATCTCGAAAAATCTCGACGGGACACTAAAGGATTTGGTCCGACTTGAGGGTACGGTCGCTTATATGGGCTTTCCGGCGGCGACTTTAGATAAACACATAAACAAACAAACAAGATGTGCATATCATCATCATCATCATCATCATCATCAGTATTTCCCGTTTGGCCGTTTAATACAGAGTTATGATCCATAATTTATTATCATTTATTGTTCATAGAAAAGCATTAATTCAACCCTATTCTTCAACAAATCTGCTGAATAATTTAAACAAAACTATGTGGGTACATCTAATACCAAGCGGAGATGTGTATATTGACGGCACTTACCCGAAGTTAAGACCCCTGGTTGCTTAATATTCAGTCAGATAACTTAAGTATTTCATGTCTTCAAATGTTAAATATATCTAATTTTAATTGTGTGGGAACCTTCAATACAAAAAGGGCATGTGCATTATCGCCGTGACCTTGAGTGATATGGGCCCTGATAATTTATGCTTTAACCGACTATTTCCCCGGAGTCTTTATTCGAAATGTATCCTGCAATTGTTTAATTTTCAATCAGTATATGATGCTGTCGGCGGTAAACATTAATTCAGCGAATTTGCTTGCAAGATATTTGAATGACCTCGTGTAATTATAGCTTCGCAAGACCAATCATATTCTACAAGAAATGTTAAGTTTTCTTTAAGTTTATTTATTCAACTTCCTTCATGATTCTCATTTAACCCTTTCCTTTATAGATATTACTGGTAAAATAACTATATGAACCGCGCCATATTGAACCCTAGATGAGCCGTCAGTACTAAAGAACTCTGATATAATATAGGAATAACGCATGTTTCTTTTTTCGTGTTAAAATATCTGTAGAAACCCAAGGGATTAGTTGGTACCCGACCCAACGTATCCCGAGGGTTTCAGCAGTTGTTATGACACGGAACAATCATTCGTTAACGCTATTCTAGCATAAAGCATGCATAAATCTAACACAATCCATACACAATCAAGCAACATCACTGATTTTCCTCGGATTGCACGGGAACGTCAGCGTTGTATGTGACCGTGACGTCATTTCCGTTTTAGTTAAGCAGCGTCCGGGCCACAATGTATTGACGCTGTGCCACGGAAAACGTATATCAAAAAGGTGTTTTAACAGCGCATGAGCGCTAGAATCTCCTTGTTAAAAGACCTTTTTGGTCCTGTTAAAACACCCCGAAATCATGGTTATAACGGCAGTTTTATGCTAGAATATAAAGTAATGAATAACAACATGGATTCCAAGAAGACTAAAAGCAAACTCACATTGCACAATACTAGCCGCAATTATAATACTGCTAATAAAGTTCACGAATTTTCATTGGTTTAGAGGCGGGATATATTTATAGGTTATTACAGAGGTCTGATGTGCCTTTATTCGATTTTGGCCCACTAAAAGAGCCCGAGGGCTAATACCGATCTTGTAGACCCATATCGCATTAAGGCACACCAGACCTGTTCTATAACCTTTTTATTGCATGTGCTCATTTATGTTTTGGTTTTCATTATAGAATTAAAAAAAATCGTTTGAAAACATTGTTCAGCGACAATGTATAATTTATTTTAAAAAGCGAGGGACTTTTGACGTCGTCTAATGACGTTGACGTCATTTCCTCACAAACATTTGTTTTTAATATATTTTGGCGTTATTTAACTGTTTGGAGATTGTTTTTCAAGTGTTTCTTCAATTTTGCTTTTTTATCAAGATATATTTCAGTTAAACGTATTTTTTCTTATAAAATTGTCAATCTTTCCGCGTTTTTTTTAGCAACCCGAAGTGGGAAATCGATATCGGCCCAACCGGAAGTCGGACCGATATCGATATTTGGCGCATCACGTCACCTGACCACAGTCATATTACATGGACAAAACTCATATACGTTTAAATTCACATTTTTTTTCTATTTATAGTGTTTGCCGTTGCGTATTTATAGGTTATTACACAGGTCTAGTGTGTCTGAATGCAATATTGGCCAAGAAGAGGTATTGGCCCGAGGGCTTTAGCGGTCTCGTAGGCCAATATAGAGGATATTACATGAGTGTCTTTTCATATTGAATTTATTAAACTCGTTGAATAAAATAATAAAATGCTCGGCAGAGCCTCGCAATTTATTATTTTATCAAACTCGTTTAATAAATTCAATATGAAAAGACACTCATGTAATATCCTATATTTATTTGATGCTAACTAATGAAATACTGTTCTATCAATGAAATATATTCATATTATATCAGTCACAGTGTGGTGATATAGATTTGGGTGATATAAGCCACGCCCACTCTGCGTACGTATTAATAAGTCTGGATTCCCTAAACATGCATTAAAAATAACTGTTTAATTTCATTCTAAATGACATATTTCTCGATTCAAATGTCCGTAATTTTGTAAGATTGTTGACAATGAGACCGCAAAAAGAAATATAAATAAATAAGGATTATTTTGCTTGCAGCGTTAACGTTTGCCGTCATATTGTTTACGCGCGCGTAGTCTCCGCGCTTCAGTAGTAAACGGTCTAAAAGCACTTTTCAAAAGGCACATAAAATAAAAAGAAAATGTGTTTGCTTTTCGTGAATATGAACTATATCTCACATCGAAGTGAGAAAATGTTCATATTTTCACTCGCGCTACGCGCTCGTGATACATATTTCATTTTTTTTCTCACTTCTCAGTGAAATATATTTCATATTCACTCAAAACAAACAAATATCCTCTATAAAATTCACTAAACCCCGTCGTTTGAAACTATCTAATCAAAAAAGGCGAAAAAAGCTAAGACGCGTCGAAACGATAAAGCGGCCCCGCCACAAAGACACGATCTGTTTAAACGAATTAACTATATTATTATTACTAGTGGAATAGATATGGAAAGTTCCATAGAGCGTCTGCAAGCAATTGGCACAGACTTGCAAAATCGTCTCAGGAAAGAAGGTTCCTAGATGTCAAAATGTCATACTATTTAATTGAACCAAGATTCCTGAAAGTCTGCGGAAGTCAAAAGTCTGTCAGACCAAAAAAGGTTCATTGATGTCAAAAGGTCCTAATCTCTAATTAGATATCCTGAAAGTCAACGGGGGTCTCAGCTACTTCCCAAACAATCATATATGGTCTCATTGGTGTAAATATGGTCATAATTTGTACTGAAACTAAGATTAAGTCTGTGAGATTCCTTTAGACTGTCGCTGTATGGTGGGAAGAAATTTGAGGGTTCACAGAGGTAAAAGATCACTTCCAGTTGAAGTCTGATACTATGCCGTGCATTGTCACCAAATTTTTTTGAAGGTTTCGAGAACGTAAGACGACTTGATAGCAATACCATTACGACAATGCGACAGTTCTATGAAGACAATACAATGCCGACGATACGATATTGCAACAAGTTAGTACGATGGCGATAATGCAATGGTGGTGAAAAGATATTGGTATCGTGATGTCGACATCACAATATCGATTTATTGCATTGTCGCCCTTGTACTATCGCACTGATATAACCACGATTGTCCTTATGATATTCCGTGTATCACATATTGAAAAATAAACTTGTGACATTTGTGATTCGCCTGTTTAAAAATTCTCAATTTTGCTTGTGACGTTTGTGATTGGCATTTTTACCCGATTTTGGTCAATCACATTCGTCACAAAAGTCATTTGTGACGAATGTGATCACATTCGTCACAAATTCATAAAAACTTGTGACGAATGTGATTTGTGACACATGTGGCCTAACAAAGCACGGTAGATGCTAAGCACCTAAGGATAGTTGTGCTGAAACGATTTTTTTTTGTTTTAAAAGAAGCAAAATGTAAAGAAAGTAGTATTTTGGCTTTCATACTAAACTAAATATTATAAATATACTAATTGCCAAAAAGCAATAGAAGCCAAGAATGATTCAACCAATTGGCAAATGAATACATTTTTGAAAACTTTGTTTGCCAAAAATAAAAGCTTTTGAAAAATAAAAAACAACATTTCTGGGGCATAATTGCCCTAAGCATGTTTTCAAAAGGGTAACTAAAAACATCAATACTTTATTTTTGGAGACTTCTCTCTACTAACCACTAACAGGCTATCATATACTGAACGTACATACATGTATATAATAATTTGCTATTTATGCTAACAGTAACAATGTAACATTATACTGTTACAGATTCCCATGTTATTATTTATTATATCAAGTTAATTGATTACTTAGCACCCGCTGTCATTGAGTCTGAATACATTTTGTAAAGTACATTACATTAATTGCCGCCGTGAAATGATACACAGGGGTCATCAACCAGGCACAAGACAGTGTTCGCTCTTTGGGTATAGAATTTATTTTTAAATATCGACTCTGTGATTTTCTTTCTGACATCTGTCTGATCAAGTGCTTGGAAAAGATTAGAATTACTTGATTTGTATCTAATATATAAAACATGAAAGTCTGAAATGTTTTTTATATGTTATTTATACTTTCGAATAACTAGAAGGTTGAATTAAAACATTACCGCTTGTGGAGTAGATCTTCTTTCTATTCATAATGGCATTGTTGACAATAAGGAATAAAACTGTTTTACCATGTGACGTCCATGTAAATCTGATAGTGCGAAGTTAATATTTTGAGAAACAAATGCCTGCATAAGCAGTAGAAAATGACGCTTATTTTGTTGATATACCTTTTATTATAATCAATAAAAATTCCCGATAGAATCAGAATACATTTCAAATACCATTGTCATAAATTCAGAATCAACTGTAAAACATCGCAAACACACTAGTACATTTCTTTTTTAACACCATGATAATTAACAAATAAATGATATACAATTTAAGATGACCTAAATACGAGAACTTGTTTCTTGTTTTATGTATTGTTGCTACAACGTTAACCACTTAACAGATCAATATATTTGTTACTTTTGTGTCTGAAGTATTTGAATTTGTTGTGTTATAATAAAGAAAGAAACAAACAACGCAACTGTTTGTAAAAAGTAAATTACTACGTTTTTAGGGTTATCTTCGAGTACTTAATGGTATGTGCTATTTTATTCATTACGTTATTTGATTATAATACTATATTTTTGTCAAGTACAATATATTATCAATTAAACGCACTAAGTCACTTTACCTTATTGCTTAATTATTGAAAGCTCTCTCAAACATTTCTTGTTTTACTGAATTTAAAGTGCCTTACTAATACCATTCCAGTTTGTTAGGCTATTGCGTTTAACTTTGTTCTCACATTTCCCTCTCATATGTGTAACATTAACGATAAAAGCATACATAGTTATTTATAAATTACAAGCATACCCAAGGCTAATGAAAAGAACAAGCTGGTGCAAAATAGAAATTTGGAATGAATGTTTAGTGAATCATTTTCTGATGTTTTTACATGATGTAGTCAGCCACTTCACTGATACTAAATTATGATCTGTAAAAGAAATCTTACCTGTTCAAGTGCTGGAAATTTGCTGGTACACATGTGCTTTTAAAAACATTATGTTTTGCTTATGCTTCTGCTGTATGTACATTTACCACATTCGAAAAAAATCCAACATTAAGTGAATCACTTAAAATTAAAAGAAACTTCTGCAAATGATAAAAAGAGATATACTCAAAATAAATGTGAAAATCGATAGGTTGTGTAAGTCTTAGTCCAATTTGAGTGAAAAGCGTTGCAACGTTTTTCATTTTTTGGTCATTTTGCACATTAAAATATAATTCTGGAAGAACTGAAAATGTGCACACAAGTTATTTGTTTCAGACCTTCATTAAATAGTACACAATCTTGGAAATTATTTCCATTCCTGCCATGTCAAAAATCCTCAGAAGAGTCCCTCTCATGAAAATGTCGAATTATTCAAAGTGTTCATTTACATATATTATAAATTTGAATCAACTTTTGGGAAAATCCATGCATGTTATCATTATAATAAAAAGTATATGATTTAAGTGTAGCCATGCAGAACGTCTGTCAAGTAAACAATTTGCATATACAAATGTACGTAAAGCAATAACTATAGTGTCCTGTATGTTTATCGTTATCAAATTCTGATTGCTAATAAAAAATAACTGACCCTCTATAGTACCGGTCTTATTTTCCTAAACATTTCTCCTTATTCACATTATTTGACAATTCTGTCTGTAAGGTTAATACTAAATATGGCATTGTCAGCTAAGATAATTCATTTCAACTTTCTATTGACATAGTTGGTCGTTTAGGGAACTTAGATGGCGCAACATTAGGCTTCACAACTAACCTCCATCATTTTGAGAAACCGACATCAAACAAATTAGATACAATGGACCTTTCCGGTTTTTAGAAGCGGAACATTTAGCCACACCTTTTCCATTCATTGCTAGATCAACTGCCCACAAACAGTATCACAAACAAAACCATGTGTTCTTTTGTGCAAATCAGGTCAACCAGTGACTATGTACTATCTCAGTGTAGCATTAGCCAATTTACATAAATCTGTAAACACTGGAAAGGTCCATACCATAGATTGCTATTTTCTTTAGAATTTTATTACATTCATAGAGAGCTGTCTTATATATTCCATTCTGTTTAGTTTCATTGTTTTATCCTATAACAGCAATATGAAAACATCTGCGGATGTTTCAAAATTCAAAATTTTATCAATTCATTTTTAATGTTGAATTCTTCTAAAACCGGTGCTTAGGCGTGGACGGTAACTTTCAATCGATCTGAACCTGCAACAATTTTAATTTTGCCGTTTTGGACTGTCTTTAGCGATTCTGTTTCTTTCTATTTTATATTATTAAGTTGCAAAGTTTGACGAATGAACATTTTAAATGGTAAGACATACATAAAATATTTTAAAATGGACACTTTTCATATCAACATTCAAGAGAACTCGTTCTTCAAATGTAAAACTATTGTTAAATAAATAAATGATTTTTTTTATTGGCAAAGTAATATTGCAACATTAGCTGCTTATTAAATGTATACACTAGAAAAAACATCAACACATAAAAGGAATTATAGAATTGTATTCAAATCGAGAAATTAACTTCACTTGATATATTGTATTTATGTCATTTTAGAACTAATTGACTTAGGCTCGTACCCAATATTCCATCTGTATTACAATAGAAATGATTTATGTCTATTTGAAGAAAATTCAGTTTTAAGTCCATTCAATAGTTACAGTGAAAAAAAAAAGAAATGCATCGTTTCTTATGATCGTTCTTTAATATTCATACAAATTAAAGGCTAAATATATAAACGTTTAAATATTAGAGAGCATGTATATTGTAGGAATCCAGGTAATCGTAGAGAGGAAATTGGGTATTCATTGGTAAAGATACAAAATACTTCATATTGCCATGCTATCATTAAATTGCCGTTAATTATTTCAAACATTGTAATATGTGAGAAAATATGGAACCATTTGATGTGATTATTAGGTCATTCTGCACCATTTATATTGAATAATACCCCGGTAAACAGAAACAGACTTTACCTATAATACATTAAACATAACATGCTGGCTTAATGCCCATCTTCATACTCCAACTACTTTAACTTAAAAGTGGGGGTGATTCTTCACGATTAACGCACGATACAAATACCTATATCAATGGTGATATAACATGCCTTGAATACACAAGTATATATCTATATAATGAATACATATTTTATATAAAAAGCAAGCTCTTTAAATTTCATACTTGATATATTTCACTGAAATAACTTAATTTGCTACGTTTGCATTTTATGAAAGATAGTTTCAAAAGGCATATTGCCAGTTATGATATGAATATGATTAAATATAATTTATTATATCTTATAGAAATATTCTGAGCACATAACGTGTAACATGCTCCAGTAATGATAATAAGTAAGAAACATGTTTATACCATGTTAGAAAGGTCTTTAGTGTTAGGTCTGATTCTTAATTGTTTCCCTACTGTACATGTGCACAAGTGTCTACGAATCCACGATTAGTAATATGTTTAAAACAGTGTGAATGACAATAAAGCAAATATTCTAGGGAAACATGTTGTTATATACATGTACAATGATTTCTATGGCATGAATTTACAACATTCTGTTACACTGTTTTCATATTTGAAGTAAATAGCGCGATCCTTCAGTATATTGAATCCCTTACAAAGTTTCAGTTTATCAATGATATTCATCTTTCACGATGCAACCAACCCCTATTATTGTTTTATAGATATAAATTCTTATGTATGTGGTTTCCATTTTGAGTGAATGATAATTTCATTACCATTAAATTTATTTATCCTATAGATAAATTCGAAAAGATATATTTTAACTAAATCTTAACGTATTCATAAAGTCGATTGTTATCTTTATACGTTTATGAGATGTACTTGTCATTTTATATCCTTTACATGTATAACAATTATATCCTTGGATTTCTTACCATTTTGAATTTAAATGTAATATAAGTTGATATGAAAACTAAAGATTTCAGATTTCAATACCTTGAAATATGGCTCACTGCATAATAATAAGTAAAACTAGACTGAATTTTCAAATGACTGAAACAAAAATTGAATAAAAACTTGATATGTATGAAATGGTTTCAAATAAAATGTTCATTTCTCACACTTATAAATATAAACTTATATAGCTCTGTGAATTTCAAATTTTATGATTTGATTTCTTTTTAGATTTCAATATACTGTTCAGGTGTCTTAATGTTTACCAGGTTTATATTTATATTTTATTTTGAATGTATCTAATATACTGACTTGCATTATCTTGCATGATCACAATGTAAAAATGTTTTTATTGAACACATTACGAAGTAAATGATGATGATGATAATATCTCCAATTTCTGGTCTTCTAAGATTTAAGTTGAACCAAACTTGTTCGATATATTACATGAATGGTATGATTTTTTGGAGTATATAAGTAACATCTCTTATTATATTACTTTTAACATGGCAAACGTATCAGAAAAAAAGATCACATACACGCATACTCAAATTTCAATCTTCCTCAAAGATATAAAACAAGTCGGAACGTAACTGTTCATGTATTTACATGCTATATTCATAAATGTTTAATATACATTGAAGACTCATCAAGAAAACATAACTTTATGTCATAAATCATTGACAAATTGGCTGTATGCCCACATAAAACTCACAAAATATTCAATATCAAAGCAATGCTATTTCGTATACAGTATGGGTAATAAACTAATCTTATTAACCATATTCATAAAAAGTTGTGCCCATTTGAAATTTCAAACCATTTCGTTTGAAACGTTTCAATTAAGTTTAGAGTGAGCGTTGATTGATTGCAGTTAAATCACTGAAATTATAAACTAGTTGCTGTGAAATATTTGTCGCATAAAAAACGTACTGCAAAAATTTAAAATTTGCATCATCAATACATTATAAGCATTTTCTCTATGCCTCCTGACTATTTAGTTTTGATATATATATATATATATATATATATATATCATATATGAATACTTGAATAAGCTTATATATATATATATATATATATATTATATATATATATATATATATATATATATATATATATATATATATATATATATATATATATATATATATATATATATATATATATATATATATATATATAAGAAGTGGTAATGCACTTTTGAGATTAAAAATCACCCAAATGTCATTCTGATTCCATAAATGTATAAATGGGTGGTTTTGTAATTGAAATAGCGATTATGTTTAAGATGGCTACAATATCATCCATGCCGGCGGTTCCAAGCTTATTCAAGTTTTGTCTTGACTGCTTTATGTCTAAAAGCTTGCCTCCTCATTAAACTCAATTGACAATACATATTAAAGATGTCAGTCAATTTACTTTTATGTAGAAAAGTGAAAAACAACTAAGGCTATAAAATGGAAACCTACAGTGCTTACAAAGAGCATCGATAGGTCAAGTCTAGTCTAATTTAAAAAAGACAAGTCGTAATATTTGTTCGTGTAGCAGGCGAATAAACGATAAATCTAAGTCTGACAGTGAAATATTTGGACCTCATGTCATAATTCTATTGGGAAATCAATGCAATGACATAAATTTTACTTGAGTGAGCTATTAGACGACTCAGACTCATTGAAAATCAAGTTTGTTTAAAATAATATCTTACAGATCGGCGATAGTGTTTAATAACTTCTGAAGAGACTATAAGTTTATCGCCATTTAAGCATTAAGTATCTAAATTAAGACATAATTGTAAATAAATAAGTTGAAACATCACCCGCTATATGAAGGAAACTCTTTACTGATATTACCGGTATGAATATCTTTTCTGAAACTTTAAATAATGCCAAGACGGATCATGCTACTTTTAGTTAGGTGTCATTCTTTTCATTCTTGGCGTATGCTAGTCTTAAAAAAATTTTTGTTTTAAAAAAAAATTGCAAAGCTTTTAAAATTGTCCCGAAATTTATTCCACGATAGTACTTAAATTCCTGGCAAAAACTATTTTGATTGTAGCGGTTTTAAAAACACGAAAAGAGGAATAGTATTTTAAATGTTTTTTCAAAAAGGGGTGGAAAATTTTGTTCAGAGTAAATCTTATACTTTATATATAATATTCATGTTGATTTTTATGATGTAAAACATTTTGGTGGATACGTAACTTACAGTACGGTTACGGTCTGTGATTCCTGAAAGTTCTTTGTATTTGTTGTTTTCATACTTTAATTTTTGACATGAAACTTGCAAAGGTTTGTAGTCAATATAGAAACAATTCTGTAATTTGATTTCGAAATCAATCATTATCATTATTCATATTGTTAGAATGCACAACGACAACAAGAGAAGACCCAACACAATATTTGCCAGAAGTATGTTTATATTTTCACCTGTAATACTCGTAAAAAGAACTGCTTTCCTTGACATGATTTTATCCGGTTCTCTCTGCCAAGATTTTTTCGACTGAAGTCTTATGAAAGATAATTAAATGCAAGTACATGTATATTACTTGTAAGTTTATAGAAATGTTTGTTGTAGTTTTTTTGGCAGTGTATATTTTTGTGCGTTTAGTGAATGCAAATATTTTGCTATATGGAATTTATATTTAACGTTACTATTTAATTTCCACCTTCATAAATGCTTTATTGTACAATTTGTGGTTGAATTGTGGTTAATAAAGAAAACACCCCGTCGTAAAATTTATCGCGGGGGAGTTTGATAAAAATGTAAAACCATCTTATCACACCAACGAATTCGTATTTCTTAAAACGAAATGCAATAACAAGTTTTTTACGATTATTTTAAGTTATATGAAACGTGATATGAAATATCCCCACTTTGCCATACACTATGGTTATAAATGTATCTTCAGTAAGCATAAAAACCTTTTTAAATGTCACGTGTCGTGTCATTATAAGTAAAACCTGGGATACGATACAGTAGATGTATACAACATAGAGAACAGGTCCTATTATTCAAATGAAATGTCATTTTGTTTGTTTTTTTCTTCTCATTCTGACATCTTACGAGAGTTAATTGTAAGATTTATTGTTTAATGGATTAACCTATGGCGAATTTTCTACATGTTTAAATGTAGTCGGTGAAGTAAACATTATTACACTAAATTTTAATTATTTCCATGAAAAACGATTGTTTAAATTAATTTAAAGTATGTCTAAAGTGCCATATTACTATAACACGGAAGTACCATGACTTTTTTTGTCGAACAACCAGTCAATATTTCGTACAAGCTTATATTGAGCTACCCACGCATACGTGCTGGGGACATTTTTAGTGTAAAAACAGATAAATCTTTATAAACATTTACTATATCAAAAAAGAACATCACTTCCTTAATCCCACAGAAATATATTACTATAATATTATCTATTTGTATTATTAACGTTTAAATACATTTTTTGTAAAATATGTAAAGGTGAAACTTTGTTAAGACTTTAATGTGCTTTTTAAAACCACCATAAAACCATTTATTTGTAGAAGTATCTTGAATACAGTAGATGTGAATAGCTAGTCCTGTCTTCTTAGAATTACATTATACATAAAATTAACATTTCTAGATATGCATCTATATATATTACGGCTGTCAGTTTGTGGTCAGGATACACCTTGTTCTAAGCAGTATGACACATTTTATCATCGGGCGGTGTTAGCGGGGGAGTACAATATACTTGTATTTGCATAATATCTACATTCATTGAAAGTTTATGATAAGACATTTTGATATAGCGATATAAGATATAAAATTTAATAGTGTTTTATAGTTATATTGAGGATGTATTAAGATAATACGGTACTGTAAGTATAATAGTAAAAAATTTCCATACAATTTGTAGTGTTGTTAAATGTATACACCTTTCCTTTTTTGTGTTTGTCCATTTCAATAAATATTTTACAAAAATAAGACTTAAGAAGCTTAAGCCTTATACCAGTAAATCTGATTTCACATTACAATGTATATGTATACTGTTTTGCAAAGTATTTATGCAGTTATGTAAGGTATACATACAATTGCATACGAAAAGTTTTATTTTTATCTCAAGTAAAAGTAACCTAAACACCTGCTGACGTAAATATATCTATCTAACATTTATATATTCTGTAAGCCGTATTTACTTCTGAATCACCTATTATATTTATAAATAATTCGAGTATTGTCATTGTTATTAATTATATTGATCGTACAAGAAGTTAGGAAGTTGTTATAAATTACTGAAAATATTGTTGTGTTTGTTTTTATATCAACAATTTTGATGGCGAAATGGGAATTATTCTTACTAAAAAAAGCAACAAAGACTAGAAAATGTCTCAAGGCAATGACACAAAAACAAGTGATTTATCACCGAGGTGGGCAGACGATACAATGCGTCTGTCTATTCATGTTAATCTCAGTATAAAAACGGATTTTCTGGTCGTTTGTGTTGCTTTAAGAGCGCTCGTATATCTTTTACTTTTGCGTGTGCGCGCGTGTGTGTGTGTGTCTTCTTTTTTTTCCTGAAAATAGTAAATAGATGTGTCGTGACTAGTGAGTCTGTGACATCAACTCCACAAAGACCGATTATAGGGACAGACGTCAGAACTGTTGGACAGAAATCTGAAATTAGAGTGGAAATTGATCAAATTGTCAATAAACTAGACATGGATTAGATCATTACATTATCCCTGGGAAAACCTTTCCAATTTTTGTAATCTGCCTTAATGATCATAGTGAACAATTGATTTTATTTATGAATCTTCTATGAAAAGCTTTCTATGTTATCAACAATTGACTTGTGTGGGATATATCCGAACGTTTTTGATATTTTAACAGTGTCATGTTAATGGACACAGTCAAGTGATATCAAAGAAGTTTCCTACTAATATTATACAGAATAAAGATAGCATCGAGTCAAATCACTGTAAGGACTATGCGTTTGATTAAGTTCTTACAATACAATATAATACGGTAGCTGTTATAATGCTATTACTATTGGAGTATTTATAATGTTATTGTACATTTTGTTCCATTATCTCAGATGCTTGTAGTATTTGTCATCACATCATCAGGGCCCTTATATGAAAAGTTTTGTTAGAAAACCCCGGTTTATGTCATTAAGTTATCGCTCGAAATGAAAAAGAGAACAAGAAAAGTTTGTAATAATGTAAGCTTGTTTTCAAAAGGTCCAACGATTATCGATACACTGGAAAAAAACACAATATTTCTCTTTAGTGGAAACCAACGATATATAGCTATGACTCTCTAGATAGACATCTTGTAAGAGAATTATTAATGTGTAATATTTTAGTTCCAAGGCTGCCATGATGTAAGCTATGCATAATTTTGTTTGTGTTTTTGGAGACATCTGCTGATGTTGCTGAATTCAATTTTGACCATTTCGTTAACTTCCGCTAAAGTCGGTGCTAGGTGGGGTGTGGACGATAGCTTGCACTTCCCACTATCGTTCAGCAACAGGCTCAATCAAACCGAACCTGCAACAAATTGACCATTTTAAACGTTCTTAAGGGATACCATTTTTCTCTATTTACATTCATTTTTCATTTTTGTTAGTTTTCTTAAAAGTTGTCATATCACATCATGTCTCGTAAATATGTAGATCTATATATATTTGAATATCTATAAATATAGTATATGTTGAACACATTTGTTACAAGTAGTACATTTTACACAAAACATATCTGTGGATGATTCTAAATTCAAAATGTTACCATTACTTGTTTAAATGTTGAATACTGCTTTTAAAGCCGGTGCTAAGGGGCTTGGACAGTAGCTTGCACTTTCCAGTACTGTCCATGAACAGTATCAATCAAACCAAGCTTGCAACATTTTCGATTTTGACGTTTTGGACGTCCTTTAGGGATTCTATTTCTCTCTATTATATAATTTCATTAATATTAAATTATCGTTGCAATGTATGTATGTCACTCGTTTTCTTGAATATATGGCGTCCAGGTTAAAACAAATACATTTTTCAATCTGCAGATCTCTAGTGAAATTCCCACATATCTGTAATGTAAGATATTGATACACATTTCATGATTAAAAAATTGCATGGAGTACATAATCTCCACTCATTCAGTCAACAAGAAAACATTGCTACCCTAGCTAACACAGGTCATGGAAAGTCTTGCATTAAGCTGCAAAAGTGTACATTAGAATCAAGTCTGCGACAACTAATACTATTACAATTTTGATCGGATCTCTAAATTCTACCATTTCGTTAAATATCAAATTAAAGCAAATTTCATCCCATGCATTTAATGACAGAGGATTGTGAATAATCCTACTGCAATATGAATGAGCACGGTCTAAAAGTCCAGGAGATTGATTGCAGAAAAGGTATTTGAAGCATTTAAGTGTTTGTGAATCAGAGTAAATATAATCGATTTAGCAACTATTCTATTCAAGAACTAATCATATTGCATTGTAAACCCCAACCAATTAATCCAACCTGCATACAGGAATGATTGTTATAAAGCTTATTAAGTAACATGTTGAATTATACATATTTTTCAAACAGTTTGTATTACGCTTGATGTTGAGATAGATTACAACAGCAAGCTCTGTGTACAGACTTGCACTACTTATACAATGGACTATTAACATATTTTGTATCGTTTTCTCGAACTATACATACATAGCTAGTGTGTAAAATCTGCCTTATTTGTGAGCTTATTATAGTATTGATATAAATAATGATATGATATATATATATTTGAAACGCTAAAAATAGCAAGTGTTAGGATACTGATGTTGCAGACTGTCGTTGATTCTTATCGAATAGAGGAAAATTACCGCTAGCTGTCAGCGATCCTTAAAGAGACGGGGCCCCGGCTAGCGTCCCCATGAGTCATGCCCCTACAATATATGTCCCTCTTGCAGGATATGATCCACGTACAGTCTCGGAATGTAACAGCTGACTTAATATAGCACGGAGTATGATCGATAGTGAAAGTATCTGAATAAAGTGTCTCCTTAACTTGTACACATCTGTTACATGTACGAGACGTTCATAACTATACAAGGTCCTTGCTTTATTATGTTAACGTGTCGAATATGAATTATTAAAATCTAGGATACATATTCTGTTTGTGCATTAACTGGTAATGATTATTGATGGATATAACGAGGTAAATGGCAACTATGTAAGATTTCAGATAATATATTCTTTATTCTATATTAAAATAAACACATAAAACATGTTTTATATGATATATAAATAGCAAACTGTCGCAGTTGCAATATGATAGTATTGCAGTTTTTAATAATTGATGACTTACCGGTATATATAGAATAAAACACTTATTTTTTACCAGAGTACAATGCTGCTTATGATTAATTGATCAACCGTTACTCTACGCTTAACTTAATTTATGCCGTCAAGTTAATGTATTGTTTAAGGGAAATATAATACATATCATTTAACGATAAATGGATATGATTGTACCTAAACGATGCAATAATTTTTAATTTTTGTTTATGTATTCAAATGTTTCAAGGTAAATAAATAAAGGAATTGATGTTATTCAGGCATATTATTTTCGTGTATATTTGAGATTTAAGCTACAATATGGCACGTTTTTTCACGACAACGTGGGATACTATTGTCAGCGCAATATTGTCCTTTCCTATATGAAATATCTATAAAATAATACGAACGAATATTTCAAACATTTCCTTATAATTCATGTATTGTAGATATAAATGTACTTGTCAATACTCGTATATAAGGTAGTAAATTTACTATACAACACTTATTATACATGTAGTCAAGAGTTTGTGGTAACTGCTGCTTTATTAACAATAATACTGAAAAGCTACTAATATTGTTTCTGACTGGTAGGCGATTGAAATAATTATCATCCAAGGACGAGTTAAGTAAACAATCCATAAATGCCAGTTATTAGTTAATTTCCCCTACCATTATGTTACATTACGTTCAAATACCATCATATACAAGATAGACATAGTAAGTCATTACTATGGAATGCGGTGGCGTAAACTAAATACATTTGTATGTGCATTATTTAGTTAACGGAAATCGATTTCACGTAGAAAAACCTTGAAAGTTATCGTCGAAAATGCTTACTTCTGAAAAATTGTAAAATATCATATCGCCTTCGGCCCGCATCATTAGTCGATCTACCTTTTTCAACGTAGATTTAAAGTTTGTATGAAATAACTGTGGTTGAATGAAGCGAGAGAATTTATTTACCTGTGTGCATCATCTAGGCGGTAGGAGACGCCCAGTGTGGGAACATACATACAAGTATCTTTATCAAAACCTTCAAGCTAACATGGATTATAAATTAAGTTAAAATCAATAAAATCTGGACTTGCCCGGTAAGTTTAAGATGCTCGCGATCAGTTTCAATGTTAACACGGAGTTGTTAATGTACTTTTAGCATTTGCTGTGTGTTTTATTCTCATTGTGGATTAACTTTCCTCATGTTTGTTTTTTTTTCTTTTTCTATAGTATCAAGTGTAAAATCAATGCTTATCGTTCTATCCTATTTTACAATAGTTTGTTTTATTTATTCATGTTTTATTGATTACTTACAGATCATTTAGTGGAGAATAGTGTAGGAAATAGAATGTGCTTAAAATTTATATTGGGATTTTTTGATAAATACAATTTGTAAGTTGTTTTTACATTCAGCGAAATTGTATCACAATCAGTTATTTGTAGTTATGGTCAATTAAGGGTTATACGTTTCACTTTCGTTATTTTATATCGTAGCAACATTGTAATAGATATTGCTTTGATGTATTGTAACACATTTTGAATGGAGCACTATTTATGTCGACAAATCGGACGCTTCATTTTTCTAACTTTGTATTTATTTTGATCACGTTAAAGTTATAATAGTCAAGTCAAAGTATTTCTTAGCATAAATATATATACATGTTTTTCGCCACACATAATTGGCGGTTAGATTAACAATAGTAGTATAATATTGAAAAATATGAAAATATATAATTCATGTTTAACAAAAGATGAGCATTATTAAGTACACATAAACACATACAATACAAGTCATGGCATATTATTTAACATATCTATAATAATATACATCATATATATGGCAAATAGTTTAATGAAATACATATTGTTTTCTACAACAACACTCTCATTTCTGTTCTTTAAAGCCAGATAGATAAATTTTGCAAGTTTTACTATAACATATCTTTTGGGTGTTGACATAACCTTATTGAATTTATTCATAATAGGCCATGTGTAATAGTTATTATCTAAAAGAGTTAAACGTAATTCTCTATGAAAAGGACATATTAACAAACTTAAACTGACACGAGTGTAAAACGAAATTATTCGTCCGTAAAGTTTCAGCGTAAGTTTGTAATGCATGATATGTCAATATTGAAATGTTCTTCTACCTTCTGACAACGCCCTACCAATGTAAACTTATTTAATCAGACAGCGTTATCGCATTTTTTTTCATTTAATCAAAATATGCTGTAAAATTATCTAACGTGTCATCGATTACTTATCGTGTCCAGCGAACGATGATCAATCGATGATAAAATACCATATATCACTTTCATTCAATTGATGGGACCTAAATAAAAACGATTATTTTTGATAAAATCTTTACCGATATAATATCTGGTGACCAATTGTTGACTGGATGTCCCATCAATGTACGGAATGTAAACATTGTCGTTTATTGGTTTTTCGCATACTTTTAAGGCAAAGCACGCTTTAAACTAGGTCATGTGGGCGTTCCTTACTATTTATTTCATTAAGCCCAAGGGAACTCGATATTGCATATATTTACTATATTGCAAATAACGAAAACGCATAGCTTAAATTGTTATTGTCGTGTTGACTTTATTTTCTACCTGACTTGCTGTAAAATAGTTATAGAAATGCGAATTTTAGATTTATAATGGAATGTTACTTTTACAAAGGTGAATAAATTATTTTACTTAATTAATATAGGTGTAACATTTTATTACATAACGCACCGACAGTCTTCCTGGTTCTGTTAGTAATCATTTACGTCTACCTAAATAATTGGTAATGTTTGTGTTACTAGGGATAATATTGTGCAGTCGTTGAAATATGTCTAACTGCATTCATTCTTGATGAGCCTGTAATAAAGAATAATCTCAACTTCTTGATGAACTGTCCGTAGTTTTATTTTATTGTAGCACATACACGAAAAATAGCATACACTATTAATATTATCAGGGTTACTTTATGTTGTTGTATTTATAATTAATTCTCCATTAATATTTACATTCGTTGTGTACAAGAGTTTCCATCCAATTGATTGATGTGTATATTGATTTAGTGACATTGTATTTAAATGAGTGATAAAATTGCCGCATGACTCATTACATGTTTGATTTAAACTTGGAATACCATCTGTATTTGCTCAACATTAAAATGTTTTAAAATGACACAAACCTAACAGTCATAAACTAGGAAGAAATAATCATGAATATCAACGTACATGTTTTATTATCAGTTATATATATATGCACTTATTTAACTTTTATTTTCAGGCGTTATATTTTGTATCTTATGATAATGTTGTCTCTTGGCAAATGTACTGTTTTTTCCCTACGAAAACGCAATAATTTCTGAACGTGCTCCTCTTTGGTTCCTTTCACATGACATACTAAATTATACTATTTACGCTGAATCTGAATCATAAATACATCCATTTATTGATTCTAGACTCTGAATAATTTCCCGGACTTGCCTACTGCATGTGTCACATCTTTTAACCATTCAATTATTAGAGAAAGTAATGTAACTGCTGTGTTATAACAGAATCTCTGGTGGAGATAATGTACCAAGGACATGCAATATTGTTATTTGACAATGTCTACACGAGAAAAATACATAAAAATATAAGTTATACCTACTTTACCAGACGTCGGTCACATGCATGCACTTTACTTTTTAAGTATATGTTTTAAGTACACAATAAAAGCGACCATCACTTTCGCAAAATATGAATTGCTTTTTATGTTACTTTGTGTACTGAACCATTTAAATGTTTGGGGAGAGTTGTTTGAAATACCTTTAAAAGATCTAGTTATATGTAAATGAAATAATGTTTTAGTGCATTTGTAGTGGGAGGAGGGGGGCATGTTTATATAGACAAGGTATTGATAGCACGTCTTTGCTTTAATATGTGTTTTACCTTATAAGGCAACGACTGATAGTGGGTCATTTTGTGAGGGGATTTCTGAATTATTTTCCTTCTTACCTCTCTTTTTTGTAAATGAATATGCGATAAGAAAGCCTACGTCATAGGATGTTAAGTTATTTTAAAGAGAAAGGTAAACCCCCCTTGTCCTTAACAATAACTTTATTATCGCCACAGTTGTGTTTAAGTGGTATTTATGCGCGTTTCCTCCGACAAAAACATAACATTGGTTTATTGTATGGCTAAAGGTATAGTTTTACGCTGTTTTCTCACATCAATATCTTTTGATGTTTTATGAACAATAATATATCCTCTACTCTGTGTAACTACTTATACTCAGGGGAAATTACTTCACCAACAATGATATGTAATGTTTTATATTGTGTGATGCTGAACATAATTTGTAAACATCTTATGTTATAATATTCTCTCAGCTATAGTAGGTTTAAGTTTTAATGCATTGAGATGGGTGTAAAAATGTCTGTTTACTGTAACATTATATAATCCGGAATCAAATAATCTGTGTGATATACATCTACTACAGCGATATGTAAAGTTATAGATACACTGAATAATAAATAAGAACAAAAATATGAAAAAATAAAAAAAAGTTTTGTATACTACATTGTATATTGTCATGAAAGCACGATCTATAGGACCAAAAGAAGTTGTACTTGAGCAGAAGAGTAAAATTTGTTAAATGTCATCATTAAAATATACTTTTTTTTCTATTTTAGGTTTATTTAAAGAACAAAAGTAGCTTAAACTTTCAAGATGCCGTCTCACGTTACTATCGGCAACGAGACGGTTGATCTCAATGACTATTTGTGTTCGACTAAAGGACTCTTATTACCATTGGTCAGCGAGTATACATGGAGTACAGGAGGACGTGCGTTTATTTATTTACTTGGATTACTATGGATCTTCATGGCTGTAGCCCTCATAGCAGATGTATTTATGTGTTCCATTGAACGTATCACTAGCAAGACAACAACTGTCAGAATCGCTGATGCGGAATCTGAAGGTGGTTACCGGGAGATGGAAGTGAAAGTATGGAACAATACAGTAGCAAATCTCAGTCTGCTTGCCTTAGGAACCAGCGCACCGGAAATACTCCTCTCAATAATAGAGACTGTAGGAAATGGGTTCAAGGCGGGAGAACTCGGGCCAGGTACCATCGTAGGTTCTGCAGCATTTAACCTACTTGTTATCTCTGGTATTTGCGTGATGTCAATTCCATCGCCAGATACACGACGTGTCAAAGAGATCAAGGTGTTCTTCGTCACTGGGTTCACCTGTATATTTGCGTACGTGTGGATGGCGATTGTACTGATGGTATCATCACCTAACAGAGTAGAAATATGGGAGGGCGTGGTCACACTGGTTTTCTTCCCCCTCCTCATTCTCATCTCATATTTAGCTGACAGGAACTTCTGTTTGGGCAAAAAGGAAGAACATGCAGAAGGCATGGTCGGATTTGCACTCGGTAAGTCAATCGTTCATTAACAAAACTAGCTAACTTACATTTCTCTTGTCTGTCCATTTAATGTACTTAACGAATTTCAAAACGTATTCAGACTATAAAACGCATGCATTATCTTAAGTGTATTGTACAGAAACTTATATATCAAGTCATTAAATATATATATCGTATTCTTTTTAAACTACATTGTATATTTGTTCAGCATTTAAATTTATTACTTTATATATTAAGATATAAATATAAAAAACTGAAACTGCTATGTAATATTTACAAATGTAGTTTGTATGATATATACAGGTGTGAAAGGGGCTCAATGAAAGCTTCTTGCATGCTAACAAAATAGTATATACAAACATGTGGAGGCGACCTATAACTGCTAGTTTATTACGTCACTATAGCACGAGGTTGTATTCTAAGATCATTTGGCGCCCGAGGTTGTCCACCATTGACCTTTTTAGTCTTTAGCAGTAAAATATGACAAACAAGACCAACAAGGAAAGGTGGCGTTCAATGAACGCAAAGCATTTAGCCCTCTACGTTTCTATACTCATTGCTAGTTCAACTGCACAAACAAAACCATGTGTTGTTTTGTGTAATCCAGGTCAAACCAGTGATTATGTTTTATACCAGTGCAGCAATTGGATTGCACAGTCAGCCAGTTTGCATGTAACTATGTACACTAGAAAGGCCTTTTAGTTGATCATCTCATGGGAAATTTGAACTATGAAATGATTAAACAACGAGAACCTTGCAGTCTGTTTATACATTATCTTTATCAGCAAACGGTCACACATTTCGAATTTAATATTCCTTTTGCATTTAGATTTTACCAGGGTAAACTTACTGAAAATGTTGTTTTAAACAACCAGTTCCTTTTAGGTTTGCAAGATACAGTTTTTTAGTCATTGTGGTATTTTTGTTGGACCTAAATCCCCTTGTGGCTGTGGGGTTACCTTTAAAGATTGAGGCATCGGAATTGCAGCTACCGTTTATCCGTGCGTGATTGTAAAAGGAAACTAAATGGATTCGCATTACTGGAGTCTATGCATCACATAGCCCCAGCAGGCTGATGTGGTTTGACCCCTGGTGTTTGTAACACCCGAGGTTTGCCAAAATCATATTTCCTGCTTCGGCGCCATACGACCTAAATTGTGTTTTTGCGCCGTAAAACCAGACCAAACAATATAGAACAAATACTAGACCTAACTGTTCCTTTGTGATAATTGTATTTTTTATTGACAAAAGGAGAAGAATGAAATTTCCTGTTTTGAGAATGAAATTGAGAGCAAAAGATTGCTTGTGATCAATAAACGTATATCATGGTATTATTACTGCGATGGCGATGAGGCTACCTAGTTATATGAGTAAAAAAACCTTCATGCATTCATCAAAAATAAATGACCATGATCTGTTGCAATCGTATGTCTGCAAGCCATCAGAGAATTGTTATATTGTAACAGTATTTTCACTAAAGGTTTTTAGTATATGTTAAATGTAACATATGAATATCTGTACGTGAAATTAAAAAGGTCGAATATAAAAAATTAACTGGGATACCTACAAATTTTTCTCATTATTTTCTGTGTGTCAAGTGGAAAAACCAAGGCCCACACCTCTTCTGTTTACGTATCATAGAGGAAAATGGCACGTCGCCCATTCCATTCCATTTGACTTTATAAATGCATATAGATAAGAGCTGTAAAGTTAACATAAAGACACTTTATAGCAATCTTGTGATTTTTTAAAAACATTTTACAAGTAACCAGGTTGCAGACAGTATATATTCCTTAGTCTGTTAGCGGCAGCTGAATCTACCAATGCGACAACTGCAGACCAAGATAAACCGGCACATTCGCACCGTCTGATCATGGTCTGCATTGTTCGCTGGTCATTCACTACTTTTTTTATTTTTTTCCTACAAATGATAAAATTTTTTGTCAAGATTTAAAGATAGACAAGTCAATTTAAGATATCAAGCGTGATATGGGCTCAATATTGTGTACTTCAATCATATCCGAATCAACTAAGAATATTGAGAGTAGAAGCCTGTGGTTAACCAATATCCTTTTATCTACATTACTTCATACGATGGTTGCATGGCTGGATGGTAAAGGGTATCACTTGAGTCCATGTATCAGAATAAAGTTTGAGTTTTATATTTAAACTTGATGCTCTGAAACGTAATGACGTATACACGTAACCAACTTGTATTTTACATCAATAAATAATAATACGGCAAGGGTAGTGTATTTTTCGATAATGAAATATATTAGCCGGGTTAATGAAAGGTAGGTCTATTAACAACATATATAAATCAGAACTGAATGTCAAGTGTTAATGTTTTATTTCTACAGACAATAAGGGCGGTCGGAAGTACGAAGGTAAATTATGAAAGACAGCCAGAAGATGTTTTGGTTCACTGCTTGCTATATGTGCTCTTGGATTGTTTTAATGTTCTTATGTATCCTATACATGTTTTATATTTTCTATTATGTTTGCGCTATGTTTCATGGAAATACCTAGACACATTTTTGTTGAGTGAAATGAACCATATGACAGCACCATGCCCCTCAGAGCTTATCATCTATCATACAGAGCTTATTATATAAACATTTCCTGCTGCCCGTATCATTATAATTGCACCGCGTAAAAAATATTTACTGAAAAAAAATTGGTACGTGCGATTTAACTTGTTATAGCATAAAATAAATACGAGATATGACACAGTAAATGTTTGGTAGTTTTAATTGTTCCTAGAACGAAGTGAGGGTTATTAACCGGCGAAAAATTCTAATAACGTGGAAATTAATACAAGGATATTATAGTAACGTGTAAAAGGTAATAGTAACGTGTAAAAGCTTGGATTAATTTAAGTATAATGCGTAATAATATCAAATGAAAATAGTTAATTGTGCTAGTGTTACATTTCATTTTATGAACTAAGATTTTTTTCTAACATGATAAAATAAATGTTAAATACTCTATTATGACGATTATCAAAAATACTATATTATTACATTAACGCATAGGTTAAGGCGCTTTGAGACATGTAGCCAAAATGCACAAAACCTGTTGACACTTGCATGTTAATACACTGGCCAAATCGAGTTAAAAATTGTTGTACTGTTACTGGAAATATGAAGTAATAGTGATGGACTTAAGGCAATCCGGGCGTGCAACAACTGGTGACAAGTTTACATTAGATAAAGACACATTTTACCTACATTTTATTACGGTTATATATATTTATATACTTGCATGCTACACAGACATGTAAACTTACGCTTCAAGGGAAGTAAGTGCATGCTTTGACTGACAAAGTCTAGAGGAGTTAATGTTGGGCTGGGACAATGTTTAACCAACTAATAATTTTTGTTCGTAAACCTTTCTTATGTTTAATAATGACTTGCAGAGAAGGCCGAACCATCGTCAGGTTTGTTAAAGAGTGAACTTGGCGGTCAAGGTCGCAAATACAAAACTAGTAAGTGGCCGCACATCCTGGTCAGGTGCTTAAGCCATATAACACCTGGGCCAATAAGCTTAGGTGCCGAGTGTATACTACACATGTAGTAATAAAAGCACACGCATAGGGTTCAGGCATATAGTGTACCACATATCACACTAATTGTATATTCTTAGTAAATAGCAACATTAGATGCGGTACAACAACTTGTTGCCATGTGCGAACAGTTTTCGTTAGTAATAAATGAATCAAAAATACCAGTGCATATGTTAAATCTGTATCAAAACCGTTTCAACTGTCAAAAGCATTAAAACGTCAGTCCTTTTTTTTTAATCGCAGCGTCTTAGTAGAATTTCATTTTTGCTTTTCCTTGATCAAGTATCTTATTTGCGTTTAGTCGCATAGAGAGAATGAATAGTTGTTTATAGATTGCATTTTCATTTTCTGCTTTAAAAAATGCTGATATAGGCAATAGTATGACATCACGTAGAGGCGTTTTCCATTTGTTATAATCCCTTTCAAATAAATTTGCGCACCTTTAGATAATGTAGGCGTTTAAACGATATATTTTTAAATTGAATTTTATATCATCTTGAGAATATATTATGAGATTTAACCACTGGAGTATAGAGTTGTGTAACGTAAACCAGTTTTTAAAGTTATAAATAGATGCCATGTGTATGAATGGAGGATTAAGCTTGCAGCTTTGGTTGAAATAATCTAATAACAACATACTGTTTTAACATACTAGCATCAGAAACTCCTTAATTCGCAATTGCTAATATACATATATATTCTATATTTTAGTATATAATCAAATTGTGTAGTTAGTGATTATTTCGAAAATTTCACACTTAATTCTGATAATTTGATACTCCTGTATTTTGATACTTTACTCCAAAACATTTAATTTTTTACTCCGACTATTTTATTCTTTACTGTGATAATTCGATTATTTGATACTTTACTCCAACATTTTTGCTTCGATAATTTTATACTTCGAGATACTTTACTTCGATAGTTTGATACTAAACTTGCAGCGTTTACTGGCGATATTAGGCTTCACCTGATTTGACATCTCAAAGAACTGATGACCATGTTCTTGTGCTCAGTCCGACTATAATTTGAATTGTTTTTTTTCCTTCTTCTCTATTTCTATTGATATACCATATATACAAATAATATTAAAGAAGCTACAAGAGATTGATGTATTAAGTTAACTTTTTGTTGTTTCAGTGAGCGGTGATGGTGACGAGCCCTTAAAGACAAGGGACGCAGACAGTGACCTGAATAAACTTGCAAGAGTAAGACATTTTAAATAATAATGAAATAACCGATGAATGGTCAATAAGCTGGTGATGTTACTTTAAAGTTCATGCTTTCAAGCATAAATATTTTTTTATAAACTACATACTTTCGTTTAGTTGACTATCAGTTATATTACTTTTATTTTGTTATATGAAATGCATGTTACATATCAAACACCTTGATTCTGGGATTCATATGCTTAAAATTTTTGATATAAGATTATTATCTGAAACATAATGAAACATATCATATGTTTGCAGACTCTAGGTCAGGAGGTCCGTGATGGCGATATACCGGAATCTGAAGCTGCTAAAATCGCAATCGCCAGAATGAATGAGGGACAGTCACATGACAGAGGATGGTACCGGATCAATGCAACGCGCATGCTCACTGGTGGAAGGAAGCTTATTCCAAAAGTGATGTCCAATTTTCAAGAGGTAAGCATTAATTGGAACGAAAAATTTGTAAAATTAATGCATTCAAGATTAAGTGCAACAATGTGAAGAATGGAAAGCTAAATATAGGACCTGCTTGTGTAAGGTTATGATATGTTGTTGACTGCTTTTTCATTAATTCTTTTTAGTGAACAGCTTTTGCATTTACAGCTTTGTCATTTATATTATAAATGAAATTGATTATTGAGGCAAAGTTTAGCGTCATTTGTATAAAGGTATTTGAACATGTTTTCTTTTTTAAATATAAATATTAAGTTATAGATACATTTGTATATTTCTAACATTCAATTTGATTTTTAACATGCCGGTTTGTGTTTCTATGTTAGCAATGTATGCCTTCAAATGTCATTGAAAGATATTGTAGCGTATATAGTAAAATGCATGAGATAACTAATGTTTAACGATATGATATTTCACGCTGGTTGGTTTAGGATAGGGATAGTGATATTGAAGGAAACGTCAATCACGGCATAAAATAAGCTTTATTTGTGCCTGAAGTTTCCAGTTCGCTTGTAACTAATATATGTATATTTATTTGCTGTTTATATATAGAAACAATGACATTGATAGATAATTATGTGTTGCTATGATAGATACACCTGTATAAAGGATGATATTAAACTTGATAAATATGCACATACATTAATGCAATCAAGCTGTAAATCAATGTTTACTGTTAATGTGAAAGGGCAACAAAGTTGTTATAGTACTTATATACATGTATATTTTTATCTTACAAATAAATAATACAAGATTTTATGAGAAATATACAACTTAGTACCTATTTCAGGAAATCTTACCTTCTTTGGTCAATACAAAAACTAAATTTCTTCTAAAATGGAGATAAATCACTGGCGTTAGTATGTATCATTTGTACAAGATACATGAAACATACTATTATATTATTTCCCAGCAAGTACCCGTCATGGAATTTGATTTGTATTAGTGTCATTTCAAGTTCTGAGAGAGATGTTGTTTTAACAAGAAATAATGTATATAACTTGACAACCCATATAGTATGTCAGTCATAAATTATTAATCTTCCTTGTATATTAGCTGATAACATTGTTTTGTTTTATTTTCATCCCCTAAAATAACACAAAACATTTTGTAAGTATCTTACTTTATATAAATACTGTGTTACTTAGTTCAGCTGATTTTGTAGATCTGTAATCTTTTTAAGTTTTTAACATGTGATACTTCTTAAATTGTGCTGTTCCTTTGTGCTGTTTTCTGTTTCTTGCATCTTCCTTTTGTTTGTGTTTCCTCTAACAATGTAAGATTCCTCATCACATGCACCTTGCTCATATGATGCATTTTGAAAAAAAAGCAGTATCATTGTTGCTTTTAACCAAGTATCAACAAGTCTACCCGGGTACTGTTAGTTGATTGTTAAGTTGCGTCACTTCGGTTAAATTTGCATTGAGTAGCAGCAACACATTCGTGTGCATTAACAAAATGTATCTTAGATGGTAAACAGAGCTTTAATCTACAACTTCTTTGAGCCTTCTCCTTCCATCTTCACATTGGCCTCCTACTCCTCCAATCTCAACACTGCCTTCTTTGATTACTAACAAAACATTCACTTTAACACCTTTATTACTATACAATAGAAGGCGAATATCCAAAGTTTAATGAATAAATCAGATAGACCAACAAAGTTTGTCTTCATTAATTGTATGTATGTTATATGCAAAACCTTTACGCTGATTAAAAAAGAGTACAAATTAGATTGTTAGAATACTAAAGAAAAATTCCTTGAAATAATTTCCATCCATTACCTAGAAATTGTTACCAATAAATGAGCAGAAATATTTTAGCAGAAGCTCAATTTAAGTACACTTGTACAAGAATGTTTACAGATTTCTGGTATATTTGTTAACTATAGAAACGAGTATGATGAGTTTGTTGTTTTACTGGCATGAATTATAGCACTTGGTTACCTAAGAATGCTTGCATGATGTAATTTATCATCAGTTGACTGTCCAGCCAGCGCAAGTTTGTTGTTGTAATTGTTGTCGTTGTCGTCTTGCAGACATCCAACGTGTTGCTAGTGTGCTGTGATGCTAATATAGTTGATTAATTAAATGTTAACATTGATGTTGTTAATTTTGCTTTGAAGTACTTTAGCATTCTTATACATCATACAAGTCCGAAGCTATAAAATAAAAGATGTCATTTGATAATTAGTTTAACATACATTTTTTATTATCATTTAATCCAAATACGCTTATTAGATTATATTCAACAGTAGTGGCTGTAAATGTATTAATTAATTATATACGCATGCATAAAATATACAATGTGTTAAAGGCATTGAGCCGTTGAGCTTTTAGACAATAAAATTGAAAGTGCAATAAAATAGCTTAAAGCTATAATTCCATTTCCGATATGACATATATGATTACCTATAAAGTTTCCTTAAAAATAGCTTAAATAATGGACACATATGAATCATCTGTGTATAAAGCACTGCTCATGATTTACATGCATATTAAATATATGCTTTTGTCATTTAAGCTTTACGATAATACAAAGCTAACTGAAGAAGAACGTGCGGATAAGGATATATCAGTTAAGTCTAAGGATCACACTGCAGGAGGTACGAAGGCTGTTGTAGAGTTTACAGCGGCTGCCGTCAGTGTACTGGAGAATGAAGGAAAGGTCAGGCTCGGAATTCGCCGGTATGGCAAGAAAGATATTCCCTGTACCGTCAGGTAAGTCTGAATATCTGAACTTGAACAAAAAAGTGCACTTGATTTAAGTAAATATGTACAGTTTGAAGTTATATGGAGACCATGACAAGCTTTTTTTTAAGTACAAGGCAGTTTTTTCTCAAGATTTGAACCCAGATTATGATTATTATGTCTCGACTTCTAACATTTCACCAGTTTTAATGTCTGTGATTTTACCTGAAGAGTACATTTAATTATATTAATGAATCGTGCGTGTATAAGAACAAACTACAGATTCATTATATACTGCCTATTTCATGGCCTTATAGCATTAAAGTGACCGATCAGTCAGCCCGCAAACATTTATAAGACCGAAGCCGATGACTGAATCTTGTTCAATGTTTTGGGCAAACTGGGTGGCCGCTATAATACTATGAGGTCTGAAGGAATGTGTACTATTTCTTATATTATACCACACTTTACTAGAACAAATAGTGAAATCACAAGAAAATAAATCATACTGTGTAAATTAACCACAACAACAAAAACAACAACAACAACAAAACATTTCAAGTAAATTGTACTGAACACTTTTTTCATTCAGTTTGTATTCTGCGCGTTTTGTAAAACCTCTCTCTCCATAACACACCACTTAATTTTAGCGGTCCGATAAAAACATAATATTGCCCGCTCAGGCGGTCAGGCTGGGACTTTTAATATAGAAAAGGAGGGGTATTTTGTAATGTATAATATTCATTAATAGGGTAGAAACAATCAACGGAACTGCATTGGCTGGCGAAGATTATAAGCATTTTTGCGAGAATGTAACATTTGCCAAGAACGAGGAATTGCGTCAAGTTTTTATTGAGATTGTTGATGATTGTGAATGGGAACCGGATGAGTTTTTCTTCGTCAAACTACATGTTGTAAAACAGGAAGATGGAAGTCACGAGCATATTGCCTTAGGAAACATCTCTATAAACCAGGTCACAATCATAAACGACGACGGTAAATATTATTCTCTACCTTAAAAACAAATGTGTTTCAACAAGGAGTAAATTGACCATTTTAATGATTCTTCATTATCCTTTTTAAAATGCTGTTTTTTTAAATAACTTGATACAAATTCAGTAAATATTTATTAATACATATGTAAGTATTACTTGTACATACTTCATTTCACCACTGAATGAATTGTACCTTTCAGAACCGGGAAAACTGGAATTTGCAAAGCCAAGTTTGGTTGTTAAAGAAAGCTATTATACTGCGCGTGTTCCTGTAAACCGTGTCAATGGATGTGATGGTCATGTGAGTGTTAAGTGGAAGACCACGGACATAACCGCTAAAGAAGGAAAAGATTTTGAAGGAAAAGAGGGAGTTCTGTTGTTTGACAACCAAGAAATTTCCAAAAATATCGATATCCCGCTATTTCCAAGCAATGTAAGTTTTCTTTCGATTTCATTGAAGTAAGTTTTACACTTAAATTGTGAAACTTTGGGCGTTTAAACTGTTTGATTCAACATTTTCTAGTTCAATAAACTTACCTTAATTTGCTAAGCCATCTTTTCTTTATTTTCTTATTTGTATTCACCATTTAAAACTACATTGTTGTAATGAGGTTTGATAGTTTAGCTAGTGCAATGTGTCAGATTAATTTTGTTAGACTTTCCATACTTTATCCCGTCAACAAATGTTCGATATTTCTAGATACGATAAGGCACGACACTAGAAACGATTCCTATTTCTAATAGCACATTTTTTAAGATTTTGATCTTTATAAATGTACCATCGTTTATTTAATTTCTGGTATACAGAAGAAGGAACGCGATGAATGTTTTGCTATTGAACTTGGCGAATGTGACGGCGGTGCTGAGCTAGGAAAGATCAAGAAAACCATTGTTACTATTGTAAACGATGATGGTATGTAACTCCGCAGGATATACATTTTATATATTTTGGATGTTAAAGTTATTTTTTTCACAGAATGATGGTGCTAATTTTTTCATATAGTCTTATTTTTATCATAAGCCTTGGAATTTTCTAAATGTTTTTTTATACGCCCGTTTGAAAAAACGGGACGTATTATGGGAACGCCCCTGGCGGGCGGGCGGTCGGGCGGGCGGGCGGTCGGGCGGGCGGCGTCCAATTTTGTCCGGAGCATATCTCCTACATGTATGGAGGGATTTTAATGAAACTTCATATAAATGTTCACCACTATGAGGAGCAGTGTCGCGCACATGAACCAGGTCTCTAGGTCAAAGGTCAAGGTCACACTTAGAGCTCATTGAAAAATGCTTGTCCGGAGCAAAACTTCCACATGTATAGAGGGATTTCAATATTACTTGGCACAAATGTGCACCATTGTGAGGCGGAGTGTCGCGTGCAAGATTCAGGTCCTTGCGGCCAAGGTCAAGGTCACACATAGAGGTCAAAGTTCAGATAAAAATATGAAGATGTGTATATGGACCATTTAGTCATCATTTATTGAGGGATTGTAACACAAATGGTCATTATCAAGACTATGGCTTTGATACATATAATTTAGGTCAATATATACAAGGTCAAGGTCACTAAAGATGATGAAATATCCAGATTTTGTAAATAGAATTTAATCAAAGGGAGACAACAAAGTTATTACTTTGTTCATAAATGACTTTACACAATTACTCCCCTTGATCTATTTTCACTTTCAATTCTAAAAATAGAATTTAATCAAGGGCATGAAATAATCCTCTTTCTTGGACTTGAGTATGTTCTAAAGAATGTAACATTTATTTACACATGTTTCATTCATTGGTCAAGATTCTTAACTGTGATAACTATGGTGTTCTGTAGACTTGGTATTTGTTCACAAAGATCATACAGTAATTACCTTATCAAATGTAAATACTTTCTCATAGAAATTTAATTATATTTTAATTTTCAAGTAAATATCAGTTCAGCTCATTCAAAGATTAAGAATTGTAATGAAATGTATTTCCCTAGAATAAAATCTAAAATCAGAATTTTTTAGTTATTAAATTACATGTACTTCTTTTTATACGCCCGTTTAAAAAAAGATAAAAATATGAAGATGTGTATAGGGACGATTTAATCATCATTTATTGAGGGATTGTAACACAAATGGTCATTATAATGACTACGGCTGTGCCACATGTTACTTTAGGTCAATATATGCAAGGTCAAGGTCACTAAAGATGGTGAAATATCCAGATTTTGTCTGGAGCATATCTCCTACATGTATGGAAGAATTTTTATAATACTTTATGGAAATGTTCACCACCATGATATGTATTGCTCCATGCATGATCCAGGTCTCCAGGTCAAAGGTCAAGGTCACACTTAGAGCTCATTGAAAAACGCTTGTCCGGAGCAAAACTTCTACATTCATAGGGGGTTTTCAATATAACTTGGCACAAATGTTCACCATTGTGAGGCTGAGTGTCGCATGCAAAATTCAGATCCCTGCGACCAAAGTCAAGGTTACACATAGAGGTCAAAGTTCAGATAAAAATTTGAAGATGGTTATAGGGACCATTTAGTCATCATTTATTGATGGATTGTAGCACAAATGGTAACTATCATGACTACAGGTGTTACACATTTAATTTAGGTTAATATTTGCAAGGTCAAGGTCACTGGAGATGATTAAATATCCAGATGTTGTCCGGAGCATATTTTCTACATGCATGGAGGAATTTTAATGTTACTTTTATAGAATTGTTCACCACCATGAGACGTAGTGCCCTGCACATAAACCAAGTCTCTAGGTCAAAGGTGAAGGTCACAGTTAGAGCTCATAGAAAAACACTTGTCTGGAGCAAAACTTCTACATGCATAGAGGGATTTCAATATAATTTGGCACAAATGTTCATCATTGTGAGGCTGAGTGCCGTGCATAAAATTCAGGTCCCTGCGACCAAGGTCAATGTCACACATTCTGTGCATATCTTCCCTATTGATTTGTTTTAAGGTTCATTTAACAACACAGTGCCAAGAATAAAAACTTGCTTGCTAGATAACACTTATCCATAATGCCCCCATCTCCATCTAAAGCTTTTTCGTAAACGGGCGTATTTTGTGACTATGGCACCCTTGTTACTAGATATTTACAAAAAGATTATAGTTCTTTGCGCATATCCACCTTATTGTTTTTAAACATATTCAACAACATTCTAGTGGAACATGAGATAAATCACTTAAATTGATCGTCCATTGTGAAATATATGTTTTTATATATATTGTGACTGTATACGAGTATATGCTAAACTTTTTAAAGATATTTTAATTCCAAAATATCGAATGTTTTCATTTCAAAGTCGTTTACGATAACTAGCATTCATCAATAACAAACACTTTATGTTTCAGAGTTTGATGGCATTGTAAGTCGTTTACTGAACATGACTAAGGCTAACGTGGGAGCCATGGCGCTTCAGTCTCATAGATGGGTAGATCAATTTAAAGAAGCAATGAATGTGAATGGAGGTGACATTGAAAGTGCAACCTTTCTCGATTATGTTCTACATTTCTTTACATTCGGATGGAAAGTAAGTAAAAAAAATGTGATATAAAAAAGTAGAACCGGCCGTTAAATACATGTACATTTGTCTTTCGATTTGTTTATTGAAAAAGTTCATATGATAAAGGAAAGAGTGCTTAAAGAAACATACATATATATATCTTTTTTATGAATTTCATAATGTCGATATACTAATAAAATTCACTGCTATATTTTCAGTTGATTTTTGCGTTTGTCCCCCCTGCAAAGTATTTGGGTGGCTGGCCATGCTTCTTATTGTCTCTTGGTGTTATCGGACTTCTTACAACAATCATTAACGATTTGGCGGGAACATTTGGATGTTTAATTGGCCTTGAAGATAGTATAACTGCTATCACTTTTGTTGCATTGGGAACGAGTATGCCGGACACATTCGCCAGTAAGACAGCAGCTCTAATGGAGAAGACTGCAGACAGTTCGGTGGGGAATGTTAACGGTAGTAACTCGGTGAATGTATTCCTCGGTCTAGGACTTCCGTGGACAATTGCCAGCATTTACTGGGCAGCAAAGGTTTGTAAAATTCTGTTTCTATAACAATATTTCATTTTCATTTTATCACATATCGTTTGTGCATGTGTAATAATAACTCTTTACTACAAATTTGGAACATTTCAATAAGTAATTTTAAACTTGTGTTTTATTGTTGGGATTGGTGTTTGTGCAACCATAATTTTTTGTAAAATAATTTTTATTTTGTTTTTCAATTATAAAAATTTTGGTTTGGTACATTCCAGGGCCAGGAATTTGCTTATCCGGCAGGGTCACTTGGTTTTAGTGTCGTCATCTACAGTGTATGTGCGTTTATAGCTCTAAGTCTTCTCTTGATTCGACGTTACGTCCCCTTGTTTGGTCGTGCGGAGCTAGGAGGACCACAAGTTCCCAAAATAATTTGCGGAATATTCCTGATATCATTATGGGTTATATACGTCATGTTGTCAGCTCTACAAGTTAAAGGAATAATAAAAGTTAACTTCTAAATAAAATTTAAAAAAACTGCTATAGAACTGCCATAGAATATTATCTTCTTAGATAGGCTGTTAAACGACAGGACGGTTAAAAATAGTTTATCTGTTTTATTGTATGACCAAAACCTTCTCTCGAGGCTTAAAGAGTTGAGGTCATATGCTGGAAAATAAAGATGTAAAGAAGCTTTTAGTCGGAAATCAAAGTTACTTACCTAAAAAGGTTGTAAAATATTTGTCAACACCAAGGTTTTCCGGTTCCGGTCTTATAAAAGATATCAGTTCAGATTCAAGTTATTTTAATAAACATTTTTTTCGATTGATCAAATATTTATGCCCTGTCGATCATTTTTACTAGATTTTGTTTAAAACATATACGATATATATGATACATGTACAAGAATGTGTAAAACGCTTGTTCTGTGGTTATATGCTTCATAGTGAAGTTTTCATATGGACAATGGCGCATGTCCGAAACGGAATTTTATACAATATTTTTCCCCGGTTAACATTTCGATAATTACACTTTATAATGTGGCGCATTTAATCATAAACCTACATTATCTGTTCGCAATGTGTTGTAACTATATATAATATGTATATAAAATGCTTTCCTGCTGTACATGTTTATTATTTTTTACTTATTTTTTATTCTTAATAAAGCAATATACTAATGTAAAGTGTTAGTGGCTTAAATTCTTTTGTTTTTATTTTACCATTTGGGTTTCTTTTTTAAAACTGGTAGATCCGAATATTTTCTATTTCTAAAATATTTTAAAATGTCATATTGGTTATCATACGACTTTTAGTGAGGTATTTTATGAATGGGTGTGAAAAATACCCTAGATACAAGCATCGGACGTGAGACACAGTCATAACTTACTCGTGAGTTCACTGAAGGTCCGTTTGTCTTCTGGTACAATGAGCACGTTAAAAGATCTCGGAACACTGATTCTGAGAATACCTTTAAATAAGACTGAATATTATCGGTCATATTTCATGAAGCTGTGCTGACGAAACTGCATCATGAAAAAGAATTTGGAAACGTACTTTCCTTACTTTACAATCCATATATACATTTGTATTGTAATGTACGTACTATTATTTTGTTGAAATAACATATCATAAAAATAAAAAGTGCTATAGAGTGTAGAAATATATCGACAAAGTCTTGATAAATCCTTATCAAAAATGAACTGCTGTATACTACATCAGACAAGGACTTACTTTTCCGACAAAACTAAATGTAGTGATACATAATAGTTTAAATATTTGGACTTGTTTGTTTCAAAACAAA
Source organism: Ruditapes philippinarum (assembly GCF_026571515.1). Lineage (NCBI taxonomy): Eukaryota > Metazoa > Mollusca > Bivalvia > Venerida > Veneridae > Ruditapes > Ruditapes philippinarum. The sequence goes on from NW_026862663.1 coordinate 822,404, forward strand.
CTGATATGGTGAAATATTACATCGCAAAAAACACTGACAATGAGTTTCGTCCAAAACATACTGGTAAGGAAATGTTGGTATAAATTACACAAGATTGTTTGCTTATAGCAAAAAAAAAATACGTCTTGAGATTTAATTTTAATACATGATACATATTGACAACATGGTTGACATTATTTGGTGAAATCAAATGAATGAAAGGCTGAACTGCAGAAATAAATATATTGTTTTTAGATTCATCAGAGTTATATTTAAGTATCCCTTGATTTAGATATTTGCGCTTGTTAACTATCGCTTTAAATCTGAGCCTCGTCTTAACAAAACATCACCCCATATCAATTTTATTGAAAAGATTGTTGAAATTTGAAAAATGTTATTACATTTTCGTCCATTTTTATTTAAATAAAATCCAAATATTTTCATACTTGTTTATAAGTAAGTTAATTGGTATGTTTTCTTTAACAAAAATTGAAAACGTATTGTTCAATAGTCATTTTATCTAAAATATTGTTCGAGCAATCTCAGGAAAACTGCAATAATGTGTATGATAAATCGGATGTCTGGAGAAAATGCAAATCATTTTTTTCCGTTTTCCGCAAGCACAGACATGCACGTCAGTTATAATGGTTCCCATAGGAAGACTATATCATACTCAAACCCCTTTTTATCAAATATATGTATCCACAAGATTTAAAATGGCGAATATTTAACTGCATCCATCCTTTCTTCCACATAGCACACGTGCATTTATATTGTTAATATAACCATAACTTATATAGGTTGCGTCCATGTCTGTACGTAGTTGATGACTTGTGCTTTACCGAGTTCTTCGTCTCGTTTTCTTTTATCAGCAGGGACCTGATCACATGTTGAATCATCAGATTGCGTTTCACTGTTCTTGTCTTCAATATTCTCACTATTGTTGTTCTCTTCTTTTGATAGAGCTATACCTGAATCATTCTGATCCTTAGCTTCGGAACAACTTTCATTGTCCGCGATATCGTCTGCATTTGTAGTGACTGTAAGTGTATCACATAAACTATGTAGGAGTCGTAACAGTTTTGGCAAATAACATAAGAACGACCCAAACATTTCCTTCTCTAAACCTGTCATCACGTGTGTGTTTGTAACGTTTTCATCTTTTTCAAACAAGTAACCCGGATGAAGCATACCCTCTAGCTGCGCGAGTAAACGATGGAACGTGTCACACGCGTTAGGATCTAGGGTTTCATCAAATGAAATAGGAAGTGCATTTTCACCTATTTCTTGAACAATTATGCGTATGAAATTTACAATAGCCAAATATGTGTAAACAACATTGCTGCGGGAACTTTGAGCGACTACACTTTTGCTGAATTTAAGATGATGGTAGCAGTTCATGATATCCTGTAAACACGTCATTTCCGGCGTCTCCTCTTTCCTGGCAATACGAATAACTAATAACAAATCTTTGATAGAATCTTCAAATTCTGTGATTTTTTCGTCCGCTCTTACAATTTGACTGCGTAGTTTTTGCTGCCATGTTTTCAAATCGAAATTGCACAATTCACCTTTAAAAAATAGAGGACGGCATTCAGCAAGGAAAGGTAAACAATGATTAAATGTATCTAGAAAAAATAAACTTTTCTACTTCTCTAAAAATTCAGACCAAGGTTATATTTGTTTATTAGTTAACACGGTATGTATGAAGAATATTTTGATAATGTCAAAAAAATCCGGACATGCGCCTAGTTAATGATGTTTTTACAATTTTTACAACATTCTTTTACATATTCCAAAGTAATAAAATATTAGATTGTTTTATTATCTTATATTTTCTAGAAAGAAGGAATTTTCTAGAGGAAGGACATACCTAGACTGTTATCATCTTTCATTGACAAGTCCTCATCATCATCACATTGAAAGTATTCTATTGCATCAACAGGGTGCAGAACATTTTCTTCCGCTGGTCCACGAACTATTAAAATATCCCTGTACTTATTTACCATTCCGTCCTCCATATCTATAGACAGTTCGAGCTGTCTCGCCTTTAACTTAACCAAGTGATCACGTGTCACCAACGTACTGTGAACTATCTTTTTTAAGCGTCCAGATATGTAATTTTGATAAAGAATCTCAAAAGCACCCAATGAAGAGCAGAGAATAAAAATGTTAATGTTAAACCCAACTTGGCTGATACTTTGTATAGAAATTTCCTCGAATCCAAATTGTTCTTTTAGCTCGTGAAAATGGGCTTTTCTGTTTTTTATCACTAACTTCACGAAAGTAAAGCAAGTGCTTTTAAAATCATCTTTAGTAGATTTAAAGTCATCACGTGTTTGTTCAAGCTCTTCTTTGTCGATTCGCTGAACACCTTTCACAGTTACCTTCAGTTTCACTTCACCTAAAACATATTTAAGAACGTTTCATTTATCTGCCTGTATCCATTAATTGCAAGTTATTTAAACGGGCAAAGTATTAGACAGGTAAGACAGAATGGACAAAGTTAGGGAGATTAAAATCTTTAGATTGCTGCAAAAATTTGTATTTGGTTCTATTAAAACTTGATATTATTAGGTACAGAGATACAAGGACCCAGATTATATCACGTGATAGGACTAGAAGCACGTGTTACCTTTCAGTTAAGTGACACTTAAAATGACAATAATAATTATGTATAGAAAAAAACGCCGATGGAGGACGTAGTAATAGTTGTAAAACGATATACATACACTTGTCTGTTGGTTTTGACGGAGCCACTTGGACAATGAGCGGATTAACACCTGGCATGACTTGCGTAGTAGTTTTCTTTTTCTGTTTGCTAGAGTCGCTGTCCGATGACCTGTTGGATTTTGGTCTGGATAAACGGTCAGCAAGCGCTGAAGTAACATAAAACATACCAATAATAGCATTATTGCGGATAGTAACATAGATAATGCTGTTGTCGTATGGTAACGGAAACATGATGACATCGTGATACCAGTAGAACATGACATCATAAAAGTGTTATCAAAGTGTCATGTGGTTCCGAGTATCACATCACATAACCACTATATACGACAATAATCGATAGCATAGTAATGTATAGTAACAGAGATGGCATCAACAATACTGTAGTACCATGTACTTAACACAGAAAAAATACTAATACTATAGTGTCACTTAGTAACACAGAACATGATGCCAGTGATACCAGTGTCGTGTTGTAACACAGACCATGATACCAATAATACCATAGTGTTGTGCAGTATAAATATGATACCAGTAATACCTTAGTGTCGTGTACTTAACGCAGACTAACGTTTCAGTGATACCATATTTTCTTGCATATCAGACTGGCGTTTTCGTTAGTTTTACCCATGCCGGAAATTTCATCTGGCATGGGGGGTTCCAGATGAGTCGCGTGCTGTACACTTGCACGATAAAGATGACGTCATTGTACCGTTATGAATGATTTTGTAATTCATACGCTGTTGAATGAAAGTAGTTACGGTAGTAATGATATAAATTTTCATAGAAAATAAAGATAAAGAATTAAAAATATAATGGAATATGGTAGAATATGCATGAAAAAATATCTGACATATGTTTGCAGTTCGGATCGGAATATCCGTCCCGAGGTGATCCGCCCATTGGGCGGTAACGAGGCTTGTAGTAACAAGGAACAGTTATAACAGTATCGTGTAGTAACACAGAATATGACACCACTAATACTATAGTGTCAGTCATATAGTTACATCGGACAGGGTGCTGGTGATACCATAGTGTTGTGTAGTAATACATTACTTGGTGTCAGTAATACCTGAATTAGTGTCGATTACCAATTAAAAACAATCGGATATGGTTTAGCCATAACGTCTCATATAAAAATGCGAGGTAATGTCTATTTGCCTAAACTTTTTTTGTACATTCGGAACATCTTTATTTTACTTGAGCCAACAATATGAATCTCCTTAAAATACACATGCGAAGGTCAAACCATGTTATCTTTAGAGACATTTGCGGCAACCACAGCAAAATGTGTATGTGGCTAGTGTGCATCTTTTCATAACGTTACCTTTTTGTTTAGCTTGTTTGTTGACCGAAACTTCTTGTGTGACGGCAACTGTTACTGGTCGTCCCATATAGGGAACACTTCTTCTTTCAGACAAACGCCGTAGTTGTTCTGAAATTAAAACAGACTTAAACTTGTTAAAATCATAATTCCTTTCTCCGAGTTTTATCAAGACCATTATCTTTGGTCTCTATAAGCATACTCTTTAATTTCACTTAAAGACCTTTTCCTATTTGGTATTACTTTTATTAAAAATATTAAAAGCCAAATCTACCAATTTTTCTGCCATTCATATTTATTACAAATTGGTGTACAACAAACAACAATGTCAATTTATTCCATTATATCTTAAGACTTTTAGTCAACAACTAGGGCTATAAAGCTGTATAACTTAATGTTTGCTAATATTTGAAGTCATTTTGAGAATTAATGAGAATATACTTCACTAACCGCCAGCACGTCTTAGTCCAAACATCTTAATAACATTCTGTAATTTTCCCTGGCATGAGCCACGCCCTATAATATCTGTCCACTTACACAACCCACAGAAGGCTAGGTCAGACATCGGGGAGTTCACGTGTGTAGCCTCGATTTCGTCCAGAATGTCTTCTGCCACACCGAGCTCCTCACAGACGCTCCTCCATTCATGTGTGATATAAGGCGCGATCTGTTTGCACGTGGCGCGAATTTCTGTTTAAAAAAGATGTGTAAAATTTAGTTAAAATTATATCATTGTCGTGTATTTCATTGCTTTTAGGCGGAAATTAACACTTCAGCAATATTATGTTAGTATGTTATACCGAATATTTCAGCAGTTCCGATATGCCAATATTGAATATGTATTGAAAATGCATTATTACTCCACTGATAAACTTGATATTTTGTAACTTTCATATTAAAAAAAACTCCTTAAATTAGATATACATAATCTTAATCTCATGGCACATTGAATGCTACCTTATTAAGCTCTTGGTAATCTTTTTGAAATTTGGAAGTATTATTTTGTTGTTGTTGTTTTTTACTACTATAATTCAAGCAAAATACATAAATTGAATATATATGAAATGGTATAAATATGTAACCATGGTTGTAGTATCATTAGACTATATATTGTTTAATCTATTAATAATAAGTGACTTTATAGTGTGCTATAATTATGTATTCTCAATTTTTTTCTCTAACTCTGTAGTTTGTATGTTCATCCTCGTAATTGCCTTTTTTACGTCCGTCCTTCTGTCACATTGTTCACCTGACAGGCTCTCCGTCCATAGACTGTCAAAACAGTGGAATAAGGGGGTGGGGAAGCATACGTGTCATATGGACATATTTTAGTTACATTCCCCTACTAAGCTAAATATAGGAAGAGCATTGAATTTGTAATCCGGGAGTCGCTAGTTCGTTCCTCGAGCAAGGTGAAATTTCTCCGGCGGGTTATTTGTACATATATTTATCTCTCATTTCTCGGTCACTTGCGTAGACACTGTTTAGTTATCCATTATACCTAGTAGTTGAAAATACCACAGAGGTATGACTAAAAAAGTGTTCATATCGGAGTAAAATAACAAGACTAAATTAAATTAACGAATAAAATTATTCATGTGTCATTTTCATTACAACTACAAGACATAATATAATCGTAACATTCGTGTATAATGATATATAATTTGATAAAAAGACATGTTCCGCACTATACTTAATCCTGAATGAAGGTTTCGCCCAGTCAATCCATTTTGAATTGCTCTTTTCGATTTATTGAATAAACGCTTTGCTTCAATGGTTTAATTCATTTCTAAAACATCGAGGTTTTCTTTATATTGTAATCGTTTTAACATTTTAACATTTGAACTAAGTGTATTTTTCTTTGTGTGAAAGAAAGTTGTAAAACGTATCAAGTTGATCAAAAAAACCTTGATCAAGTGTCATGATGTGAACAACTTTTGTGTTGTACTGTCTGCATGAATAAAAGACGGGTTTTATTTTAGTTTAAAAATAGCCGCTCAATTGTTACTTCTATAATTTATGTTAGTTTTGAGACGTCTTCCCGGGACAAACCTGTCATATGAGGAAACTTGGTTGAGTGGCAGACACTTTAACCACTAGGCCACCGCTCCTTATTTGTTGCATACCTTAAACATATAGTCGTTGGGCATAACAAATCTCAGCAGTGCCTTATCTAGCTATTCCATATGTATTTAACGACTTAATATGTTTTATCATTCACAATTTCCAAAATAGATAAAAAAATCTATAACAAAGAGAAATAAAACTTAAGTATTTCAACGACTCAAACTTGAAGAAAAAAATGTTCGAAATTTAACTTAACAACATTTATGTTCAAATACTAGTATATATATTTACATTTTTGTTGATATGTTAAACCATCGTATTAAACAAAGCCTACAACTTACCTTCAATCACGGCTTTAGACGGTGTTGGCGCACCGGCTGATTTACTTCGGTTCATTATAGTTTATGTAAATTTATGCAACCTCCTAATCCGCAATATTAAACAGGTGTGAATTTTCTTAATCCTCTTTTCTTCCATGAAAAAAATATTTCTTCTTGAATCGCTGCAAAATGGTCAAATACCTTCCGAAAAGTCCAGTGTGTGTAGTAATAATTTAAATCGTAAATTCTTCATGGCAGGTCCTTTTCTCCACTTATTATATTTCACTTTTCACTGAACACAAACAAAATAGCCTAATAGGGTTCAATGAGCTCTATTGATTGTAGATTTTGCACGTAATAGATACGTTCCCGCCGGTTTTATAATGCACGTTTTAAGTCAAGAGCTCGTTTCTTATTTGACAAGCGAATTATTCTTGTTTACCGATCACTTATACTCGCTCGTCAATCCTATCTCTACCACAAAACATAATAATTCCCTAATGTCTTAAAACCAAGTGGTAAATGTTAAGCTCGAATAAAACAGATTGCCATATTGATATTCCGCAGATTTGAATTAATCGAAACAAATTAATGTCCTTAAATGATTTATGGTGCAATATTACATCTATAATGATTTTACGAGTTAATACGCCGTAAAAGTAAAACTTTTCTTCAGTTTTCAATCAAAATGGGATATATCGAAAATCTTTCGTAAAATTGATCTCTCATACTTAAGTTCAATCAAATAAAAATATTTGTATAATAAATAGTGTAATATATAGTAGAACGGCAATTTAATGACAACTCTCTCTACAGTTTACTGATGTATGACTTCATGTTATCAACAAAATAAGGAATTTGATCTAATAATAAATTACAAAAAATCATAAATGAATAAATCGAATTCAGGCAGAACATTTAATTAAATCTAAACATGTTGTTTGTTTCGAATAAATATATTAAAATAATGCAAGAAACCTGTACGGGCAATACTTCGTTGTCTCTATGTGTTCAGCAAAATATGTAACACCTGGTGTAAATAAGATATCACCTTTAAAACATCGGTCTATATAAACAGTAGACCTTAATTGAAATGATAAAGAAAGTTTCTCCTAATATATTGTCTTCTTTTTGGGTATAAAAGCGATGCTCCTGGAGTTATCTGTACTTCTATGTTACCACTTAAAGGCAGTCTATGATCAATCAAGAGTAAATTTTACTGTCGAGACGACAGTTTGGGAGAGTACGGTAATGTTTGAAGAACGGATAATAATATTATTATGGTATTCAAGATGATCAAAGACAGTAGCAGTTCTGTCGTGGATAAAAATAGCTCGACTTGTTTTACTAACTCAGCAATACAATCGCCGACTACTGGTGATACAATGTTGTATGTTGGTTATATTCATAATTGCCTACTGTCACATCAAACTCGGTGAAAAAAATCAACAATTCATTATCAGTAGTTTTAGTAATACGATTTCGACAAATTAACGACAAGTGATACCGATAATGTTGAGATCACATGATTACTTTCCAGTTTTTCCAGGGGATGAATATGATAATTATATAGTAATGGCTTAGAACCATCGACCTCCCGTTAGCTAGCTTAAAAGCTACCTAACATGAGAGTCCCTGACAAAACCAATAGCGGTGGGGACACCGAGGTCTTATGTTATCGACTGTTTTCTGTGTGATTTAAAATATTTTTTTTTCTCCTTTGAACATTCTTATCTTCTAACCATTATACTTTCTATTAATGCACAAATGATAAGCATTTCCACATCACAATTTGCACAACAAAACATGAAGACACAACAACACATGATTGCACCATTTTCATATTTTTTTTATTTGTATCAAATAAGATTTGCCTTAACAACGAATGAATAGCACAATAAAACTAAATAATGTTTGAATCATGAATATGGTAACTATATATGCAGCTAATATGATAATTTACTGACCATTACCTAGTGTTAACATTCTTATATCATATACACACATTTCAGTCTCAGAATCAGATACTTTATTATCTCGGTATTAAATAAAACAAATCGTTAGAAATTAAATCTATATTAAATAACACATGTGTTAAGAAACTACAATTAAAAGCATCACAACAATGAAAGTTTGGTTGGAATATGTTTAATAACAACAACCAGAAGCACTGTTGCATGGGAAATGTTAATGGTATATGTTGTAAACCGAAAGTTCGCATCATTTAATTAGCTATTCATTTATCATATACACTCTAATATCAAATCAATATTTGAAACATAATATTTTATTATCAGGAAAAATTGGGTCACTTTTACAAAGTTTTACAGAATATATTTATAGAAACTTCCACGTTTCAAGGGAGGAGTTAGTATATAATTTCATGGAAGCAACAAGGAGCTAGGGAGTTATGCTGACTAAAGCACCATTAATCACATGACACTGTTCACAATCATCAGACATTTTATCATTAGTATATATGTAAAAATATTGCTACATAAATATACATACAAACATGTGAGTTCAAATTTTGTCTGTCACATTATATTACATATGTCTTAAAACATATAAAGCTTTGAAAAAGTACAAAATATTAACATTGTATTAAAAAAGAGAAACCAACTTTTACTATCTTACATAGGAAAGAAATACAACTAATATAGTAACTAAAATTTACTCTATACATGTACAACAAATTTGTTAACAAAGAATCAAAGTTGACTAATAATCTTGCTTATAAAAAATGTCACAATGTCTCCACATAGATTTGTTGGGAATACATGTATATGGTACAGTTCAATTTCTGTTAAGCAATCTCGTCAACATAAATCACTGTATACTTCTACTATATCTGCTATCACATAAACATTTCATTTTAACTATCCTGTGACTACTCTGAATAAACATTATTCTTAAAATCACACATTTAAATGCTGATAATTCACTGTCAATCAATGCAAACAATCTTAATATTTATGAAATATTTATAACATTGTGTTAAAGAAACTTTTGTTTACTGTATTGGACAGGAAGACAAATCCATTTAAATATACATGCAGTCATCTCACAGCCTTGTTATATGTATTTGACAATATTGTCAAATTATATAATAATCTCAAGAAGACAAATATTTAAATGTTAAATTGCAAGTAAACAGTCCGGTTGGCCTACCACCACTTTACAGTTAGGTTGGCCTATTACAAGTATTCTGTCAGGTCTGGCTGTCACAAGTATATATCTAGGTCAGGTCAGCCTACCACCAGTATACAGTCAGGTGAGCCTGCCACCAGTAAACAGCCAGGTAATGGCCTACCACCACTTTACAGTTAGGTTGGCCTACCACAAGCATTCTGTCACGTCAGCCTGCCACCAGTATAGTTAGGTTGGCTGACCTACCACTTGTAAACATGTCGACAGACCTACCATGTATACAGTCAGGTCAGCCTGTATGTATATTTTAGTACTTCATTGTACTTCAATGTCACAGTCCCTCACATTAAATGTACAATATTCCAAAGCAGGAAAAGACCATGAAATATGGTAAATTAAGAACATGGTTCATTCTATGCTTAAATCATTAGATGACATGGTTTATTTCAAGGATGGTTTATATACTGTCATTTATACAACAAACTTCAACATGATGGAACAATATGCTAGGATGAATATAAAGTAAATTGAATATTACATTACCACATTTAAGGCAGCTTTCAATCAAATTATACCAATAAATTGCAGAATTTTAAAGTGCAAAAATATATCAAGTGACTAGCAACCCAATTACCTTAAAAAATAAATACAACAACCTGGTAACATGCATATTTTCAACTGTAAGGTAGAAAATACGAGGAATAAAAATATAAATGATATGACACTGTAAGGTGCCCTTCCAATAAAATCAGTATGATTTAACATCCCTCTATTGATAGTAGCAGTAAAAAAGATAAATCTTCAGTAAAATAACATTGAAGATGATAAGCATAGGGCATGATTGTGTAACAGAATTATTTTTTTTATTTAGTATTGTTATTTTTTCGAGTTTATTATACTAAGGAACTTTTAAACTGAGGAACTTTCAGGAAATGCAAAATAGCAGAACAGTGTAAAGCATGTTATTGCTAAAGAATATACACCTAGTTTGTAGTACCAGAGACATAAAAATGTGTAACAATACTAACAAACATGTTCAGAAATACAAAGGAAAAGTATTGTATACATATAGACATTTTCAGTGTAGTAGTTATAAGGTTTTAGAATACATTAAGAAATGCAGAACTGTAGATATATCTGGGGGAGTCTCGCACCATGTCCGTTACATGACATAACCATTTACACTTACACATTACCATCCCTATGTTTCCAGTATAGATTGTTCTATATTGAGGTGTCAATCAACTTTATGGGTCATGGGAGGGAATTCATTGTCATCATCCAATCGTAATGCATTCAGTCCTGTCCCAGCTGCTACATCCTGTCCCGTGGCCCCTTGATCAAACTCTTGGAATGGCTGAGAATCTGAAAATATACAAAATAATCTTACAGCTCTACTCAATAAATTATATACAAATATCTGTATATACAAACAGTAAGAACAGGAATATTACAATACCTGGACATTTTTAACCTTTACCGTTATTTCATTTTAATAAAGAAAGCAAAACATCTACCTTAAACATAATGTTATCAGGACTTAATTAAATGTTTTACTTACTGACAAGTAAGTCATTATTAAAAGAAAAATAATAACAATGTGATCTTTGGCAAATTTTTAAAAAAATGAGCATTTCAATATGTTTTATTTAATATGAAATTAAATGCAAATGGAATTAATTAGATAGTTGATATTCATAAAACTAACAGGATTAATTCTATGATTGTGTCAAAATGTCAGTAACAGGTTTAGTCTACAGCTGATCTAACTTTGCTTATGCTGTCTAATAATAAAATACTGAGCAGTACTATATTGCACATGCACAGCTTCTTTTTATAATTCTTTTTTTGAACTCCAAGGACAGATACATGTATATACATAGATTTAAACACCAGTCACCATCTTAAGTGTTCTGAATCATAATGAAAAGGGTTATCAGAGAATGGCTTTCCCATTTGATAACAGCATTTCCATTTTCTCATTAAAACACATAAACATTATGGGGAATTGCATTGGCCAAAAGTTGCTCACCTGAGGACAAAATGGTATTGGTGTGAACATTTTAACAGTGGTGACAAATAACCCCAAAATGTCACTTTGTCAGTAGAGCATGAATTTTATGGTTTTATAAACTATAATGAAGTCAGTTAAACCTTCAAAATTTAGAGGATGTACTGTCCTGCCAATGAAACTCACAATGATTGTTCATGTATCTCAAAGAAAGGTTAGATTTTTCTTATAGTTCTCCCTATGAAAGTCTATGTAACATTGATGACCCCCGGAGTTAGTCTCAAGGATATAATTTTTACAGCCTATGTACTAAACCTCTAGATGATCTACAAACCAAATATAAAAGCTCTCGGCTTGGCAATTTCTAACAAGAGGAGCTATTAAGTAAAAATTCCCTATATAAATTGATGTAAAAATAATGAACCCCATGGCTGGGGTAATTTTGATATAGGTCAACTGGATTGCAGTTTAATGCCATATATCTAAAGCGATAGCCATTAAAGTTTCAGAGAAGTAAATTTAAGAAGGTTTTAATTAACCAATGACAACGGGGGCAAGGTCAACTTTGACTTGGGGACCATGATTTAAACAATCTTGGTAGAGATTCATTTGAACAACTTTGATAGGACACTATCTATCCAAGGATCATCCCTTTGATGTGTAATCAAAATACAGTAATTGGTTGCAGAGGAGATGTTGTTTAAAGAAATTGTTGACAACAACAAACAAAGGAAAGAGGGTGAGCACAAAAACTCACTAAGAGCAAATTGTGCTTGGTGAGCTAAAAAGATCACTTAAAACATAAACATTATATAAATGGCCTATATGGAACATAGGAAGTTCTATATGATCAGTAATATTTTTACATCATTTCACCTGGCAACAATACAAAACACATACAGTATCAGTTTATTTGTAATAAAATAAACCATTTTTATCATGCAAATAAATGAAGTATGCTTGCAAATAATAAAAATTAAACAACTTCTTTTATTAAATAGGTAAGTCATGCATTTCCCTCCCTTTATAATAATGGCACAAACATGCATTTAATGAAACATAAAGACAGGCAAAGCCTTAGATGAATTATTACACTTAATTGTACTTATAACTTAAATCCTTCATAAATGATTAATTGTTAACCTTTAATGAACTGACAGAGATGTAATCTTTGCTCATAAATCAATAAAATGTATTTAATGACTATACTAACTCAGTAAGATTAAAATCTATAACCTGAAGGCAAATAACTAAGAGTAGCTAACTAGAAAGGAATCACTTAGTTTAACAGAATATTAAAAGTAACATTAAATATACATATATATATCATGTTTGTTTGATTGGGTTTTATGTCACACTGACACAGTATAGGTCATATGGCGACATTTCAGCTTTACTGAAGACCTCAGGTGCCCTTCCGTGCATTATTTCAGGCACGAATGGGTACCCGAGTAGAACCCCGACATTCCATGAGCCAGCTGGATAACTTACTCACACAAAAGAATCCAAAGTTCCTGTTGGAATTCGAACCCACAGGAAATGAAAATAGAATAAAAATATACTGGTTCAATATTTAACAAAAATTGCTTTCCCATGCAAAATAAGATACAAATCAAATGTGATAGAAACAAAATATGTACACCTCCAAATTTTTATTTTAGGCTATTGTGAAAGTCATTTGAGCCGTGTCACGACAAAACCAACATAGTGGGTTTGCGACCAGCATGGATCCAGACCAGCCTGCGCATCCGCGCAGTCTGATCAGGATCCATGCTGTTCGCTATCAGTTTCTCTACTTGTAATTGAGTTGGTAAGCGAACAGCATGGATCCTGATCAGACTGCGCGGATGCTCAGGCTGGTCTGGATCCATGCTGGTCGCAAACCCACTATGTTGGTTTTGTCGTGACATGGCTCATTTGTTTCTTTGACATTCAACTTTAATTTCAGGTGAACAAAATATCTCAGACTTGTTGTGGTTAAACGACTTTACAAGAAAATACATTTAGAAATAAAAAATCTAAAAATTCAACATGTATGAGATTGTTTTCAAAAATATTTCCCTCCTGAAAATCTTGAAAAGAAAAGAGAAGAAGCATATATCCCACAATCCTGCTGTGAAAAGTACATATATACACCACTGTGACTGTTAATGCAATATTACCTGTTGACAGACTTTCTGTTGCAATACCATACAAAGTAAGTACTGTTACAGAATCTTTACAATATATTTACAATAGGGTAAGATACTGAGTCAAACTGATGATCATTTAACATATACAACATATACAATACTTTAAAATTTGTTCCAGGAATATACATTGTACTTCTATAACACACAATGTGCCAACAGATTCATAGACAAAAGTTTGCACAAATCTATTTGTTCTCATAGCACTATCCTTATATTGCCTCTAATTTATTATACAAATAATTCATTGCATTAAAACAACATGTTCCACGGCAACATGAACAAAATATCAGCATGAATACATGCTTAATGGAAGAGCACAAAAGTTATCAATTCTGATATAGATTTCTAAATTATAAATTGTTGTTTTTGATTTCACACAAAGAAATTAACAAAATTCTGATTAGATGGTCATGTATATAAATAGTATCTCTTAATATAATTTCATGTTAATTCTTTAAATTGTTGTTACAGTGAGCATAAGTGCAAATTTTCTTTCACAATAGATGTAAATAATTTAATAATGATTTTCCATGCTCAACTGTCACCTAGCTGTTGACCATTTCCATGCCAATTTAACAATTTTATTTAAAGAAAAATTTCTAACAGTTTTAACCATAGAGTTGAAGCATATGTTAATCACTCTCATAAAACTGTTACTACATTTTAAGGTGCAAATGAAGATTAAGTAAAAGTTTGACCATGACAGAAACTAGCTACAGGAATAATAAAATTGTGACAAATTTAAAGGCTGATGGTGTAAAATGCATACATAAATTAATGGTAACTAATGTACAGTGAAATGAACAAATAAAAGTTCTAATGATAAAGTATTAGAAATGAAGATGAATGACAGTAAAATGATAAAACTTTCTCTGTCTAAACTTGTCTTTCTTTTGCACTACTATCTTACAATGATTTCAGTATTCCACAATAATGTCATTTTGTGGTTATACTGATTGTTCTGTGTCAAAGGTCACTGTTTATGTTAGATATCAAGCATGAAAATACATGTACATGTATATTATAATATACAATATATCATTATCATTCCCACTGGTAGCAGAAAATAACAGATATTCAGTTTCCTAAATAACTGATTCAACCAAGCAACTTAATTTACAAATTCACAAAAGTGTGTTCAAAACGGATATATAAAATATCTTCAGGTCTTAGAAAAAAAGTTGTTTAAATGTTATAAACAGGGAATAATGTGAATGGCATATTAACAAGCAGTAAGTTATATGAGGACTAGTTTCACACACAGATTGCCTACATTATTTTTTTATCTGACAGCAGATCCACTATAACTGATGACTGCTATCTCTTTTTTATGTGTTCCCTTATATTAAAATCCAAGTCAACCAAATCTATTGTAAGGAAGTATAACAGGACAGGGTGCTAAACTCAGTTTTGTAACATGTAACCTCCAAACCTCTTAATAAACCTCAAAATTAACTACACTTTATCTTAATCATTATTTTCCAGAAATACTTTACAATACTAGGAAAATACTGGTTTGCAATGGCTAAAATTCTATACAAGAATAGTCTAAGTCATGTTATATGTAAGTTATCTAAGTCATGTAATGTTGAGTCAATGCTTTGTTAATGGTCATAGATATATTTGAGTTAAAGTTTTTATCATAGTCAAGACAATGCTGTTATGGTCATGCTAGCTGTCAAATTAAGGACACTTGTCAAGATGATATGATCAAAGTCATGTTATATGTTAAGGTCTATGATGATGAAAAGGTAACTGAAATGTTCTAACACCATAAGGTACATGCTGAAACAAGTATACTTGGTAATGAGTACATTGTGCATTATTTACAGTTACCTCTTCCATCAAGTATAATATCTATCTCAGATATTTGGTCCTCCCCGACCTCCTGCGGTCCTGACTTGCCCTGTTGCAGGACCGTGGCGTAACTCTCCAGACGGAATGGCGACGTAGAGGGACTGGGGACAGGCTTACCTGCGTTGTGCCGAGGTGGTGTACCATCTCCTGCCGGTTCTGCACGCTTCAGTGAACCTGCATAGCTGACAGGGTTTGATTGCTGGGTTAGTGGTCTATCAGAACTTCCAGTAGGGGGCTCAGAAACATTACCTCCCTCACACAAACGTCCATCCAAACTAACAAACATAAACAAACAACAATTTTATTACGTTTATAATAATGAAATTCATTCAACTTTGTGACAATGTTCTCCTAAGGTTCAAATATCTATCAAAAGTAACATCGTTTATCAAAACTCTACAAAGCTTGAGAGTTTTTACAGACTCCAAAAGAAACCATAATAATAAGTGGGCTTGACTATTCTCAGTGCTTGTCAGTAAAACAAGAGCCTTAATAATGTTAAATTTTCTAGGTTTAAAAAGGGCAATTATTCAGTCAAAATCCATGTCAGCGTTAGTTATGGCCCTTCCACTGTGACCTATTATGCTTTTAAATAAGCGTTTGAAGTTTCAACCCATTCCCTTCAGTTGTTTTGGAGCTATCAACTTGCATGCAAAACTTTAAGTGTGACGCTGGTGCTGATGACTGGGTGAGTATGATAACTCTCCCAATTCTTCGAACAGTAAAGCTAAACATATCTTACAGTAAAGCAAACAAATTCTGTTGCACTTTGGACCTTCACATAATATTTCACAAGTTCAATAATTTTAATTTCATTTAAATTTTAACTGTTAATAAAAATCTTTTTTAAGAAATGTAAATATAGTGAAGATTCAAACTTACAGACATTTTTGTTTTTCACAACTTGAAAAATAACGTAATGTTTGCATTTTGAAAAAAAAACACAATAAAACTGCTTAAAAGAATTTAAGAGAGAAGTGAATTTCAATTTACCCATGTTGTCTAAGAAGAGTACACTCCCCTCCATCATTAGGATCTAGGTTATATATATACAGGTATCCATCTTGGGAAGCTACAAGCAGGCGAGGGATTTTCTGTATACTGAAATAATAATAAATAATGTAAAATGTGCTTGAAATAAAACTACAAAATGTATACATGTATTAATAATGTATGAAATAATAATACTGAAATAATATCTGTAGCTTTGTGTTACAGAAAAAAATTTTTTTTTTAGTTCATACAGATTTTATTTTAGTTTGATTGTGCAGGAAGCTATTATCCTAGACACACTCTTGAATCCATTCCTGAAACCAACCAGTACTGAGCAATGAGTGTAAAGTTTCTTCCTCAAAGAACCAAGGGCTTGATCCTGACAGGGTCTGAACCCATGCTGCTTGTGTTCCTTAAATTACTGATCTGTTACATTAACTACTCGGCCAATCTGCCTATCCTTTTTGTCCAGAAATATATCATCTGATTGGTAGAACTGTCAAAGATCTACTTTTTGATTGACAAATTATCTCTTTATCATTTTAAAAACTTTACAACAAAATGAATATCATTTAAATCAAACCAGTTAATCTTTGGTTATTTCTTGTTGATTTTCTTTTTAAAATAGATTATTAACAACTTTTGTGACATCTCTCAAGATCTAAATCTTAGCATAATCAATATATCATAAATTTCGAGGATCTCTTTAAAGGAATCAAACTAATGGTAATTGGAAGATATGTAATTAAAGACATTGACTTTACTTACTGTGCATAAAAACAATTACATTGAATTTTGGTTTTATTTTAGATTGATAGTTTATATACTTATTTTTTTTTTTTAGTTCAAGAAAATCTTTCTTTTTTTTTTATTATGATAGAAACGAGGGGATATCAAGAATTATTCTTCAATGAGTAAACACAGTTTCAAAAAGATTTAACCCTAAACTTGCTGATTTTGTTTTATGGAACATGTTCTTCAATATTAAAAATGGTCCACTAATAATTTTTAGGGCTGTCACCAAATGAAATAGGAAGTTATTAAGCAGAGAGTATAGAGCCTGGTCAGACTGGAAGGACTGGCCTAGTTAATACTAGGACAAAAGATTTTCAGTTTTGCTTAAAGCATTGTCGAGTTAAAGAATCAATCCTTAAAATACTAAGAAAGCCCAGTGTTCATGCTGATTTCAAAGAAGAGGAGAATATAAACATTATAGCATGCATAGACATGTATTGATGAATCAGAAAGCCTTTATAAAACTTTTATGTGAGAAAAAATCTTAAAAAATAAAGAAATTAAACATCAATTTAAAATAAATAATCATCAAATGGATTAAATCTTGCAACAAAAGTTAGAAAAACAGTGAGGTTGTGATTTTCTTTCACCCATTACAATAAAATTGAAAGAGTAAAGTCTGTTGGACTTTCATCATGTTTTTATATTTTCCAGGAAGATACAAGAAAATATAGCTGACATATCAACTAAATACTTTCTTATTTGATCACAAACAATATGTAGGATTAGCATGTTTATACTGTCACATATACACTAACATAGTACTGATGCTAATTTGTAACTTCTACAGACAGGGAAGTGTGCTTCTGTGTGAGACAGAATTGATCTCTATTTATTCTCATTACAACAACAACAAAAAATCACATGTGACTTTATTGTAATCTAAAACGGAGTAGTGATTACTATCATAACAATAATCATGTTACAGCAAAACATAGCAAAAGCTTCATATAAATAAATGTGCTGTTAGCTGTAACCTAAAATTTGAATCAGTATTTTTAGGAAGATAAAAACCACAAACACAGCTATGTCTCACACAGTGAAGTTTTGATTTGTGAAAATGTCAGTCTTACAATGCTTACACACTAACAATCAAACTGTGAGTTTAACTTATCCCTTCCATACCCACTTCCATCATATTGTTTTCAATCTTAAACCGTAGTCAGTTCAAACAAATAATATTCAGCTAAAGAAATATAATTCTAGCTAGATCATGAAGATAAAAGGTGGCTGTTCCTAACAAGTCTTAGTACCAAGGTTCAAGTTGGGTCAATTTTAGTTTGCGCCACCAAATGCGTCAATCAGAAAAAGTTTGTGCCAATGGCTCCAAAGTTGCTACCAGTTATATATCATTGTGATAACAAACACATATTTATAAAATTTATTACAACTGTCTATTATCTAAAATAGAAATTAATATGTGGATTCCAATGTCATATCAGGAAACATAATAATAACTCCAGTAGCACTCAAACCAACAATCCTGGATTGAGAATCAGATATTTTGCCCACTAGGACAACTCTCCCGTCAAACAATGAAAGATGATTACATTAAACTTAAGTCTTTTTATTTAAATATTCCATTGTTTGGACATATCAAGCTAAAAAAATCTTACAATCATCACTTAACAAAAAGATTTTTTTTCATAGTTTCCACACAAACAACTAGAACAATACATTCCCTTAATAAATTGTATCTACTAATTCTGCTAAATCAAGTGAGAAATGATTGTGAAAAGCAGCTTTAAAGATTAATCTATGCACAGACAGTGTGATGTAAGTTAAAGTATATCTCCTAGTAATGTAATTCTGAGAGGGCTTATACAAAATAATTTATAATTTAAGAAGGTAGAAATAAGTATTGTGCAGTATGTATTGGGTTAAGAAGAAATAATCAATTTAATTAACACCAAATACACCCTTTACGGGGGTTACTTTCAAACTATAGTTACCTCTGTGCTTCCCTTACACTGTAATAATGACTACAAAATTACACATGTGTGCTATTCTGGTGAATTATATAGCTCTAGTTAAATTGTATCTATACAGTTATGGTTTTATTTTTTTTACATAAATCTAAATTTCTAGTATCATCATACTACAAAATTGAGCACTAATACAGTTTTGCTAGGATGTTCAAGTATAACAGATGTCTATAAAACTTGGTTCACATAGAGTCACTGTTGATGTACATGTACTAGTAACTGACAAAGAAGCATTTAGTGTTGTTATTTATTTACATTACACCAAGAGTGTGGTTCCAGGGCAACCTTTTTTAATTACACAAGAAACATAATTGCCAAGATGATGTTCAAATCTAAATACATGTACATAAATATCTGTTTCTTTATTTTTAATTGTTTTTTTGTTTGTTTCTTTTTTAAATCACTGAGAGGTTCAGCTTTGTCAATTTTCTTTCTAAATTTTTATGATAAATATACCTTATTTTGAATAATTCTTATTATCAATCTTAACATTGAAAAGTTCATGAATAAATTTATCATGGCGAGAGTTAAATAATTAGTCAGAGTAGTCACATAAAAACATCTTTCCTGCGAAAAAAAATTTCATTGTAATTTTGATATCTTTTGTTGTCATTAAAAGCTTGAAATGTGTCAGAAGAAAACAGAAGCCCAACATTACATCTACTGATGGACAGACACACAAACAAACAAACAGGGCAAAGCTAATACAACTCCCTTATGTAGAAATGGCATAAAAATGGAGGTGGCAACTTAATCACAGGCTTCATTATCATTAAAGGGCAAAAATTATGTACATACATATATACATACCTAGCTATTGCACACACGTTTTTAAGGCCTTGGTTAGGAAGTTTACAGACAGCAAAAGCTCTGCCTTGATTAAACATATCAGTGACAGGACTAGGTAAATATGTTGTCAGCTGTTTGGTGGCTGTATTCACATAACTCATCCATCCAGACTGGTCTTCTTGTGGCTTACTACAAACAATATCTTATACATTTTTAATATTATACATTAAAGAAGAAAAAAGAAATACAAAAATTGAGCAGTTTCAGTATGATCACTACAAAAAGAACATTTGTGAAATTCTCGAGTATGCAGGTTTTGAATTATTTCAGTTAAGTTACCTCCCCTAGTTAAAGTGGACAAGATTCTATGGGGATTTTTTTAATCATGTACATCACTACATATGTTAACTGAAAACATACTTTTAAGTTATAAATGTTGTCAAATGAGGACATTTTTATTGCTTTATAATATACGGTCAATATTTGAGAAAAATACATGTAAAGTTTCATACAATGACACATTCCTGAATTTAAGTGAATACTTACGTGTCTTTTTGAGTTTCTAATTTAAATATATGAACAGTCTCTGTATTACTGGATGCACATAGGTATATAGAATCTGAACTAAATGCCAATGAGTATATATGTACACATCTGAAATAACATATCAATATACAAATAAAGTGATATTACCAATTACATATACAAAATTTTACCATTCATAAAAAAATGTCATTTCTTTAACACTGTTACTATCACAGTGAATATGATATGTCACTGTAAACAAGATTTATATATTCATCTAAATCTTAAAGTTACAGCATACCTGGGAAATCAATACTTGATCAATAATTCTAAATTTATCAAAAGATGTATTGTATCTGAAACATCATGAAAAGCAACATTATTTTATTAGACAAAATTAAAATAACAATGATAAATAAAGTTGGCAAACTTAACACAACTATATAGTAAATAATACCTTTTCATTCCTCTTCTAAATTCAAATAATTTTGACCCATCAGGAACAGAGAACACTCGTATCACAGTACCCTACAAACACAAGGTCAATACACAGTACTAAACAATACAAAAACTGAGGCAAAGTCAGTAACAAAAAATGTTTGAAATGTAGATCCAACTTCAAGATTATAGTTTTTCTATGCCCTGTCTATAATCTCAGGATTATCTTTGAACAAACTTCTTTATAACCTTGGACCCTGGTCTAATACACAAAACTCCTAGTTTAATACTGAAACAATGTTCTTGCAATTCTGATATAGCAATTTTCTATCTCCTTGAGAGGGGTTGGACAAACAAGTAAGATAGATAGATAGTCAGATAGATAGTCACAATATCTAACATTTATGAAGGCCAAGGTCACTTATGAGTCACGATCAAGTTCAGTCTAGTCAACTTGAAGGTCTCCAAAGGGGTTGTTCTGCCCAAAGTATTGTCCAAAGGGTTGTTATGCCCAAGTATGGAGGCAATCCATTAAGAAATAAATTTATGACCAACGTTTTTGAACAGCATTGAAAACAACAAAATGACTGTCACAATAGTTCTGACTTTTTTCTTATACAGAGTCAAGCTAAAAATGATTGTCTTTGAAAATGATAAAATTGTTGCTAAACATATCTGAGTGACAATATTGTTTTTGAACATATCTGACAATGTTGTTGCTAACATATCTGACAATATTGCAATATTGTTCAGGCTTTTTATGTTGGGTTTTATGTTGCACCAACACAGTATAGGTCATACGGCAATTTCCAGCTTTACTGGTGGAGGAAGGCCTAAGGTGCGCGTGTGCATCAATTCAGGCACAATCTATAAGCTTCTCACATGTAAGAATCCTAAATCCCTGTTGGGATTCGAACCCTCAGTGGTTTGAAGTCAACAACCTTTACCACAAGACCAAAGATGCCCCATATTGTATAGCTATCAATACATTTTAAATTACAAATGCTTGCAACGACATGGACTTTAATACCCTGACACACCAGTCAGCAAATCTCTGCAATCTGACCAGGCTCCGCTACCTGCTCAGATAATAAAATATTATTTTGATATTACAATCCCTCTAACAATCCTATATTCAAAATAAGACAAGTTCATTACACATATTCAGCATAGTATAGAGGTTTATTATCTGCACACAATGTACAGATCATGGAGGTTTTTTTCTCAATTTCTGCCATAAACTTAGTATCTTACTTTTTCTGAAGCAGTTGCTATTTTTGTTCCTTGAGCATTGAAGGTTATGGCAGCTAAGGGGTTATCATGTGCTGGTATCATTGTGACAGCTCGCTGAAATATGAAAATAATTTCTTACATATGATATCATATCAAATTTCCCATATGTGTTGTGCATGGTTCAAATGATTTTCTATTACTTAACAATAGCCTTCTACATAAATTCAAAATATATTTATCCCTCATTCTAACTAATTTGTATCTTAAAGGGCCTCCACTTTGGTTTTTTCATGACCGGTCTGGAAAATATTTTTTGAAATTAATGTTCTATTTGATGTTGGTATAGACCAATTATGTGTGTGCAAAATTTCAGTTCATTCAGTCATTTCGCTTTTCCAGAATAATTACTTTTCACTCAAATCAGGCAAAGAATAGCAAAAAAAAATTAATTGCTTTCATTATAATAAAATAATAATATTTCTTATAATCTTTTGCATATCTTTCAGTTTTAGGTGTCTCACCTGTTCTATGTAAGAAAATCAAATTTTAAGGGTTTTTTGCTTGATTTTGGAACTCAGTGAGGTTCCTTTAATTTTAAAGTAAAAAACTTATACAAAATGTATAGCTTGTGAACAACTTGAAAACTTACCAGATTTATTGTATCAAATATTTGAACTTCTCCAATCTGGTTACTACCGGGGTAAGCTAGGAAACAGTTATCATTGTTAATGGAGAGTGCACATAAACCTTGTGGATTGGGTGGGGTATCACGTATAGTATGTAGAACTTTCATATCTCTTATGTTGTGTATGTATAAACTCTCCTCCAAACATACTATCAGTCTCTGTAACAATTCAAGAAAATTTCATTGAGAAATTCATTCAGACAAATAAAATAGCAAAATAATCTCATTAGTATAAGGTACTTATTGTGACTTTCAAGCTTAACTGGCGGATGAAGACCTAAGGTGCCCCTCCACAAATTATTTCAAGCACAAACGAGCATTTAATCAACATTTTACACAGCAATTGTTTATCATGTAGATGACTTGAATAAAAACAATATAAGTAACAATGCTTTAATGCCTTTATGTATTTATGAGCAATATTCAGACAGAAAAATGCAAATTTGACATTCAACATTTGTCATCTACCAATTCCGCAATTAATTTTAATTCTAATTTCAATGTGTTTCTGGAAAAATAGACTAGACCTTAGAAATACTAGAGTCACTAAATTCTGAACGACAAAATCTCAAGTTTATTTTTTGCTAATCCTTTAATTCTTGATTATATAATTATCAGTAATACTATAAATTACCTGTCTATTTAATTTTACTGCTAATATAGAATTAGAGTAGCTATAGTTGCATATTTCTGTGCCCTTCTTAAAATGACAGACTTTAAGTTTCCTTGGTGATGAAAGACTAACAATGGCAACCAGACTACTGGAGAATAATCTCTCCACAATGCTGATATCTTCACATGCTATAAACAATAAAATAATTCTAATAGAATGAAAACATGTACTATCATAATTAAACATATGAGCCAAATCATGACAAAACCAACGTTAATGCGTTTGCGACCAGCATGGATCCAGACCAGCCTGCGCATCCGCGCAGTCTTATCAGGATCCAAGCTGTTCGCTATCAGTTTCTTTACTTGTTTATGTTATAGGGTCTGAAAGCGAACAGCATGGATCCTGATCAGACTGTGCGGATGCACAGGCTGGTCTGGATCCATGCTGGTGGCAAACCCATTATTTTGGTTTTGTCATGATGCGGCTCATATATATTATGAAAAACAGTTCCACATGAACAAATATAGAATAAATAGCATTATTTGTTTAGATATATACATTTTGTATTTCTACTGTGTAGTCTTATATTTCTACAAAAAGAATTATTTGAATGTGACAAAAATCATTTTCATTCTCAATTTTTTTACCTATAGATTTCAAATAATTATAAAAATGTACTGTTATGAAACATCTTATCAGCTTTTTCCTATGATTCTATTTTGTCCTTATTTATTGAAGAAATAACTTTACCATTACTATCATAAATGTGGTCAAGTTTTTCCACAGAACTTAATGAAAACAATTTGTATCCAGTTTTCTTGCCTACCGCTAAGGATCTGAAATATAACATACACAGAATTATTACCGAATCTGTAAAGAACTTATATATTATTGATCTTAATTTGATGAAATTTTGTTATAACAAGACAAACTTGTTATGTGATTACATGTTTGGTATATTAAAATACCTACATGTATATACACATAATAATATATATTGTATATTTACCATTAATAAATGAAGCTAGAAAATAGAAATAAATAACAACAAAGCTTGGTATGTAACCTTCAAAAAGGAAAAGAGTCAACTCGGCCCTATACCAATTCGGCACGGGTCAACTCGGCCCACTTTACAAAAATATATATAACGTATTAACTTTGCTTTGCATGTTGTTAAGGTAAATGAATAATAAGAAATATCTTATTATTTTATAATTATATATTGTACTTCTGCTGAAATAAAGTATATTTAGAAAAAAATGTTATTTATTTGTCTTGCAGATTCGATAAAATTAATATAGATCTTATAAAAATGTGTTTCCTTAGATGCATTTTGTTTGTAAAGTAATATGAAAAAAATGAAACAAAAACGTGTTCACTTAATAACATACACACACACTGATTGATAATAATAGCCCGTGACAATAGGAGTCCTTTAATGTCTTTTAACAATTTCATTTAATTTGTTTGTAATTGTCAAAAGCTTTATATTAAGATTATCATAAAAAAGAAACAACCCTTTGAATAAATACAGATCGTAAAAAACATAGCAATATAAGATAATATAATATATATAAATATAAATATATATGTTCAAAATATACAATAAAACACTAAATACAAGATGCTTATATTATAAGCATCTTGTATTTAGTGTTTTATTGTATATTTTGAACACATTTCAAATACGTATATACTGCTTGTTTCTGGAATAATTAATTTCTAAACAGAACAGAAGAGTAAACTTTATTTTCAGACTTGTACAAAATACATCGTCATACACAATACAATCAATTAAATATATTTAAGTATAAGTCACATTACATAAGTCAAATGTTTAAACTGAAATACTTGGATTTTTAACACGGATTACTTTTGACGGATTACTTTTAAACTGTGAAAAAATTGTAATGGAAGACTTGTGTATTCAGTGCCGACTTGTAGTCGGAGATGATGATGCTGCAGTAGAATGTGAATGGTGCTTACAATGGCAACACATTCATTGTGATTCAGCAGACATTTTCACAAAAAATCTTACGATTTATCTTAAGTTTTTCACTTACGATAATCGTAAGTTAATTCTTAAGTCATTTTCACAAAGCCACTGGTAAGTTAAAATTTTATCTTAAGATAAAAAATTCACTTACGATAAATCTTACGACAAAATCATCCCTAGCAACGTTCATTTGATAGTGATGTGCATGCTCTATATTTGATTTCGGTTTTAAAATCAAGTAATCAAGAGCTTGAAATATCTATTGAACACAATCAAATTTCAATAAGAACAAAAAAATGATTCAAACTGATATAATTTATATCTTGATTGAAGATAATTGTATATATCTAAAAGATTCAGAAAGGTCTACTATGTTATAAAAAGGTACCACTTGTACATGCTGGCAATGAAATCGAACTCACCAATTGTACAAATTATAAGTTTTCAATAATACTAGTCTACAGTATAGTTCACATTATTTTAAACTATTCATAACCCTCTCCATCGTGACGTCATCAAGTCATGACGTCACAAATGTATATGTTGAAAAATAATTATACCTCAATTTGTGTTATTTATAGCATACTGTTTGCTTAATATTTAGTTGTCCTCTAACTTTTTGTTTGTTTTTATTCAGTTTAGGTAAGAGATACATGATATTTACCCTTAACCCATTACTTCATGAGCATTTTGTGAAAAAATGCCTGTTTTCATTGAAAAGTCTCCCGCTACAAGTTCAAATTGCTATAATACTATAAAAACTGCTTCAATACTTATCAAACTTGGCACAAATGTTGACTGGACCATTGACTTTGAAACAACATGCACAGACTTAAATTATCTGTTACCATGGCAAAGGGGAGCATCTCAAAATTGCCAAAATCACTATTTTGCGTTGATTTTTTTCCATCAAAATTGATTTCAAAGTGCTGCACTTTCAATTGGATTATGCGTAAGATAGAGTCAAATGAGGTTAAACCTATCTAAGTCAGAAATACAGTGAGATACGCAATGGGTTTTATCTTTACTTGCAATTCTACTGAATCAGAAAAGCCTCGCTCTGCTGTAGGTTCGGAAACTGTCAATAGCCGTGTAATATATAATAATTAAATAAATGTGATAACAACAAAACTAAATAGTTAATAATTGAAGAAGTGGGTCTGAGTTGACCGTGGCGGAGTTGGTATAGGGCCGAGCTGACTCGGGGCCGAGTACGTTTTAAGGGCGGCTGAGCCGGATTCTTCAACAAAAAGTGGTAACTTTATGCAGTGGTATTTTCCTGATGGTAGTAACCTCTCAATTATTCTTAGTTTTAATTGACTATATTCTTTCTATTAGTACCTATTTACCCAAAATTATTTTTTGTTTATTGAAGCTACAGATATCATCTATAATTTTTTCAGCTTTCTGATTCGGCCGAGCTGACTCGGGGGCCGAGTACGTTTTAGGGCCGAGCTGACCCGGATTCTTCAAAAATGGTACATTTATGCAGCGGTACATTTCCTCCATGGTACGTAACCTCCAAATTCCTATTTTATTGATATATCTTTCCTGTATACCATTAACCAAAAATTATTTCTTTGTTCTAGTTGAACCTACAGGATATATCACCTGCTTAGAGTGATCGAAAACGATTTTAAAGCAGTATGATGTAGATGTAGATATCATAATTTTTCAGCTTTCTGTTTCAGTTTAATTCCGGTCCTACTAAACACTGCTAAGGACTCCTAAGGACCGCTAAGGACTGCTAAGGAGCCACAAAGGACTACTTCAAAGAGGACAAGGACCTAAAAGATACCTTTCTAGGCATTCTTATATATTACATGGTAATTATTTTTTAGTGAAAAAAAATATAATTTTAAAGAAAAAATATGATTTTGGTGAATAATTTTTTATGAGTTGTTCGGGACGGCTAAGGATCTGCTCAGATAACAAAAGACTGCTAGTGAGGCCAAAGGAACCTTAAAATACCTCCTAGGCGCATTTTATAATACAGGTAGTATGTCTTCGTGAAAAAAATGTATTTATTTTTAGAAAAAATATCATTTTAAGTGATAAAAATTTGATGTTTTTGAGGAGAGTTGTCGGGCCGTAAGGACTGCTAGGTGACTACCAACTGCTAGGGAGGCCAAAGGACCTTCAAATCCTCCTTGAACATTCTTATAATATATGGTTAGTGTTAATAGACAAAATGTATTTCGTAAGAAAAAATGTAATTTTGGGTGATAGAGATTTATGCTTCGATGAGTTGCTAGGACGGCTAAGGATGCTGCAGGTGCTAAAAGGACTGCTAGGCGGGCAAGAACCTCTAATTTTCTAGGGGAGGCACAAAGGATTAAAATAACTATTGGGGGATTCTTATAATTTTCATGGTAGTATGTTTAGTGACAAAAATTGTATATTTTAGGAAAAATATCATTCTAGTGATAAATTCAATGTTTTTGAGAGCAGTTAGTCCGGACGGCTAAGGAATGCTCAGGTGACTAACAACTGGCTAGGGAGGCACAGGACTTCAAGTTTCGCTCTGCTATAAACATTCTTATAATATATAGTAAGTAAGTTATAGACAAAAATGTAATTATTGTTAAGAAAAAATTATAATTTTGGTGATAGAATTTATGCTTTCGATGAGTTGCGGACTGGTAAGGACTGCTCAGGTGAAAATGGACTGCTAGCAGGTCACAAGACGTATAAATATTTCTCCTAGGGAGGACAAAGGACTTAAAATATGTTGGGGCTTCCTTTATAATTCATGGTAGTATGTTTAGTGACAAAAAATGTTATAATTTTTAGAAAAATATCATTTTAGTGATAAAATTTCATGTTTTTGAAGTGAGTTGTCGGACGCTAAGGCTGCTCAGGTGCATAACAAGCTGCTTTAGGTAGGCACAAGGACCTTAAAATCCGTCCTGAACATTCTTTAATATATAGTAGTAAGTTAATAGCAAAAATTGTATTATTGTAAGAAAATTATAATTTTGGTGAATAGAATTTATGCTTTTCGATGAGTTTGCGGGACGGCTAGAGGACTGCTCAGGATGCTTCGAAAGGACTGTAGGGACCTTAAATAGGCATTTTTAAGTGACGGCACAAGGACCATTAAATATTTGCTGTAGGGCAATTCATATAAGATAACTATTGGTAGTAATGTTTAGTGTTAAAAATGTATAATTTTTAGAAAGATATCATTGATAGTTGATATAAAATTCATGTTTTTTGAACGAGTTGTCGGAAGCTAAGGACTGCTCACAGTGTGCCATACAACTGTTGCTAGGGAGGCACAGGGACCTTCAATCCTCTTAATACATGTCTTATAATATAATTAGTGGTTAGTAAGTTATGACAAAAAATGTATTATTTGTAGAATAAAAATATAATTTTGGTGAATAGAATTTATGCTTTGCGATTGAGTTGCAGACGATAAAGACTGCTCAGGTGGACGAAAGGTACTGCTAGGCTAGGCAGAAAGACCGTCGCTAAAAGTACAAGAATTTCACACCAAGGAAGTGAAGTGTGTAATTGATTCTGTATGGAGAACACAGACCTTCTTGGTTCTGTGCGAGGCAGCATCGGCACTTTCCACAACCTTTTTAAGGAAAATGAAAAAACCACTATGACTGAGATCATGATAAATTGTATTTTGTTGAAATATTATTTAGTATATTAACTTATTTATCTGTATATTTATGATATTTGTAATAAGGTAAGACATAGAATCATTGGGTCCTGCTGAGAGTGCACATTGCTGTGCAAGTTAAATGGCAATGTTATTTCGGAACAAACAAACATATAATGCAGGGCTGTTTTTTTTGAAATATACTTGCATTGCAATTACTTCTGTGTTAGGTGTTTTCGCGCCAATCGATTAGTGCCAACACTCTAATTAATACATTAATTGTGACTTAAAGTTTTTTTATAATAGCTATGCTTCAAAATATAGGAAAAGACATTGTATATGCTAAAATTGCCTCTAATTTTTTATGTTATAGGTAGGATGTAATCACTGAAGCTTTCTTTTGATTGGGGTTTTTTGGGGGTTTGGTTTTTTTTTTTTTTGGGTGATAGTGGAGTAACCAGCCAATTTATCTGTTTCGATTTTCTTTACTATTAGTTTTTTAGCATGACATAGAAAATGTAATGATTTCGCGATGAATATATGATCACTTGGTATAGGTACCTTATTATATTTATTTAAACATTTTTACAATAAAATGCATTATGAGGAGGAGAAAATAAAGTGATTGAAAAACTAAAACAATTTCTCACGCACATATATTTAGTTATCCATTGTTGACACATAATGCGGCATTAAGGCATGCAAAACTATGTTACTGGTGCTTTTGATAGTCTCAACAATGTTAAAATTTCATAAATCTGCCCTTTTCTCGGCATATAATATGATAAAGTTTTTTGTCTGTATCATCAGTATTAAATATATATGAGCTTGCGTCACGAAAAATGCAACAATAGTGCGTTTTGTGACGATAACTAGGTAACATGGATCCAGACAGCTGCGGACCCGCGAGTCTGATCAGGAATACATGCTGTTCGCTATCAATTTCTCTACTGTTAATAGGGTTTTGTAAGCGAACAGCGTGGATGCCTGATAGACTGCGCTGTCGCAAAGCTTTATGTTGGTTTGTCATGACGCGGCTGCATATGGTGCCTTACTTAATATCAGCAAAGGGAAGGTTTTTAAACCCTAAATCTGAAAGCAACCGATATTATTTTTTCTAACGAATTTAATTATACATAACTATGATTATATGTTACTGGCTAAGTTTTAGTGGAACAACAATTTATGCAAACATAATATTAAGCTTAAAATATGAAATTTGGACACATTATAGAGGATATTGTGAATAGAGTGTAGTTTTAATACTATTTATTGAAAGAGTTTGAATAAATCATATTATGCGAGGCCCTCTGGCGAGCATAATACTGTTTTATTCAATGAGTTTTCATAATTATAGAATTGAATCTACACATAACTAATATTTTTTATACACATATAAAAATAGAGAAAGCATGAACTGTTAAAATGAGTATTCTACAATGAGCGTAAATGGCATAGTGTAAGCGCTATGTTTATATATAGTCGCAATGACGCGTCACGTAAAGTCGTTATTAAGGCTAGTGGTAATATGCGTTTTTATAATGGCTTTATAAGCATGTCACGGCAGCGGGGTTTATGTGTAAAAAATAATATATATATAGGTAAGTTTTTTTTTAAGGACTGAAGTGGACAGATGAAAGAAAAAAAAAAAAAAAAAAAAAAAAAAAAAAAAAAAAAAAAAATAAAAAAAAAAAAAAAAAAAAAAACAAAAAAAAATACGAAATGAAGCAAATGACTTCTTTTTTACAATAACAACTTAGACTTTTCTGTTCGAGATGGAAAAGTAGTTTAGCTTTGCAACTGTACTAGAATATTTTCACACCTAAAATTTAAATCAGATATCATAACAGAATAATGCTTATCAAGGCTATATATTCAACAGAAAACTATTAAAGTAGGATATATAGGAATGTTTGAAGTGAATTGTGGTTAAAATTAATCAATGGTTAATATTTATTTTAAGATCTATTCTTTTTACTTCTAATAAAAACAAATATCTATCGCCAGCCTCATAAAACAGTGGGATATGATGCTACTATATTACATAAGATGGGACTTGGAGCAAGCTTATTTGGAAGTTAACAAGCTGTTATTTGGGAGTGTGTATTGTATTATTGGGGACATGTGTGGAATATGGATTCAAACCTAAGGTGGGGTGCAATATAGGGTGATATATATAAACAGTGGGAGGGACTTTACTGTAGAGAATGTATTAAGGTAGGCGCTGTAAGATCAATTAAAAGTCTACACAAAGGATCTATTGAAATGCATTTTTTTTTGGCCAAATTTAGTTCAATGAGAAAAAAACAACCAGAAAACAATATATTTACCAACCCTGAGTAAAAGTATTTGTCTCATATTCCAGCACATTGTCATATACTTGACAATATAATTATTATGAAGAAATTGAAGGAAGTATCATAAAGAAAAAGGATTTTAATATATGGTTATGACCCAGTTAATGAAAAAGTGATATATAGATTACAATTGTTTGTAAACAAAGTCTTAAACAAATATTTTGACTATAAATTTTAATGAATGATTCAGATTGTCATTATATGAAACATTACATAGAGAACTATGGCAATACTGGCGAATAATGGAACTTATAAATAAAGCTGAATATAATACATCTAATATAGGTATACTGTTTGTAGACATTTCACAGAATAAAATAAATATTTGCATCAATTGGGTAGTAATAATTCTAACATTTTTAAAATGCAGATCTTAAATTTTTATGAAAATTTTTATTTGGTATGGTATTTAGGCTATGTTTTAGTAAATAGAATTCAGCAGCTTATATGAAATTGATAATTTATTTTTAAGCTGTATATATCTATTAAAACATAATCTGATTATAGGTATATACTATTGTCTTGTAAATAAATATATTATAGGAGTTACTGTCTTGTATGATAATTTTGCTTACCCATGGTTAATGACATTATTGGAAATAAAGAATTTCTTTTCATTATCTATGTTTCTTCATTTAATTCAGACAGTTCATTCAATGTCTATGCAACTTTTTTCATTTTGAAATACAAAAAGAAAGGAACTCCTTGATGCAAGGAGGATTGATTCTTGTATTTTTGCTGAAATTTGTTCTATTTGTTTACATAATTGAACATTATGTATTATTTGAGCAAATAAAGAGCTATTATCATTATATTAAAACCTAAAATCGGGACTTTTGAGAATTTGAACATGCTTAGTGTACATTTCCCCAAAATGTAACAAACAGCCCTGCGCGGCGTTGTAATTTTGGGTTTTCTAGAACAAAAAATGATTAGAAAGTCATAGATTTTTTGATGTTTTTTTTAGGAATTGTGTTGCATATTTTGATTTAAGAATGATTTGGTGTTTTGTATCTTTTTTAAGAATTGACATTTTGCAGAATACATTCATCAATAGTTATCTTTTCTGTGATATTATTATAACTTTATATTTGACATAGATAGTCTATTTACTGTTGGCGAAGGACTTAATTTGTTAAGCAATAACACATTTTCAAATACATGTATATGAAAAATGCGATTGATTCATAATTGATATGTGTTTTGTATATATATTCTTTTTTATATGTGCTTGTAGCCATTTATATGTACAGTCGGATGTGTTCATGTATATAGATTGTTTGATATGTGTTTAAGACTGGCTTATTATTGATATGTTGTTGTTATATAAATTGTACTACTGCAATTTTTGTCAGGGTATGTTTTGTTATATAGATGTTCTGATGTGTGTTAGAGACGGCTTTCATATGTGATATTGCTTAAACATAAAATATGTATACTTTGCTTTTGTTTGTAGGGTAGTCTTTGTTTATAGTGTTATGATGTGTGTTAGAGACCGGCTCATATGTGATATATGCTTTAAAACATAACATATCAAGTCCTTTTCGCAGCCTGAGCTAGTCCTTAGCGGTCCGCTGAACTGCATGAAAAGCAATTATATTCTTCACAAATTATATTTTTTTTAATAATTACATTTTTGTCTATTAATTCTACTATATATTAATAAGAATGTTCTAGGGGGATTTGAAGGTCTTTGTGCCTCACTAGCAGTTGTTTTCGTGCACTGAGCAGTCCTTAGCGGTCCGACAACATCTTAAACATGCAATTTTAATCACTATAATGATTATTTTTCCTTAAAATTATACATTTTTATCACTAAACATACTACATGTATTATAAGATGCCTTACTGTTTTTAAAGGTCCTTTGGTTGCTCTTAGCGAAATATTTTAGGTCGTAGGCATGTCTTTTTGCACCCTGAGCAGTCTCTTAGCGGTGCGGCGTTCTGCATGCGATAAGCTAATTTATACAAAACATTATATTTTTTTCTTAGCAATAATACATTTTGTCTATTAATTACTCCTATATTATAAAGAATGTTTACGGAGGGATTTTGAAGGTCTTTGTGCCTCCGCTAGTCAAGTTGTTTAGTGCACTTAGCAGTCCTTTATATAGGCGGTCGAGCAACTCTTCAAACACATGAATTTTATCACTATAATGATATTTTTCTTAAAAATTATACATTTTTTGTCAGCTAAACTACTACCATGAATTATAAGAATGCCCAACCAGTTATTTTTTAAGTCCTTTGGTGCCTTCCTAGGGAATTTTATAGGTCTTTGTGCTGCCTGCAATCGCTTTCGCACCTGAGCAGTGCTTTGCGTCCGGAACTATCTGAAAGCATAAATTCTAATAAAATTATAATTTTTTTTTCTTACAATATAGCATTTTTGTCTATTAAAGCTTACTACATATATTATAGAATGTTCTAGGTGAGGGATTTGAAGGGGTCCTTTTGTGCCTCCTAGCAGTTGTTTAAAAGTGCACCTGAGGCAGTCCTTAGCGGTGCGACAACTCTCAAAAACATGAATTTATTATCATAATAATGATATTTTTCGTTAAAATCATACATTTTTTTCACTAAAGCATACTACAGATGTTTATAAGAATGCCTTCAGGTCTATTTTAAGGTAGCTTTGTGGCGTCCGTTCAGCGAATTTTTAAGGTCGCCTAAGCGTCTTTTTTCGGCACGCTGAGCAGTCTCTTAGCGTCCGGCAACATCTATCGAAAGTCATAAATTCTATCACAAAATGTATATTTTTTTTTCTTACCAATAATAACATTTTTTGTCTATTAACGTTACTACATATATTTAAAAGAATTGTTCTAGGAAGGGATTTGAAGGTCTTTGTGCCTCCTAGCAGTTGTTAGTGGCACCTAGAGCAGTCCTTTAGCGGTCCGACAGTCTTTTTAAAACATGATTTTATCACTATAATGGATATTTTTTCTTACATTATAACATTTTTTGTCACTAACTGATTAGGCTACATGAATATATAAGAATGCCAACGTTTATTAGGTCATTTGTGCTCCCTAAGGAAATAATTTATATTTCTCTCGTGATCAAATTGGCGACCGACGGATCTAGGTATTATAGTTGGTAGTGTCATTATAATCCATACATTTGAGCATGCTATTCAATCTTCAGTTTGACGTGTTAATTACGCCATGAATTTATGTACTGAAGAAGCGGTTCTTCGATTGATATCCGTGGAGTCCCCGTATCTAGTTGTGCGTATGGATCTGAATGGGTTGTTAATTCCAACCCTGTTTGCTTTCGTCGAAAGTTTTCAGTTTTAGGCGTTCGGGTGATTGTGAGTAGTGTACTCGACTACGGTGAGCGCTGTATGACAATTTGTTTGGAAGTAAATTATTAGGTCTTTGTGGCTGCTAGCGTCCTTTTCGCACTGAGCAGTCCTGAACTGCGCATCGAAAGCATAAATTCTATCACCTTAAAATTTATATTTTTTCTTAAATAATACATTTTTGTCGTTAACTTACTACTCAGTATACTTTATAAGAATGTTATATGGAGGGATTTGAAGGTCCTTTGTGCTGCCCTATGCGTTGTTAGTGCACTGAGCAGTCCTTTAGGGGTCTCGGCAGACTCTTCAAACTGAAAAATTATTTATCAATAAAATAGACTTTTTTCTTTTAAATAATATCATTTTTGTGTATAACATACTGTACCTTGTATTATAGAGGATGCCTAGGGTTTTTAGTCCTTTGTGCTCCCTAGCCAGTTCTTTCGTGTATTCTTGAGACACGTCCTTAGCGGCGACTTATACTGCATAAAATCTTTCATAGCCAAAATCATATTTTTTCTTAAAATTATATTTTTTTTGGCACTTAAATATACGGGGAAGTACAAGGCGGGTTCCGCGAGCGGACCGGGCTTTGGCTTGCGCCGTCTATAGACTACGTGTCATTTAAAGAAAATCAAATAAACAATGACATTAATAAATTCAATAGAATTCTATACCTATGCATGAAATTTTCAGTTGTCAGTTCAGTCGGGCGGCGCCATTTTTAATGTAATTCAATGAGTAATAGGCGGGATATTCCGATAACGTTGACAATCGCCACTTTTCGGATAAATATAATAGTCGAGTATTCGAGTGAAAAGCGAAGCGTGATATAATACCGAATGAGCACTCTATTAACACGGTAAAAAAATATTTATTTGTTTTTAATCGTCTTCCCCGTTCATAGGCTTTACCTAATTTCCATATTACGATGTATATATAGAATGGCTAGGAGGTATTTTAAGGTTCCTTTGCTGCCTCTTTAGTATCCTTTGTGGCTCTTAGCAGTCCTTAGCGTGCCTTAGGAGTCCTTAGCAGTGTTTAGTGGACCCGTTTGAATTGCAACGGAAAATAATAAAAAACTAAATTTAACTTACTTATTAATCAGTAATATTCATATATTTTGCTAAAGCAAGGGATTGCTTTAATACGATTACTTTATTAAACCATCGTTATTAAATTAACGCAGAATAGAACTGCAGTTTTTATTCATTATTAGATTACTCGGCCAATTAGATTATACTTCATCCTTTTTTCAACAGTACTGGATAAAATCTTACGTGCGTAAAGGATCGGACGTGTTCGTCCTGCGTTGAACCTAAGTCATGAGTCCAGTGCAGACTTTAGATACGCAGTATAATAAAGTATCGTGATTGTAAGAATCTTATTCCGTTCATTTTTTATCTATTGTTCAGGTTCTGTTTACTACTTCTGACATTTTGTGCAATAACCTAATTTGCTGTAATTTGATTGGTTACAAGTTTCAATATCTCGGACAGAGAAATGAAGCTAAAGTTACACAAGTTGCTTAAAGAGTCATTGAAATTTTCATAAACCTTGATTTATTTTTACAACATGCAAATAATAAGTATACTGTGCCGCTATGATAATGTGAGAGTGACGTTGCATTTTTTGTGTACACAAAAGTTTACAATCTTTGTCTGAATAGGTAAAACAGGGTATTTAGAAGTGAATATGATTCAAAATCAGAAATAAAATTTGAAAAGTCTCGATGGCAAAGTTGGTTAAGTCACTAGGATGCCATAGAAATTAAATTGTATCATGAGTTCGAGCCACACAAGTTGTCAAACCTTTTTTTCCTTTTTCTTTCCCTATTTTTATTTTTACATGAGATGCAAATTAATTGGAATATAAAGGCAGTTTTGTTATAATTTCGAATAATTTACTCGTATATATACCGGAAATAATAATTTTTATTCTGTGTAGTGTGCAATATATATTAGTAGTACTTTTGCAGTGCATAAGTTTTTCGTGCCAACTTAACTATAGTTGAAACAATTTATGTACATGTATGGATTCCGTATCAGGTTGTACCAACTTGCTAGATATAGCAACATTTAAAAACAAAAGTGAAATGAGAAGTTAATAGAAAATAACACAGCGCTAATAATCTTTACAAGAAAAAAAGAAATTCTTAATCGATTAATAATTATACAAAAAAATTTGGGTCTTGCATTGATATGTAACTAAAAATTTACCACACAACTTTACCTACTGCGTTACGCCGACAGTTGATAAATTTGTCGTTTTTTAAATTTATATGTCAAGCCTGCTTGACTTAAGATATTAAATACAATATGATAACTGTTTTACACCGTTAAAGTGGACTTGACCACCGCGTCACTAAATAATTATCCTAAACGCACAGTAATGTTGTATCATTAGTCTCCTAAAAAATTTGTTATTGAAGCATAAATTTCGGTTATTATTGAGAATCTAGTCATGTCTTTTTTTATTTTATGGGTACAAAATCATTATTGTCAATCATTCTCCTGCAGATGTCTTTAAATATAAAATTTTCCATTACATGTTATAATGTTGAATACTGTTTAAGCCAGTAAAACTGAGCCTGCAACATTTTCAATTTTGCCGTTTTGAACTTTCTTTAGGGATTCTATTTTTCTAAACTTTGATTTGAAAATGAAATCTTTGTGACAAACCTTATCGAAAGCTTTGCAGATCTATATCAAAGAAAACTGTCTGATTTCTAACCCATCATCTACAGCTGAATGTCAGACGTTTCACTCCCAAGACGTTTCACTATTGAGACATTTCACTCCCATTTAGTCAATTGTATGGACGTTTCACTCCCAATTTTTAGAGATGAAAGTTAACAAATTTTGATTTCTTTAATATCAAACAGTGTAAAAAGGAAATTCAATTTAATGTTTCATTTTGTTGATTTCAATGGTATTGTTAATACGAATTATTAGAAGATTACTCATTTAATTATGGGTTGAGTGATAAGAGGTGTAAGTGAAAGACAAATTTCTGAAATATCACGTTTATTATAAGTGTAACAACATGAGAAATTTTTATTTATAGTAAATTTAAAAAAATAGAATAACATATAAAGAACATCAAAGATATATTATAAGTATCAGTTTAAATATTGAAATCACTACCAGTGAGTCCATGTTTACAAAAGACCAAATAGTTAGTTATATTAAAGTGTTATTTTAATCAAAAATATTTTATATTTAAGTGAAATAATGTGATAATTGCACATATGGATCAAAGAATAGAAAAACACCTTATTTCAAAACAACAATAAAGAAGATAAGATAACTAAAATGATAGAACTTAAAGTACTGAGTTTTAAGTCATTGACAAAAAGTGAAATCCCCCTTTATTTTTATTAAATTTAAGGTCTATTTTAGTTCAATTCAATTCAATATTTTAGGTCTATTTTAGTATATCATGAGTATCAAAATGATTTTGGTATAAAAAGGGAGTGAAACGTCTTCAAGACGTTTCACTCCCATTTTGGAGTGAAAACGTCTTGTGTGAACCGTCTTGGTGTGAACCGTCTCAATAGTGAAACGTCTGTCTACCTCTACAGCTTTACAAAAAAGTAACATAAAGGACGTAAGGTGCTTGACAGATGAGTCACATGATGTGAAACCGCCTGTAAAGTGGACAGAAAGTTGTTATCCCAAAAGAAATATTACAAATGTTTGAATACAACACGTTCAAAAACCCTTTCATGATAGCATAGTAGGGATATTGGACGATTGTTATTTGGCATAGAAGGGTCGCCTTTCTTGAACACGCCAATGAATTGTTCAAGAATGTTTAACTCTCATTTGAGAGTGATTTATAATTCTGAGAATTATTTATATCACATGTAAAATACAAAAAAATATTGTGATATATTTTTATCCTAGTGTGTGTGTGTGTGTGTGTGGGGGGGGGGTATTTTCGGTCTAAATAAATAATGTGATAATTGCACATATGGATCAAAGAATAGAAAAACACCTTATTTCAAAACAACAATAAAGAAGATAAGATAACTAAAATGATAGAACTTAAAGTACTGAGTTTTAAGTCATTGACAAAAAGTGAAATCCCCCTTTATTTTTATTAAATTTAAGGTCTATTTTAGTTCAATTCAATTCAATATTTTAGGTCTATTTTAGTATATCATGAGTATCAAAATGATTTTGGTATAAAAAGGGAGTGAAACGTCTTCAAGACGTTTCACTCCCATTTTGGAGTGAAACGTCTTGGTGTGAACCGTCTTGGTGTGAACCGTCTCAATAGTGAAACGTCTGTCTACCTCTACAGCTTTACAAAAAGTAACATAAAGGGACGTAAGGTGCTTGACAGATGAGTCACATGATGTGAAACCGCCTGTAAAGTGGACAGAAAGTTGTTATCCCAAAAGAAAATATACAAATGTTTGAATACAACACGTTCAAAAACCCTTTCATGATAGCATAGTAGGGATATTGGACGATTGTTATTTGGCATAGAAGGGTCGCCTTTCTTGAACACGCCAATGAATTGTTCAAGAATGTTTAACTCTCATTTGAGAGTGATTTATAATTCTGAGAATTATTTATATCACATGTAAAATACAAAAAAATATTGTGATATATTTTTATCCTAGTGTGTGTGTGTGTGTGTGTGGGGGGGGGGGTATTTTCGGTCTAAATAAATAATGTGATAATTGCACATATGGATCAAAGAATAGAAAAACACCTTATTTCAAAACAACAATAAAGAAGATAAGATAACTAAAATGATAGAACTTAAAGTACTGAGTTTTAAGTCATTGACAAAAAGTGAAATCCCCCTTTATTTTTATTAAATTTAAGGTCTATTTTAGTTCAATTCAATTCAATATTTTAGGTCTATCTAAAATCTAAAACAGAATCTGTCTACCTTCATATCTCTTATAGTGTCTGAGTTATGTCTCGGACAAAGTTCAAAATGTAAATATAAACAAAGGGCAATAACTACAAAATTAGGCAAGTCAGAATTACAGTTCTTCTGCACTGCACATCTACCCAATGAGATCTACCTACCTACAAAGTGGCTTGTTTATATCTATCATACTTTCAGAACTATGTCCTGGACAATGTTCAAAGGTAAAAACGGACAAAGGGCAGTAACCCTAAAATTAGGCAAGACACAGTTATGGTTCTTTTACACTGCACTTCTACCCAATGAGATCTATCTACCTACAAAGTTTTATGCTGATATCTCTTCTAGTTTCAGAGTTATGTCCTGCACAAAGTTCAAAGTGTTAAATTGAACAAAGGGCATTTTCTCCAAAATTAGGCAAGACAGAGTTATGGTTCTTTTGCACTGTACATTAACCCAATGAGATCTATCTACCTACAAAGTGCCATGTTTATATCTCTTATAATTTTAGAGTTATGTCCCGGACAAAGTTCAAAGTGCTAAATTAAACAAAGGGTAATTCCTCCAAAATTAGGCAAGGCAGAGTTACGGTTCTTGTACATTGCACATCTTCCTAATGAGATCAATCTACCTACAAATTTTCATGTTGATATCTCTTATAATTTTAGAGTTATGTCCCGGACAAAGTTCAAAGAATAGAAATGAACAAAGGACAATAACCTCAAAATTAGGCAATGCAGAGTTACAGTTCTTGTGCACTGCACATTTAACCTAATGAGATCTATCTACCTATAAAGTTTCATGTTGATATCTCTTATAATTTTAGAGTTATGTCCCGGACAAAGTTTAAAGTGCTTAATTAAACAAAGGATAATTACTCCAAAATTAGGCAAGGCAGAGTTACGGTTCTTGTGCACTGCACATCTACCTAATGAGATCTATTAACCTGTGCAGTTTCATGTTGATAACTCTTATAATTTTAGAGTTATGTCCCGGACAAAGTTCAAAGTGTTAAATTGAACAAAGGGTAATTCCTCCAAAATTAGGCAAGGCAGAGTAATGGTTTTTGTGCACTGCACATCTATCCAATGAGATCTATCTACCTATGAAGTTTCATGTTGATACCTCTTGTTGTTACAGAGTTATATCCCGGACAAAAAAAGCGGACGGACGGACGGACAAAGCGGCGATTATATGTTCATCCTTCCTTCGGGGAGCATAACAAAACTATGTTAAAACAATAAATATTTTAATCACCACATCTCACATGTTTCACTGTCATTAGTGTAAAAAAAAAAAACAAAAAAAAAAAACAACACTCAAAATCAGAAAAAAAGATGGGTGAAGTGTCTGCAAAACACAAATGGCTTGAAGATGAAGGTCTGTACTTTGAATTATCATTAAATCTAGAAAACCTGAAAGGGACAGTAAATAAGAACTCAATATAGTGATACAAATATAGATAATAATAATAATAATATTTAAATATAAGTTGATACTAAAATGTGATAAAATTGTATTATATGTGTGACATTTCTCTATGACATACCCTAGTATACCAGAAAATGTTTGAGCTTATAACAAACCCTGTTTATATAAACATTCTGTTAAAAGCCATTTTGCTTCATACTGGACTGCTAAACATAAAGATGATCTTCTTTGCTATTGATTTGTTGCATTTATTTGTGATATTATTCTTTTTTTAAAGTCTCTGACAATTATTAAAGCGCATAACTGTGTGCCTCTCATTTTTATTCAGTATTAATTCATCGGAAGTGACATGCATGCATGTATTTAGATACGTGAAGATGCATTGCATTTAATTCTTATTCATATGTCAACATTGTTAAAATCTGAAATATCCGTCACATGACCACACACGACCAACTGACTTCCGAGGATTTATTTCAAAAAGAAGAAAATGCATTGGACGGATTTAGAGGTGTGAAGTCGGCACGGGGCTCCCTAAATAATAATAAATATGATATGAAATAAGGTAGATTTCTGTTATAAATCCTATTGCAGACAATGTTTTTTCAAATCGGAGATAGCGCCGCACATTTGAATCCCACTATTTATAACAAAACCCTGACAAAGCCTAGATCTATCATACAGATTTAGTATAACACTTTCTAAAAATTTATACAAAGCCCATATTCTGCATTGATAAAAAGTGTACTTTTTTATATAAAATCATGACAACTTTACGATGAACTGAGAATCGTTTGAGACATTACATGTATCAACCATTAAAATTCAGTTTGAATTTTGTTATAATTCTTTCAATTTTATTCTTTACTTCGCATGAGCGATAAATAACTCGAAATCACATGGCCCAAGTTGTTTTCTGTAAATATCTATCGGAATTTACTGGTACATGTACATGTAACTTTCAATTTAAGAGTGGGGCAGTCTTTTTGGGCAGATTAAAAATTTTCTCCTTGACATTTTCCAATATCAGCTGTTACTCAATCAACTTTGGAAATAAAGTCAATTCAGCTTATCTTGACAATTAAAGATATGAGATAATTAAGATGCGAATATTTATCAGATATTCTCTGTGAATTAGCAAATAAATATTATCATATACATATAATAATAATCTCTTCCACATTTCATTTGTTCTTTAATGGACAGTACTTTGATAGATTATGTTGAAAGTCAAATAAACATTTTTGTCAGCAATAATAAAGCTTTTTATTAGCTTGTTTATATTACTATGTTATCTTTAGATTGTCTTTAAAAAATTCGTGTTATTTTTTTAATATTTATCTTTTGTTAACTCTGGGATTTACGATAACATTTTAAGTCCCAGGTAAACCTTTTTGTCTTTCATATTATGTTTAAATGAAATGTTTTATGAAATCAAAAGTTGTGTAGAGTTATATCCATTTTGTTATGGCTTAAATTCTATATGATTTCATAGACGAAACTTTTAGGTCCTTCAACATTCTATTATAACCTGGGACATACAATCATTTTATGTCCCAAATAAAATCTTAACTTTATATTGTAAATGATTAAAAAAGAAATAGTTTTCTTTGAATTTAGTTGGCATAATACGACAGTGTTTCCTCATCATTTAAGAATATATTTTTTCAACTCTTTTAACCTATTCTTTTTGAGTAATGAGAATTCCTTGCGTTCTTTACGAAATTTTAAAGGTATTCCGAATATGACCTTCAAACCCAATATGGCTGCGCCCATTGTTGTTTAGTAATATTTTATATAAGTTTGAAATTAAATAAAAATGTAGCCCAAACTGACATTCTCTTTCATTAGCTATGGGGTTTCCACTAGGGGTTTTGAAATGTCACCAAAACTTACCTCTGATAACACTACGGTGGTACAGCAGAACTGTCGCCAAACCGTCGTGGAAACCTAAAGTTAAACATGTTTGGCGAGTGCATTCTGTTAGTAACATTGTTTTCATTATATCTATGATTGTAAATCAAGCATATATGTGTTAAATAAGCAAATTATCAGTAATTTTAAATTTTCATGAAATAATGTCGGGCGAAATCTGGAACATGTTATTGATAACGATTCGTTCCATTGACGATTCGCCCCATAACGACTCGCCCCACTTTTTGTTACTATTCCGAGTATTCGCTCCAAATAGTAACGATTCACACCACTTCAAAATTATCATTTAAAAAGTTTGTTAAATAAAATGTCATCTGTATCTATCTTCAAGAACAGGATTTAATCATTTTAACTGTTGGTTTGTCAATAATATTAATAAGACAGTAGCCGTAGGCAAAGTTCAGAAAGTTGAATAGCTCTTTGATATTTTGATTTTGAACTTTTGAAAAATTAATTAATAAAATATGAACTTATTCAAAGTAGAGCTGATTTAGTGTCGTTCTGGGACGAACCAGGATATTTTATGGCGCTGAAATAAAATCGAGAAATCCATTAAGGAAATTTTATAAAACTTTAACTGATGATTGCCTTATTACAATTTGCCCCAAGATGAGATGACCTTTTGCCCTCATCTTAAAATAATCATATGAAGATAAATAAAATAAACAATATATTCAATTGTTATTAAAGGAATTTTTCGTATATTTATTATTAAAGGAATTTTTCGGTATTACTAGACTGTACTAGTATATGTGTTAATAAAAAATAAAATGCAGGGCTCAAGCTAGGTTCAAAATTTAGGGAGAAGTCACTTCTCCCTCCAGCTGCTTTAGGGAGAAGTGGGGAGACTTTAGGGAGAAGTGAGGAGATTCATTTATCGATGTTTTTTGTATGTTATTGAAATTATGTTGACTCACTGTACATATCTTATTAAATGAATTGGATTTGTGTTACAACAGAATATTCAATTTTAATTTAAAAGTAGTTTGAAACAAGTAATAA
This sequence comes from Ruditapes philippinarum, assembly GCF_026571515.1. Taxonomy (NCBI): domain Eukaryota; kingdom Metazoa; phylum Mollusca; class Bivalvia; order Venerida; family Veneridae; genus Ruditapes; species Ruditapes philippinarum. The sequence goes on from NW_026862663.1 coordinate 866,624, forward strand.
TAAGAATGAGTATCATGTAATGCAACCATTGCATTAAATGAAGAGAAAAAAAGCCATAGTTGATTCCTATCATGGATCATATCATGGGTGGATTAACAGTTATTCCCTTCTGATTTACTATTAAAAAGCTTGTGCCAGACATTATATTCATATTCACTTATGTTGTAAAGAAAATGAAAGTAGATAACGAAAGAAACGATCTTTAATTTAACTACATTTGTAATAAATACAGTGTAATACGCCGTCAATTTTATCAAATTTAACTCGTCGACAAAATAGGCTATCATAACTTTCATTTAAAATTACCGTTCCAGTTATATGTCTAGCGGTCCTCTTAATTCTTACAATCATTCGATAGTGAAAATTTAATTGACGTTTGATCCGTCCATCATAAATAATTGTTACTGGTAGTTGTATGTTAGCGATTTAATGATTGGTTTAATAATGTCGCCTCGATTGAAACATGAATTACGATTGGTTTCTCGCACGTATCGGTAATCTCGCCGTGGGCGGAGTCTAATTGTTCCTCGAGTGTCTGTTAATTAGACTTTTATGACATGTTGGTAAACAAACGGATTAATGACATACGCGTTGATTGAGATGCATGACAGTCCCTTTTTCTAGATGCCCTTTTCCGGCGGCGAGGGTAAACAAAGCAAACACACACAACATGTTATTCACAGTTATTGTTGGTAATTTTCAATAATGGATCAATAAAATCGGGCGACTTCATCTTCGCTTTCATGTAGGATGTCGGCGAAGTCAGACGGAATTCGGCGACTATTTCGCCCGAATCGCCCAGTAGCTCGAGCCCTGAAATGACATCTGGTTTATTTGTAAGAAAATGGTCATATTTGTGTAATTTTGTAAATTTATATAGGCCAGACCAACCGCTAGATTTGCAGAAGACATTGTGAATTTTATTTACAGGACAGTAGTTCCTGTTAACTGACTTGATGACAGTGTATTTAACTTTCAGCATTGTACACAAATATACCACTTTGTCCTCGGGTGAATGCTTTGGGGCCAGTAGCCTTTGTTAAATTTATGCTTGACCTATTTTCTTTTTGTTTTCAGTATTCAACAAAACCAAAGGTTGCAGCAACAGTTTGTGAAACAAACATTGAACAAAAACCAAGGAAACCAGTTCAATCTGAGACAAAAGTTATCCAAATTAAAGTGCCAACAGATCTATCTAAGTACCTAGATAATGACAAACTACATTTACTCCAGAAAAAGGCAGCTGTTAAAAATCAATCTACCTCAGATGAGACTGAAGGGAAACATGATTTTACTACTGAAAGTGACGACCTTACTCTTTTTATTAAAAACAGTAGAGTTCAGTTGAATGTCAACAATGCAAGACAAATGAAAGAAGTTGAGGTAAAGCTCCCAGAACAAAACAAGTCATTACAAATTAACTTTGATTATGATGATGGTATGAAAATAGATGACACCAATCCATCTCAGAAAATAGAGTCAATGACAGAGTATACATGGAAGGAAGTTAAACTGGATTACTCTAAGCTACCTGAGTACTACATGAAGCTTTCCAAAATAAGATTGACAGGTACAATGTAATAATGGTCATTTTTGTTACATACTGACTGTAACATCAGAGACATATAAATACAATGTATTTTAATGTATCTGGTAACATTATTCTTTTTTTTTTTTATTTTGTTTTTTTTTTACTTTTCTTCTATATGTAAATGTGATCCTGTAATTGCTGAAAAAGTTTACATTTGATCCCATTTTGTAAGAATTGCCATTTTCAATATTTAAAATTGTACAAGCATGATTTCTTCCAAGTTATTTGTGAACTCTTAAAAAATCTTAGACAAATTCTTAAAAGGTCAATTCCTTTAATTATATGAGTTATGGTAGGTAACCGTAATCAAACATTACATAAGTAAGGGACTGCAGCATTGTCTGTGACAAGCTCTTGTTTGTTAAAAGTGCATATTGTACCTAATACAGTACATCAATTTTCTTGCTTGAAAATATTTTTAGGATCTTCTCTGCAGTATTATGCAGTAGTAGAAGCTTCAGTAAACAGTCAATGCAGTCAATAATATTTCATAAACTTCACTTGTAGGCTTGGTAGTAATTACAACAATGGCAGGGTATGCTGTAGCTCCAGACCCATTCATCCTGAGTACATTTCTTCTATGTACTGTTGGTACAGCCCTTACTTCATGTTCCGCTAATGCAATGAATCAGGTAAACAATTCTATACATATCTTAATCAATGCAGAATATGGGATTTGTAGATTTTTTTTAGAAAATGTAATACTTAATATGTTGGATAGTTCTGGGCTTTGTCTTTTTATTTAAACCTTTAATAAATAGTTTAGTATTCTTGCTGAACTTCTTTATTTTGCTCTCATTACTATATTTTAAAGAGCATAACAACACATTTTGTGGTCATTTAATAACCATTAAAAAGCAAAATCAAAATGATTAATCCATGTAGTATATGGAACTTCTTAACACAACTTTAGATCATTACATACTGTGGCAAATTTTTCGAGGGTTTTAAGACATGATGTGAAAAAATTTTAAATATGTTTTAAACATATTATTGTTTTACAAATTTTTATAATGTAATGTCTGTGTTTTTGAAATACATGTAGCAAGGTTTGCAACCTATCATTTACCTTGTGACCAGTCTTCAAACTTGTATTGTAATTTATTACTAAATGTTTGCATTATTAATTTCAGTACTTTGAAATTCCATTTGACTCCCAGATGAATAGAACAAAGAACCGGGTTTTAGTCCGAGGACACCTGAGGTAAATAAAGTTTATTCCTAGAATCAATTTTCTTGAAGGGCCTGTCTGTCTTTCTTCCTTGGCAAGACTTTTCTTTATTTCAAATGTTTCATTTAAACATCAAATGTAATTTAATTCATTTCAAAATTACTTGAATGTGCTTGTCTATCAATGTTTTAAACAAACATCTTTCCCAAATTTTAAAAAATCACCATTGAGTTGAGATGTAAGAAATTTGTAATGGACACAAGTCATTATGTTTGCTTTTGACGTGACAATGTAAAGTATTTGAATCGAGTAATCATGTTAAATATCGAATTAACTACATGTCATATAATACATGTATTGAAAAATTATTTTTAAAAGTTAATCAAATAAACGTTTTGCTAAATCTCTATCCTTTAATAGAATCTATATTGATTTATACATGGTATTTCTATAAAATTCATGCTTAACATTACCATAATATAATCTTTATTGATTTATATACATAATATTTCTATAAAATTCATGTTTAACATTACTATTATGCTTATTGTATTACAGTTCATTGCATGCAGTAACATTTGCTGTGATAACTGGGTCTACAGGACTTGCAATTCTGTCCCTAGGTGTAAATCCTCTCACTGCCACCCTGGGAGCTTTTAACCTTGGATTGTACACATTAGTTTATACACCAATGAAAAGATACAGCATATTAAACACATGGGTTGGTTCCATTGTTGGTGCTATACCTCCTATGATGGGATGGACAGCCTGTACAGGAATGCTGGAACCAGGTACATATAAAATCAGTATAGATTCTAAATAACCATTGAGATATATTGTAAATATTCAGAATATCTGTAGTGGTGGGGTTTGTGGTAGAACAACATTCAGTGATGTTTTCTATATTTTAACCAGGTACTAGAAGAACCTATATGATAAAAAAACAGAAATAAAACAAATGACAAAGAGAAATAATTTTTTTATTGAATATGAAATGTGCAGCCTAACTCATACAGTGACTTGAACCCTGAACCCCCAGGTTACCTTTTCACAATCCTACAAAGTAGGACAGATTTTTATTTTAAAACATATTTTGTTTTGGAAAATATATTTGCTGATGTATAGCTGCTAGATATTCAATAAGTATATTTTAGTAGCTGTAATGTCTCTTTTTGATGTCCATATGTTAGTGTGTAAGTCTATTAGTATTATTATTGCTACATAAGAGGAATTTACATTTTTAAAAAACTTCTCAGTTAAAGTATTTATTAATTCATGTTATGTTATTGTTTCTATAGGAGCATTCCTGTTAGGTGCTATCCTGTATGCCTGGCAGTTTCCTCACTTTAATGCACTTAGCTGGAACCTACGACCAGATTATTCCCGTGGTGGATACAGAATGGCTAGTGTGGTGAAACCAGAACTGTGTAAACGTGTAGCTCTCAGATACAGTATAGGAATGATAGGACTGTGTAGTGTGGCACCTCTGGTTGATCTCACCACATGGACATTTGCTGTGGATTCATTACCACTCAACATCTGGCTAACTTACTTAGCCTGGAACTTCTATAGAAAAGGGGATAGCAATTCATCAAGAAAATTATTCCGCTTTACTCTAATTCATATACCAGCATTGATGATTCTTTTGTTAATTGGGAAGAAATATGGACGAGATGACAAAACTGATAAAGCAAAAATATTACAATCAATTAAAAGTTTTATACCTGTTACATGATCACAGCTAATTAAATAAGTAGGACTAGTAAATGTAAAATATGTCTTTCTGTTTGTTCTCTGTGAATTGGTTACATAGGAATTATTTACACCAGGTGGCTCTGTAATTAATGTATGAAGGAATCTGGTAGTGAGTGATAATTGTTAAACAGAAGTCAGGTGCAAAATTGATGCTGGGTTATTTTATTGCTCCTAATTATGTTATTTATTTTAAGTGACTGTTAATATCAGACAGTATCATGTACACTAGAGTTTTCTCTTAAAATATACAGAAAATTCAGTCAATCCGCTCAAGTGAAAAAATTACATTTGAATGAAAAATAACAGACAGATCAATATCCTTTTGAAAAGGACATCGTTAACTGTAAAACTTCTTATTTAATTTATGGACACTTCTGCTTATACTGTTTTCATTTTATTTTAATTTTATAAGATACCTATGACCATGTGATAAAAAATTATTAATGAATTTTGTATTTTGTTTGTTTTGCATAATTGTTCTCTCTAATGTTTAACAGAAACAAAAGTTTTAAATATTTATAATGAACATTGAATGTAAACAATAAAGATGCAATGAGTTAAGGCTCCTGCGTTTGTATTATCATAGTGTTTAAAGTTTTATTTTATAAGAGGTATGCTTTTGCAAATGTTTACCTGTTGTACAAGGGGCATCTGTGGCAGAGTTGTTAAGATTGTTGACTTGAAACCATTTGACCCTCACCACTGTATGTTCAAATCGCAACAGGGCTTTGGACTCTCTCAAGTAAGGAAGCTATCCAGCTAGTTTATGAACATTAGTGGTTCTGCTATGGTACCTGTTTGTTGCTCACGGCACCAAAGTCGCCGTATGATCTATACTGTATTGGAGTGATGTAAAACCCAACAAAAAGAAAACACCCTTGTTGTACACTACATTTTCTGTAGACTGTATTTCTTAAAGCAAGAAACCAATCTTAATAGGGATGTTAAATGGAAAATTGGCTTTCAGGTTCATGACTCTAACGGTCATTGTATTATGTAAAAGACATGTTTATTGGAATGAGAAGGAAAATGTAACATCTTTTTTTCTTTTAAAATAAATATCTGTACATGTATTTCAGATATACTTGATAGGATAGTATATTTTTACTAGATTCTTTAAGTGTTATGATGTTTCCAACTTTAATGGATTATTTCATACTGAAACCCCATCTGCTAAATCTTGAATTACATCAAACCTCATGATCCCCTGTATTGGTTGTGTTCTCTTTATACTTATATAGAATTCCATAAGAACTCTTGAAAGATTTCGCCTATATTCCAGATAATGTCATTTTTACAAAAGCCATCAAGAAAATTCCTTAACTTTTCCTCTGGGTATCATTGACTAATTAAGGTGATCATGCAAGCAATATTTTACTTTTGTACTATTACACCAACCATTGCTAATTACCCCCGAGAAAATATTTGTCTATAAATTACTTTTATCTTGTAATTTATGTACAAATGTACTTATTCTTGTTTGATTTGAAAAGCAAATTCATTGGTATATAATTCTAGCTTGTAGATAGAGAAAATTTTGTATATGTGTCCTTTTGTGTTCTGCATTTACTTAACAAGCATTTTCATGGAATCTTCTCATCCCCACATCTCTGTAGTCTCAAGATGTCTGAATGGACTGCAGTCTTTCAACCTCATGAAATTGTAATCTATTGTTAAGTGATACAAACATACTTGACTCTTTTACCCTACCTGCTCAGAAATTTATACTACTCGAAGTTTGTTTAGCACAAAGTTTTCCACATGTATAGCACCGTGCATTCTACATCATCACATTGTAAATGGTGTAATAATGTATCACCCTGTGTAGTGTGTACACATAACCTTGAATGACAGGCCATTTCCATGTGCAAGAAGTGCATACAAGGTGACCCTGTATTTTGATAGTCTTTATTAGACACATACATTACAAACAAAAAAAGACTAATACGAGAAATATTACATGTAAGTAAAGTAGTGCGTAGATTGTGTTCACACATTTGTTTGTTTCATTTTACACCTTTTTCAAACAGTATTTCAGTCATATAGGTGGGTGTCCTAATCATTGTTCCTGGAGTTACACCAGTACTAGACTACCTTCCTCTGCACTAAACTACTTAAGCATCTCCCAGGGATCAAACCGACACCAGAGGTAACTGGATTAGAAGTCATTGACTCTTTAACTTCTCGTCCACGGAGGCAGTCATGCTATGGTTAAAGCTAACATGGTTCAAATAGTATATTACCAGTCAACAGTTACTTATATTTTGTTCACTTCAAACTTGACGTCATAGTACCTGATCAATTGTTTTTGTTTGTTTTGGGTTTTACTTCACATCGACACAGTATAGGTCATATCGCGACATTCCAGCTTTACTGGTGGAGGAAGACCTCGGGTGTCCTTCAGTGCACCCGAGTAGACCCACTGACGTTCCATAAGCTAGCTGGATAGCTTCCTCGCATGAAAGAATCCAAAGTCCCTGTCGAGATTCGAACCCACAGCGGTGAGGGGCAAGTAGTTTAAAGTCAACGACCTTAACCACTCGGCCACGGACGCCCCTTCACCTGGTCAATAAACAGTGTCCTGATATTAAGCATCATGTACGAGTATGTATATTAAAGCGACCAGTTCAATAGCTAATCAGTAGCATAGGTTTATAGCTAAGGCCAGACATTTTTAAACGAGCCATCTCCGGACCTTCAATGACGGCCTTGCTCGATATGGATTAGACTTGAACAATCCAAGAGCAATGGCTTAGTTAGACATTTTAAACAAGGTTTCTAAAGGTAAACTGAAGGTATGCTTAGATAATGCCAAACCATTGCATTGTTGGATTTATTATACAAGGGGTGTAAGGTAACGGCTTTGGAAGGATGACAACACAAACATTAGTTTGTCGTCAGCAGACCTTTTTATCATGCAGAAGTGCTGAAAGAGGGCACATAAGAATTCATTCCTCTGAGCATCCATTTTAGTACTGTTCTCAATTTCTTGACCACCGATATTCAAGAATAACTACTGTATGTTGAACATATTCACCAGTTCAAAATTAAATTAATAACCATGTTGCTTTGCAGTGCTGAAAGATGTCACAATACTGTAGCATAAGGGATATAAGTCCTGATTACTGTGAATTTAGCATTTTCACATATTTTTATACAGAAAAGACTTTCAATAGTCAAAATTAACTTGCATTCTTTTGGACTCATGAATTCAATGCTGGAAACTGTAACAATTTTTTTCATAAATTTAACTTGCATACCTATTCAAGTGTATTCATCATCCCCTTGGTTAATGCAAGCATATTCACAATTACCTTGTTTCCAGTGGCAAAGTACTTTACCATTATCAGCAACCAGTAGATCATTTACTAATCATCAATTAAAATTTTCAAAATTAAGAACAGTTTAAATAATGACTGCATAATACAAAGACATGTTACCTTTTTGCATTTTAATCAAACTAAAATGATTTGACATAAATTACAATGAGATGAATGAATGTACAATGTATGAATGAAAAAAGCAATGTTACAGAAACATAAAGTAGATCTCTACAAACACTTTTTCAACTTATATTTTAGATTGTTTAGCTTTATTTATTTCATTCATTAGTTCTTTCATGTATTGAATTTCTCTTTGAATTGATTCAACCTTTTCACGTAGAGCTTTGTTAGTGTCCGAGAGACGAACTTCCTGTTCCTGCAACGTTTCCTTTTCCTGCCTTTTCTTTTCTCGATACCGGGTGGCCGCATTCTTGTTTTGCACTTTCTTCCTTAGTCTTTTATCTGAAACTTTATGTGAATCATACGGAGAACTTTTAGACTTGTTTTTCTTACTTTTTGATTTAAGTTTTGTGAAATCCTCACTTGACACTTGTATACTTTTAGCAGAACTTGACTGGCTGCTACTGTCACTGAAATAGCTGGTATCAATTGTGCTCATGTCTTGACAAGTATCAGATGGGGAGGTAGGTCCTGAAGATAAAATTGATTCAACATCTGCATCACAGAAAGAACTTACACTCAGACTCTCTGTCTTAAAGTTGTCCTGTAAAAGTAACACTGGAGCCTCAACAGAAGAGTCAAGTGAAAAATTTTGACCAGACTGTAATGGTTGTAATTCAATAACATCACCATTGTCTAAAGAAACCTCAGGTTGAATTAAATCTTCAAAAGAATGGATGACTTGATTGTCAACACCTCCAAGCAACATGTTGATACTATCATAGGTGGGAAAGTCTATATCAGGAACCTCAGCAACTGGGGAGATTGCAGCTACTGCTTCCACATGAAGATCTTTCTCAACTGGCTTGAGCAAATCTAGAGATATCTCCGTCTTTGCTGGCTGTTGGCCAGTTAACAGGGCCTTCAATATATCAAAGGCAGCCTGTTTCATCCCTTCAGGGCGAGGCTCTGATTTTTCAACTTTAATTGCGACTGGAGCATTTTCACAGCCCCTGTCAGTGTTCAGGAGGTTTTGGAAATCCACAGTTTCCATCCATTCTTCTCCAAGAGAGTCTAAAATAAAAACAGCACATTATATAAGTTGAGGTTATTGGTATCAGAAACAATTTTTATTATGAAAATTTTCAGTCTGCTTGCCAGTTTAGGACATAACAATGATAACATTCAAGAAACTTAATACTGTTAATCAATGTGAGGACTCAGTTTGTTTTATTTGTGTTTCTCCAAGTTAAACAAATTACAAGTAACTGAAGTATAAGTATCAGATGAACAGACTGAAACTCTCAGCCCTTGTAGATAGTGCATATCAATAAATACCAACAAAAATCATAATTACCTGCTGGAGTATCTGTAAGAAGCAAGTCCTCTAGAGACTCCTGGGTAGCTGACTGATATTTCAGACCCCCATCTAGGCCAAAATCAAGAATGCTACCCTCCGTACCCAGATCATCCACAAACAAGTCTGTTGTCAGACCCAATGGGTCCTCGAACAAATTCATTTGGTCCATGAATTCCATCTTGCTTTATTTCTGTCCGACTTTCAAATTGATATATGGCAATTGCCAGGAATAGGAAATGGTGAAAAGACCTGCAAAATACAAGGAGAGTCTCGTTAACAAGGGAAGCACACTATTCTGCCAGCGGACATTAAATAATATACACAAAGAAACATTTCATTTTAGAAGGAATCAGTCATTTTTATATAGTATTTTCATTAAAATGACCATTATACTTGAACATGTTTTTTAATGTCTTCTGTGTGATTTTCATTCACGCTTTCAAGGACAAATTTATATTTCCTTGAGGAGATAATCAACAAAAATTTCATGACATATGAATATATATATATTTAGAAAACTAAAGAAACGTTAATAGATATTCAAACAAATGGATTAACAACAACAATGTAGGAAACATTTCTAACATTTTATCATTCAATTTTATTTTCTCAAAATGGCGGGATATGCCACGTTGATAATCACAATGAATTAAATTAATCAGTGTTAAAATAATTAATAAAATTGAATAAATTAATACTCACGCCATGTTGATAATGTAATTGTTCTTGGTGCAAAGCACTGCTTTTGCACAGGTTTGTTGTGAAGGTTCACTCGTCCATATTAGCGGTAAGCGTGTTCTGTTATTCTGTATTCGTTACCTTTCAGTCATGATTTGCGGCAACGTGCGTAGTTTCATCCTATTTTTGCCGAAAAAAGTTCATTTTCCTACGCAAATTATTTTTGATTTCTCTCTAAACGACTTATTTTGAGTCAATATTGCAAATTATTTCTTAGATTTTAGTTTTTAATCAATATGATTACCTTGTGAAATGTAAAACTGCTTTAATTAACGTGTTATGAATGGAAAAGTGCAAGAATTATATCAGTAATGCGGAAGAAGAAAATATGTTATTCGGACAGAAAAATTGCGTCAGAATATTTGGCAATATGCCAAATGACGAACAACGGTCATTGGTTCATATTGACACACCTCTGACGTCTTGTTTCTAAATAAAGAAAATGCGGAAAGACCCAAATATATCATGAACGTCCTAAATTATGACCTACAATGGACATTAAAAAATGGGGTGTGCTTGTGCGCGAGTGTTCTTATATTCCGGACAATTTGGTACGTTTTAAAATGAAGATATGCAAACTTTAATTAAGCATTAATTCCATTCCATAAATCAATTAAAGATAAAATTCAGTTTAAGGGGGGGGGGGGGGGGTTATTTAAATATGACATATACATCATGCGTCGCATACATGCATATACTGTACATACATTACAGTTACATGTATGTGTAATTCATGTATACAGTAGAGAACAGAACAGTCTTTATTTATAGTATTATATGGATGAAATTAAAAGATTTGATGTTTCAAAATAAATATGTTTAAACCAAAACATTTTGAACATTTGAGTACAATATCAAAATATCATATTTTATTAAATTTGTAATAATTTGGCAGAATGTAATTATAATTTATAAAGACATTTACCCTTGTCATGGTAATCTTCATGGAAAATTAAGGTGGTAGTTGTTGTTTTTATAGTTAAATATCCACCAGCAAAACTATTAAAAATTGCTGCAATTAATTTCGTTACTTTCTCCAAACAAAGATTTTATTATAGATCTAATTATAATTATTATTACTAAAGGAATAATTTTTTTTTTGAATTAAAACAATCTTGCAACAGAATTTAGGAATGCACTTTGGAGGTAAACATATGACATACTCTATGAATAACTTTTTCATTTCACAGTTTCGTACTAAACTATGATATAGTCTCAAGCAAGTAATATATTAGTTGAAGATCGTTTGAAAGTAAAGCTTATATTTTTTTTCCAGAAGTTTTGTAGTTCTGATGAAATATGTGTAGATGAGATAGGAGATGGGAACTTGAATGTAGTGCTACGTGTTTACACCAAAGATGGACGCAGTGTCATTGTTAAACATTCCTTGCCTTATATAAAGGTATACATTAAACAAAAGTCATGTTTATATTATATAATTTGCACATATCATTTATTTAAAGGATGTTAAAATATGTATTAATTTTAAAGCTTTCATTTCTTTGATGAACTATGATTCAATTTTTATCAACTAAATATTAACCTTCACCATGCTAAATTTGTATAATGGAACAGTTGTCCAACTTCAATTACTTGGAATCTGTATGATGGTTTTAAAACCATTGTTGATGTTAGGGGTTTTGTTATCAAAATGCTCCATTTAGCAGCCATTAATGCATTGTAGAGACAGACCAGACAGATGAGTAGTCTGACCTGATTCTATAATGTTAGCATTTAACATGGCCATAAACATTCATAAGGTTAATATATCAGGTTAGATTTAGCGGTATTTTATGAAAATCTCTTTTTGAACATGTTAATATAATAATATTTGACCTTCCAGTGTCTAGGAGAAGGATACCCACTTGGGGTTGCAAGAATTGATGCCGAGTACAAGGCTTTGGTAAAATTTCATCAGCTGGCTCCTGGCTGTGTCCCTCAACCATACTTTTTTAACAAGCAACACAATGCTGGTATGTTGTTTTTTTCTATCATTTAATGATTCTATTACATAAATAAATTTTATGTTTTATTGTGCAGACAATTTATGATTAATTTCACAAATAATGTATTGTTTGAGTTTTCAACAAAATTGACAAATTGTTGTATGTTTGAAAAAAATTATGATTGCAGTTTACCTGGAAGATCTTGAAGGATATAACATTCTTCAACAGAATCTTATCAGTGGTCAGTTTGATCAGAAGATTGCAGAAAACTTGGGTCAATCTCTAGCCACAGTTCACAGTAAAACACACATAGGCAAGATTGGGGAGGATGCAATAAATGAGCTTTTTCTACATTTAGAGTAATTTCATTTTATAACAACCTTTTGTCAGATGTAAAATCTTTTTGGTAACTATATCTAGAGAAGGTTTTCAGCTGGTTTTAAGCACTATATTAAACAGGTTTACAAACTTTACAGACATTTGTTAAACAGATAGTATTTAACTAGTTACCATCTCTTATGTAAAGATACTTATTTTCAGTGTGCCTTTTACTAAAAATAAACATTGTAATTCCTATGGCACAGAATGGTTTGTGACCCTGAAAACTCAAAGCAGATTGTAGCAGATTGACATAAAAACTGGACACCTTTATTGGCATCCCTTCAAAAACTTTTTTTATAACATTTTCTTTGGTCTGTCTAACAGTACTTTAAGTTATAGTAAACATTTATGGCTAGGTACTGGTCATTTATATTTTATGAATATTTCAAGAAAATTGTCATACCTGTTGATATTTGAACCAAACTCCTGAATATTTAAGAGTAAATTGGCACCATTAGTCTAAGACTACACTCTTTTCTTGTTTAAAGCATCAAGCTAAGGTCCTGCCCCTTGCAAGTAAGAAAGTACAGTGGTCTATTGCCAGGTGGTATGTTGCCAAGAATGAAAATACAGTGGTCTATTGCCTTTAGTCTGTTGCCAAGTATGAAAGTTAAGTGGTCTGTTGCCATTAATCAGTCGCAAAGTATGAAAGTACAGTGGTCTATTGCCATTAATCAGTCGCCAAGTATGAAAGTTAAGTGGTCTGTTGCCATTAATCAGTCGCCAAGTATGAAAGTTAAGTGGTCTATTGCCATTAATCAGTCACCAAGTATGAAAGTACAGTGGTCTATTGCCATTGGTCTGTTGCCAAGTATGAATGTACAGTGGTCTATTGCTGTTGGTCTGTTGCCAAGTATGAAAGTACAGTGATCTGTTGCCAAGTATGAAAATTCAGTGATCTGTTGCCAGGTATGAAAATTAGTGATCTGTTGCCAAGTATAAAAGACTGTGATCTGTTGCCAAGCATGAAAATTCAGTGGCCTGTTGCCTTTAGTCTGTTGCCAAGTATGAAAGTTAAGTGGTCTGTTGCCATGCATCAGTCGCCAAGTATGAAAGTTAAGTGGTCTGTTGCCATTAATCAGTTGCCAAGTATGAAAGTTAAGTGGTCTATTGCCATTAATCAGTCACCAAGTATGAAAGTACAGTGGTCTATTGCTGTTGGTCTGTTGCCAAGTATGAAAGTACAGTGATCTGTTGCCAAGTATGAAAATTCAGTGATCTGTTGCCAAGTATGAAAATTAGTGATCTGTTGCCAAGTATAAAAGACTGTGATCTGTTGCCAAGCATGAAAATTCAGTGGCCTGTTGCCTTTAGTCTGTTGCCAAGTATGAAAGTTAAGTGGTCTGTTGCCATTAATCAGTCGCCAAGTATGAAAGTTAAGTGGTCTATTGCCATTAATCAGTCGCCAAGTATGAAAGTACAGTGGTCTATTGCCATTGGTCTGTTGCCAAGTATGAAAGTACAGTGATCTGTTGCCAAGTATGAAAATTCAGTGATCTGTTGCCAAGTATGAAAATTCAGTGATCTGTTGCCAAGTATAAAAGACTGATCTGTTGCCAAGCATGAAAATTCAGTGGCCTGTTGCCAAGTATGAAGTACAGTGGTCTGTTGCTTTAGTATAAAACTACGATGGTCTGTTGCCAAGTAAGAAAGTACAGTGGTCTGTTGCCAAGTATGAAAGTACAGTGGTCATTTGCCAAGTATGAAAGTACATGTACAGTGATCTGTTGCCAAGTAGGAAAATTCACTGGTCTTTTGCAAAGTATGAAGTACAGTGGTCCGTTGCTTTAGTATAAAACTACGATAGTCTGTTGCCAAGTAAGAAAGTACAGTGTTCTGTTGCCAGTGGTCTGTTTCCAAGTATGAAAGTACAGTGGTCTATTTCCAAGTAAGAAAGTACCGTGGTCTGTTGCCAGTTGCCAAGTATGAAATACAGTGGTCTGTTGCCATTTATCAGTTGCCAAGTATGAAAGAACAGTGGTCTGTTGCCAAGTTTGAAAGTACAGTGGTCTGTTGCCATTTATCAGTTGCCAAGTATGAAAGTACAGTGGTCTGTTGCCAAGTAAGAAAGTACAGTGGTCTGTTGCCAAGTAAGAAAGTACAGTGGTCTGTTGCCAAGTATGAAAGTACAGTGGTCTGTTGCCAAGTATGAAAGTACAGTGGTCTGTTGCCATTGGTCTGTTGCCAAGTATGAAAGTACAGTTGTCTGTTGCCAAGTAAGAAAGTACAGTGGTCTGTTACTTTGATTTACTTGTTATTGTACTTATAACAATCCTTTTTGCATGTTTTGTTGTTAAATTTCAATTAAACATTCATTTTATTAAGATTATATATTATTTTCCAGCAATTCAACAATGGTTGGGCTGACTGCTGAGTATGTTTTCACTAAACCATTCAATAAACCGGATGATACAAACAAATGTTCACCAGAAGTATCAGAACGATTGAATTTATTGTATGAAGATGAAAATGTCCTCTCTGCTGCCAAAGCTTTGTGTAAGATCTTTACAGAGAAGAAAGAATGTTTGATACATGGTGACCTACATGCTGGTTCTATTATGGTTAAAGGGACGGACACAAGGATGTTTGATCTAGAGTTTTGTACTGTTGGTCCAGCTGGATACGACCTAGGGGTTGTACTTGCCAACTTTATTTTCACCTATCACAGACATATTAGTACAGAAGAAGACAATGACACCCATCGAGTATTTGCTTACAAGATGGTTGATGCATGTAAAGCATTTGGTAAATATATATATTTATAATATTTACTTTTAACAATTATTATTGTACTGTCAATAAACTAAAACATGTAATTAAGCATGGAGTTTCATAAATTATGATTTTGTTACCTAAGTGCAGTAACAAGTTAAATCCTTTTATAATTTTATAGGAGTTAACCTATTACTACACTTGGGTGACATTTTCAACCTGTGCAATGAAGTGTAGACCATCTTTTACGTATTTTCAATATTATGTTTTTTTAAGATAATCCAAGAGTCGTAGAATATTACACTTGTTAAATTGAGCTTCATAGTCTTCTTGATAAATATGATTTGTTAAATCATAAGCGTAATTCATAATCATACTCCCCTTTTGATCTTTAGTTGTAAAAAGCACATTTTTTGTGTGAATGATACACCCTTCAATTTTAATAACTCAAATGTATTTTTACTACATTACTTCATCTATTTACATGAACATTATTACAGTGAACATATACCTGGAGAATATGTCAGAAAGTACAGGTAACAGAGATGAGTATGTTAGCAAGCTTCTGTCTGAAACTGCAGGATTTACTGCCTGTGAAATCATTAGAAGGTAATACTCTTATTTTGTATTTATTTCAAATATAGAAATTAACACATTTGCATCTTTTTAATAAGTAAAGTAGGTAAGGTCTTTTTAGTATACAATTCATGAGTTAACATTTACCGAATAGTCAAAACAAGTACATGTAAAGGACTTTGATACTTAATAACTTATATACATGGCCGAGTGGTTAATTTGTCAGACTAGTAATCTAAGGATTGCTGGCTGTGTGGGTTCAATCACCCTCAGGGGCAAGCAGTTGTTTCCATGAGCAAGAAACTTAACACTAATTACTTAGTAGTGGTTGATTCCAAGAATGAATTTGAGTGTTTCAATAAGTTTATAGCTTCCTACACAATCAAACTAAATGATACAAAAAGTTTTTCCCAGTAAACATAGTATTATATGACTGTATTGCTTTATATATTACCATTTATATTTATTGTAACTGTTGCAGGTTAATTGGTGCTGCACACTATCCATACTTAGATGGCATGCCTTTAGCAGAGCAAGACTGTCTGGATACAGGGACAACACTTCTAAATGCTTATCATAGAATACATGACATTGATAAATTCCTTATCATTGCCTTTAAGCTGGTTTAAAGACAATTATGTATAGTATTGAAACTAAATGATTCTGTGATAAACTTGTTTTAATGATTAATTTTGTAGTGTATTTACATACAATATGTATTTATCACATATCAGTTATAATTATCGTTAAAATGTATGTAAAATTGAATTATGTTCACATTCCAAACATCAAAAGTTTACATGTTTAATCAAATTTTTGAATGATGTTGAAATAGTTTCAATAAATAAAATTATAAAGCAATCAAATTTATATATACATGGATAAGATTTCATCATCCCCCAACTTCAGTGACTACCTCTCCTCATGTGATTGTTTATTCTTAAGTCAGTGACAACTTTGCTTGTAAAAATGGATGATAGTGTCAGGATTGTCGTAACAACATTTATATTTGAAATACTAGTAATTCAAGTCTTTTACTGACTGCAAGCAATTATTAAATGAATTTTCAAGTGAGAACACTCCACTATGATAGAGGTAAATCACATTAAGTCTTGATTACATCTTGGCACCTGTAGGGTAAACTCCCAAGTAGTTATTGAACTAAATTTGTTTTAAGTGTTAAAAGTCACAGTGACCTTAACCTTTGACTAACAAAATGTTACCAGTATTGTGATAATTTACAAGGAAGATGGGTGTTATTTCATCTGATTTTAATAATTTACTAGTATCTGTAAATATTCTAATTTGCTGCAGACTTTATGGAAGATCTCTTGTATTTTTTTCTAAAATTTGACAGAAGCATGCTTATTTGTGTACATCTACATCATACATCTCTCCAGCAATTTCAATCTATTATTTTCACAGTGTCCATCCAAACATTCACAAAACTATTTCCGTCAACATTGTAATGTAAAGAGAAATACACTTCTGTGCAACATATACCTAGCTGTAATTCAGCATTATGGTCAGTGACCTTGACCTCTTTAACTAGTCATCTTTATATTCTTACTAAAATGCATACATTCAATGACGTCGTTCAATGCTTTACATATAAGTTATTGCAGTCTTGAACATACAGGTTTAACAATATATTCAATTATTTGAGAAAAACAGAAGTGATATCTATTACTGTCTAATAGCATAGCATGTTTGAAAGAAAATCAGCATTTAACAGACTTGTTCCAAGAATTTTAAGCATTTTATATGATGATGATGGTTTATTAACTGCAAGCATTCAATGTCATTCAATGAAAAGACTCAAGAATTAAGAATATTTTTTTTTTTCGCTGCTAATCCATACCTTCTAACAAACTTTTACAGTTACAAAAATAAGCAAAACAGGTTGACCAATCTATTGTGACGGTTATTGCAACATGAAGCTATAATGGTAAAAGTTAGTTTGTACCTACAGATTAGCTGGGAAAAACCCAAACTTGCCGAGTTCCGGAACGTCCATTGTCTGCTTTAGACATTGCTTTTCAAGCATTTCCAAATAAGTCAATACTAATTTTATTATACAAGTATATTTGACATACATTAGATAAAAGTCAACAACACACTTAGAATTCAAAAATTTATTCTATAGAAAAAAATCGTCAATATTGCATTATGTTTTAGAAGTGTGTAAATAAAGAGTTTGAATATAGTTATGTGTTTATTATGCATATTATACTGTAACCCTATAGTGAAATATATAATTCTCTGCCCTGAACATATTACCACTGTCCTTTATTTTATTGTATAATTTTGATTAAACGAAATAATATCTTAATAAACAGATGCACTGATTAAACAAGTGGCATATCATTTTAAAGCTGTACCATATAATACTCAAGGCAGAATGATAATAGTATATTATCAAAAGTTTATATAAAGTGCATGTAGGAATGTAAATATTAGAAAAAAGTAGTACATGTACATTAAATGATTAATGTTAAATACAATTGTCTTTATGTCATTCACAATTAACAATATCAACATCTGGTTAACATATTTTGATATGTTATGTCACAAATATTTTTTTTTCATTCATTAAATGCTTAATTTATAAAACATTATAAGAAATTCAACCATGAAAACTAACACTTTTAAATCAGGACTGCTTAACAGGTGTACAAAATACATCCATATAGCTGCATTATGTTTAAACTAACATGCCCACTGTTATCTCCAAGTGACCACAATAAAGATGATGTAAACTTTGTCAGTCAATAAACCTGTTCTCATTTACTAAAGGTCAGAAACTTGCATCAACATCTAGCTAAAATATCAATCACAGGTCTCTTTCATCTGACATGTCAAGGTCAGTAAATCATACCAGAGAACAACATAATCTCTTAAACCTAAGATTGCTGACACTGAAATTCTAAATTAAAGAGCCGAGCTCAGCACCACATCTGGGCAATCTGTACTGTAACCTGACCAACTGTGAACCTTGACATCCCTTTAATTGATAATGGACTGTGCTAAATTGAAAACAAGCAAGCACAGCAATTAATACTGGAATACTCATTAATTAAATATTTTAAGTTCAATAAAATTAACAATATGTCTAAGAACCTGCCAGGTGTGACATTTTTTTGACAATGTAAACCATTTTTTTCAATGATGCAAACTTTTCATATACCTAATTGGCCAAAATTAGCCATAATTAGTTGGCAAACTATTACTACAAATGCACTTTATCTAAATATCTACACATGTGAACATGCATGTCATATTAAATGTTTAAAATTGTTTCAGCAGAGAAATACATAACAAAACAACCAGTATCAGCAACCTGTTTGTAAACATCACATAGATAAACAAAAAATAACTGCACCAATAATGTTTAACAGAGACATATACATGAAAGATCAAAGTGTATAATCTATATACCAATACTATCATTAGTATAAACCTGTCAGAAGTGAACAATCTTACTTTTTTCTGCCATAAGTTGATTATATCTAACAAAGAACCAATTGATGAATGTTCCATTACAAAATGTTTTTACTTTGACATAGTTAAAATAATTTATTTCTTGTACAAGTTTTGAATGCATGTGGAGATTAGTTTTGCATACATCAGCCAGCATGTACATCATTCTATGCAGTCTGATAACACACTGTATATTGCTGTCTGCTCAATCTTAATTTCTTGATACAAAATCACCTTAGAATATACATGTATATACACCTAATTGGAAGGCATGCTGCTGTAAACATTGTAAAGAGAATCTCAAAAGGTGAAGATGAAAGGCATGTGTACAGAGTAGTATAATATTGCACTGCTTATATATTATAACATATGGCACTGTGCAATCTATATCCTGTAAAACATATGGAATTATGAGCTATTCTTGATTACATTTACTACAAAAAGATACTACTCAATGTAGCTCGGACTATTCTTAAACAACTACACTTTAATTAGTGCATGTTTATAAGTGCAAGATAATGAATTGAGATGTCTACAAAACTGTTAACAAATGAAAAAAAAAACATTTCCTAATAACTATATCTATGGTAAGTTCACAACGCAAAATGTTCAATTATAGAATATATACATTTTGTCAACTCACATGCCTACTTCTACCTGAAATACATGTTATATTCCGAAGGGCAACTGAGTTCCAATAAAGCTGGAAAGTTGCAATGTCAGCTTGACTTAAAACCCAGCCCCCAAAAAAGTTATTACAATTATATATTTTGATGTCATTTATAAAAAGATAGGAGAAAAAGTTCCGTCATCTGTTCAGTATATTTTCTGATCCAACTTTCATCCTGTATAAGTGACATTATACATATATTTACAGTTTAAAAGTACATTGTAATGACAAGATCACGACATTCATCATTTCTACTGACTAGCAATATATTCTAATACAATACAATCATACAAATTTTGAACACAGTGTTAGTTTGCAGTAATACAAATATATACAAATATACAGTGTTGTTATTCAAACAGCAGTGAGGTTTAGGTTTAAAAAAAGTTTACATTTGGGTCACATCTGTTATAAGCTTGCTTATTTTGTTATATTATTCCATAGCACTTTCTATTACAGTCATCAGGACTTCCAAAAATGTCACAGGATGATCTAGGAATAACAACAAATTCAACCAACCAAAAATCTAAAATTTTTAAATCTCACTTTACAATGGTTTATGGTAAATCTATAATGTCAAATACTGCATTGATCAGTAAAACGATTGTAAAGGAACAGGAATATGCTACATCCTCTGCAACTTGAAAACAATCAGGTCTACTAATGGCCATTCATTCTCTTCTCCAACTATATTAAAATATTGTTATTAATGACCTGTTCAAGGTTGTTCTACTCTTATAATGTTTTGAAGGTATTAATCAGTGCTAGGTTAATATATAACACGCAACTAATCTCCTATATATTTTCAATAACATTTTTCACTTGTAAGTGCAACATTTTTTAAGGTACTAGTAGTAAAACAATTTAGAGGTATTAAGAAATGGATATCCTACACAATTATTCCATGAAACAATTTTGAAATCTGTCTCCTTTTTTTTATTGTAGTTAAGCATATAACAACTACCTATATTTCAAAGGATATAAAACAATACAGTTCTCTTTGAAGTTTGGTCAAAATTGACACCATGGTTATAGAGGAGACATTATTGTGCATATTGTAGATGGACGGTTGATAAAATACAATGATACTAAGCTGTCAATGAGGTGAAAAAGTGACTCTTTTTAAGCCAAATCTTTGTTCTAAACAACCATATACGTACAATCATTATTCACTTGACTCTGCCCAGTTTATGTTTTACAAAACATTTTGTCGTTTTTATCAAATTATATACATATACTATATCATACATTCATAATGTAAACAGAAACTTAGTTTCAAAGTAATTAAAAAAACAAAACACATAGCTAAACAAAAGCACTTTGAAGCATTATAGTTTTGTAAACTACAAGAATAACAAAGCAAAATAAAATATTAAAAAAAAATACAATATAAATGACTAATGAACATAGCTTGTAATTTGGAATATAAATGACTAATGGATAAAGTTGGAATATTTTACAACTCCCTGATTATCATATGACTTAATGTTACTTTTACACAGCACTGATGAAAAAGACAGTATCTAAATGCATGCCATTTTACACAATACCCGGTACTTTCATAAACATTAAACCACCTGATGCTTGTAAATCTTTAGGTTATATAAGAAAGAACTATTTTAGTACACAATTTGATCTGAGAAAGTGAGACCAACTAAGTATGTAATATCTTACCATATTCCTAACACAGATTACATTATTTTGATACAATTTTTGTAAATTTAACTTCAAATTATTTTAATTATCTCAATACATTTCATTCTTGATGAACTGTTAATCTGCTAATTTTTTTCAGCGAAAGTGCCAGACATTTTGTAGCGACCCACCAACTTTGCAAGCCATACATAAATCTGATGATCCCAAAAATATCTAAAATTTATGCCATAAAAATATCAAAACATTATGGTATGGTCATCTTACATATTCAATATTTAAAGAATGACAATCACGTGTCACAAGTATGAATAATAAGTTTCCAACAAAAGGCCATACTAACCAATCTTATCTTAATTAGCGCAGGCACAAGAATATAACATTAAATTGGCTTCCAGTCCATGAAAATAACATGAAAATAAAATAATATGTAGGAAATGAATGACAGAACAGTTTTTTATAACTAACAAAGAGCTAAGTGTGTCATAATTTTTCAAAATGTTCTCATACAGTTTTTGTCATTTTAAAAGTTAAAGGGACTCCACTGAGTTTTTCAAATTGATGGGAAATCAAAATCAAAATAATTTTTTGAGTTTACTGTTCTATTTGACGTAGGTCTAGCCTGATAACTTGTGTGCAAAATTTCACATCAACCGCTAATTTTGTTTTCCCAGCATAATAATTCTACTTGTGTAAAATGACCCAAAATTTAAAAGCATTGCAAACTTTTCACTCCAATTGAGTTATGTATAGCAAAAATACCATTTTCAATTTATTTCTGGGTATATTTCTTAATTCTCTTTAGCAAATCGCTCTGTTTTAAGGACCCAAGCTGATGTTAAAAATTCGAATTTTATGTTTTTAGGCTTTTGGACCAAAGTGGAGTTCCTTTAATGGGTATTTAAAATTAAAACCAAAGCTTGCCTGTAGAAAAATTTTTGTATATAAGTGCATATAGGTGGTCAAATGAAAAATCTCAAATAATATACATGAAAATGATACAAACTATAAATGGTAAAAACTAAATAATATAATGGCTCGGTCTGGTAAAAAATAAAACAAAATACAGAGCATATTTATAACTACAACAACAAGAAAATGAGAATTTTTGTCAAGTTGTAATACACAGTATATAGTTATGCAACAAAAGAATAAGAATTGAGCATCAACAAAAAGGAAAATATACATAAGAAGGAGCAAAATGAACAGATTTCTCACAATGGCAAAGCACAAGAAAACAAAGTTAATGAAAAATAATTTTTCACCTAGAAAAATATTTTTTTTCTTTAATATTAAAATGAGTCTAGTTAAATTTTAACAAAAATATTTTATTATATTTTTATATATCTTAGAGAAAACAACTGAGAATACTGTTTGAAATGTGTTCACAACAGAAATGATAATTTGATACAAAAACTTTCATAAACTAAAATTTATTCATGTTTTATTTTCAGAAATAAAATTGTCTTATTAAGGAAGGATTGTATATGGACAATTATACATCTGTTTCTTTGCTGTCAAGTCTTGCTCGAGGTCTAGGTACCCCTCCTCCAGTCCTACCTGCCTGAGGGGGAGGAGGCCTAGGGGGTGGTGTTTTCTGTGAACCATTGGTAGATGTCCTCACAGCAGGCTTTGGTCTTGGCTTCGGAGTTGGCTTTTTATCAAGTTTTTCTGTAGGAGGAATATTTGTGTTCTCTCCATTTTCAATGTTGTCCATATTTGGAGGTATGGTTACACCCATACTGCCTAGAATATTAGATGTTGGGCCAGCCAATCCTTCCTGGGCACCATATGACTCCAGTAAATTTTTAACAGTATTTAAATCAATGTCTACAGGCTGGAAGTCATCATCTTCTTCATTGATATCTTTACTTGGGGTCTGTACCTGCAAAAATAATCATCTTTTAGTTTGAAAGATTGCAAAATCTTGCAAATTTTAAACAGAAAATTTATGGTAAATAAAAAGTTTCTTTTTTAAAAAATTTACACATTTCTTACTGAAAACAGAAAGGACAATGTAGCATGTCAAAAAGCAAGAATTAAAAAGCATAAATAATTGTTTCAGAAAAAAGAATAAACATAATCTTTGAAACTAAAAAGTTATTTCCTTAAATGCGTACAAAGAATGTAAACAAACTTTATTTTTGTCACTTTAACTCAGAAATTTCTAAATTTTAGCATACTTTTTTATACTACATGTTCAATTTCAAAATACTACATAAACACCTAATTATAAAACGATTGAATACCTTTTCTGTTTTCTTTTTCTGTTTTTCAAAACTTTTACCAACATCAGTTTTCGAGAGTTCTTTGTCCATAATGTCCATGTATTTATCGAGAGATGGGGGACGTTTTATCTTGGCATGTTTTGTTGTTTTACCATCCTCATCCTCTTCCCATCCATACTCATCCATGTCCGAACTCGAGTCACTACCACTATCCTCAAACTCTGTATAGCCAATATTATAAGAATAATTACTGTGAAATCATTAAATGGGAGGTGCACTTTTTTATTATAAGACAATTACTTGCGTATTAAAGCATTAAACCCTGTTAGAATATTATCCTTACAGAGCTATACTTTTAAGAGTGGTTTATCAAAATAACCAACATTATTTCAATATAAGTAAAGTAATTGAAAAATTTAATTGAGCTAAGTTTAAAGAAAGTCATACAGATAATCAATAATTTATGAAGTTTATACTTTATGTGATTAATTAAAGAATATTGCTTTTCAGGGCTTTTAAAATTTGTTACGTCACATAATAACATCAAGTTTTGGCCTGCTGATATTACGGTATAGCCCTCATGTGCTTACTGTGTATTGGGTCTAGTTGCTTAGATGCTTTAAACATTTATTAAAAACTGTTTTACTGGTATAATAAGATAAATATAACATCCCACTGAGGGTAATAGAATGACATGTTCACTTGAATGAGACACAAGATGAGGCTAATGCCTCAGTTGACATCCTGTGCCTCAGGTTATCATTTTATTTTATCACTCTCAGTGGGATGTGCTATTCATATCATGACCTTGATGACTAATACAAACAAGGTTTTATGATCTTAATCTATTTAAAGTAAAAATTTACCAAACATTTCCTGCATGGCAGATATAAAACCACTCCCATCAAACTGTATATCTGCATCCTCATCATCTTCATCACCAGCACTGAAATTATTATAAAATTAAATCTATATAATTATTAGAGCAAAATGACTACTGCAATTATGAAAATAAAAAAGTATGAATGAAACTTGTTTCTGCTGAACTTCTCTAACAAGTAACTAATACAAGAAACCAATGAGAATTTATCATGTTGCAACTTTAGTTGTAATTTTGCAACCATTTAAATATGAATTTAAAGAATCTTTATTCAGAAACTAGAAATGTGTCATCATGCCACGGATGCCCCCGCATGCAGCCAAAATTTCAGATGGTGCATTAATTATTTTTTTCATTTTAAGTTCAAAGCCCTTAAAACTTTTCAATGTTAACACAAACCATTTCCATACAATGTTCAAAGCACTGAAATTATTCAGTCTTAACCTTTTAGAAATAGCATATTGCATATTTGTAGCCAAAATAATGGCTAAAAGAATGAGTGGTGAAACTGAAAGTTCAAAATTTTTCCAACATTCAGGAAAGATAAGTTTGTCTAAAATCATTGAACCATGACCAAATTCCAACTTAAACTGCTTATTCCTAAGATGTATCTATATTATTTTCAAAGTGAAAGAGACATAACTCTGCCAAAAAATCATCAAACCATGACCAAATTCCAACTTGACCTGCCCATTCCTTTGACATATCCATATGTCAAATTAAAGTTGAATATGTGACACTGTTGGGTAGATAAGGAACAGAAACTGTAAATTTCATATTATTTTCAAAGTGAAAGGGGCATAACTCTGCCAAAAATCATTGAACCATGACCAAATTTGAACTTGACCTGCGCATTCCTTTGACGTTTCCATATGTCAAATTTGAGTTGAATGTGTTGTACCTCGAGGGAGATAATGAACGGAAACTGAAAATTTCATATTATTTTCAAAGTAAAAGGGGCATAACTCTCCCAAAAATCATCGAACCATGACCAAATTCCAACTTGACCTGTATTTTTTCATGACATATCAATATGTCAAGTTTGAGTTGATTGTGTTGTACCATTGGGGAGATAATGAATGGAAACTGAAAATTTCATATTTTTTTCAAAGTAAAAGGGGCATTACTCTGCCAAAAATTATCGAACCATAACCAAATTCGAACTTGACCTGTATTTTCTCATGACATATCCATATGTCAAGTTTGAATTGAATGTGTCCAACCGTTCTTAAGATAATGAACGGAAACTGAAATTTCATATTATTTTCAAAGTAAAAGGGGCATAACTCTGCCAAAAATCATCGAACCATGACCAAATTCGAACTTGACCTGTATTTTCTCATGACATATCCATATGTCAAATTTGAGTTGAATATGTCCAACCGTTCTTAAGATAATGAACGGAAACTGATGATGACGGAATGACAGAATGACGGAAGGACGGAAGGATGGAAGGACGGAAGGACGGAATGACGGAACAGGGTAACACTATATGCCCCGGCCATTACATGGCGGGGGCATAATAACTATAAAACTAGAACTGCCACTATCATGGCGTGAATACCCCCGCATACCACTTTGTCAGAATCAACAGTGGCCATTTAGAACTCAAGGACAACCTCCCTGCCAAATCTGAGGTTACTTAGCCAGTGCATTGCTAAGTTATGTATTCTACATGCTTCAAATGTGAAAATGTCAAAATCAATACACTCTGGACAGGCATTCTGAAGCAATTGAGGGGAAAAGCTTTATTTTGACAAGGTCCCTGTGACCTTGACCTGGTGACCTCAAAATCAATACGGATCATTTAATAATCATGACTAACCTCCATGCCAAATATGAAGACTGTGGGTCATAGGAATCTTAAGTTATTGGGCGGACAAGCTTTTTGAAGTCAAGGCCCCTGTGACCTTGACCTTTGACCCAGTGACCTCAAAATCAATAGGGGTCATCTACTAATCATGACTAACCTCCATGCCAAATATGAAGACTGTGGGTCAAAGGAATCTTAAGTTATTGGGCGGACAAGCTTTTTGAAGTCAAGGCCCCTGTGACCTTGACCTTTGAGCTGGTGACCTCAAAATCAATAGGGGTCATCTACTAATCATGACTAACCTCCATGCCAAATATGAAGACTGTGGGTCAAAGGAATCTTAAGTTATTGGGCGGACAAGCTTTTTGAAGTCAAGGCCCCTGTGACCTTGACCTTTGAGCTGGTGACCTCAAAATCAATAGGGGTCATCTACTAATCATGACTAACCTCCATGCCAAATATGAAGACTGTGGGTCAAAGGAATCTTAAGTTATTGGGCGGACAAGAAAAAAACGACAAACGGCCGGACAGCCGGACGCCCTGATTCCAGTATACCCCCCTTACAACTTTGTTGTGCGGGGGTATAACAAGATTAGTGGACTATGTTAAAAACAACAGGCTTTCTGCCAACATTACATGAAAACAGGCCTATGATTTTGTCAAAAATGATAAATAGAATAATAATAAAAACCCTGTCAATATGCACTAGGGCATTTGACTTAGTTTTGTGGAAGCTTGGTTGTAATCACTGAAGAAATGTATGACAGAAGAAATTGTTCAGCCCAGTAAAATATTTTGGTAAATTTGAAAACAAGTTCAGTTTATCACCTAGATATAATTATACAACAATTTTTTGCATTTCAAACTCCTAATTTTACAGCCCTGTGATTGATTTAACACTGTCATCTTAATGGACAAAAAGCATGCTCAACTGTCCTAAACTTCTTATTTGACAGTTAAGTTTTTTGAAAGCAAAGTAGGAGCTTAGATATTACAGGCATTTTAAAGTTCACATAATTCATTGGAAAAACAGCTAAATTTATGAGTGACCTACGATTATAACATCAAAAACATGTATATACATTTAGTTTCAAGTGAACTTATAAATCACTCAGTATTCATGCTAGAGTTATGGCCCCTGCATAATGGTCTATACTTATGATCCAGAAAACATACATGAAGTTCCAAGTGAATGGCTTAATTGGCTGTGGAAATAGCTTGAATGCTTTTAGTCAAGACAAATTTATCAACTTTACAAAGGGGTAAAATTCAGTCAAAATCAAGAAAAGAGTAATGGGTCTTCATAACCTAAAGATATGTGTGAAGTTTCAATAGAGTACCTTCCATGGTAAGTGAGATATTCAGTCTAACACAAAGCTTAACCAATCTTACACCAATATTGATGACAGTGTGAGCAAGATAGCCAAACTATCAACTTTCAATAGTTGAGATTAAATGAAGAATTTATTTCATTTATTATTTCATTGTCTGTGCACAGTCATCAAATAAACAAATTGATTATTCCAAAATTACTTCTCAACAGAAATGAAGAAACTTTTTGTTTCAGTAATGTCTTACCTATACCATACAGTAATGATGTGTCTACCGAAATAGAACAACTTACTTTGGAAATTCTGCTCCATCTATACTAGAAACATTGCCAACAAAAGCCTTCATATTGTCTGCTATTTTACCAAGATCAAACACACCATCATTATCCTCCTGGTTACCATAGTTACCACTTCTCTCTCGCATCATTTCATCGAGAGATTCTGGGGTCAAATTCATCCATGAATCATCTAAAATACAGAAAAACATTGAACTGAATAAATATCAGATTTAAAACATTCTAATTATAATGTTCGAAATCAATGTCATAACAATAATGTATAAAATTTTCCAAAAAAAAAGAAGTTTGAACATAAATTACATTCTTAAAATACACTTCACAATTTTATGAATCTCCTTAAAGGTTATACATAGACCTTAAACCTGCAACTTGACTATTTAAGCCACTAGATGGCGCTGGGGCAGATTTTCATGGTATTTTTGACATGCTTCACATCTAACAGTCCTTTTTTGAAATAGTAAAATAACCAAGAAGTATTTTGCCTAAAAACTTTTTGTTTAACTTCTTTGCAACATTTGAAATAAAATGGCAGAGAAAATATCACAAAAGATTCACTAAAATGTACTTTGTGAAAAAAAAAATCAGTTAACTGTCAAAATTTTGAAAATCCCGGGGCGGAGTAAATGGGGTCATGAACTGCAGGTTGTAAACAAATACACGTGGCAGTGTTAACTTTCCAGTAAAAACTTGAAATATTACTCTAGGAAGGGAGCTGCTGATCAGTAATCGTCTGCTATAGTGTTTGTTTACATCAGCTAAATTTAGCACAGGTACAGCGTCCTTTGCATGATTTATCTGATAAACATGCCTACAAAATTCTCCCTACCAGGGCAGGGATTTTTGCGGCTTTAAGGTATAACTTGGAATAGATGTTTTAAGCTAAAATGTTTTAAAATTTGAACACTAGATATAGGTTCTACAGTTACATATATTATCTCCACAATACTCCCTTAAAATTAAATTCTTGGGCATTGACTTTTTCAGATTTCAGATTTCAAGGATTTAGCTCTTTTAGAAGATTTCAGCCAATTGAAAATGCTACATTTTAATTTAAAAACATACATTTAATAAAAAGATCAACTGTTATTTAGTGTACTGCATTTGCACTGTAAGAAAATCTGGAATCTTAAAGTGTGTACAAACCATCGGGTGACTCTAGATATTGTTCTGCTCTCCTTCTTCCTTCTATATCAACATTTAATGTTTTCAGTAACTGAAGAACTTCAGCACCTGCATCTTCTTCCCTAATAAAGTGAACAAAAAATATTGAACTGGTATCTGTTCTAGATGATATATTATAAAGAGTGATTAAAATATTTGCTGATCACACAAATAATACATGAATAACAATGGCAAATGTTGATTTGAGGGGATAAATATTTTTCATCTTTACTATCATTGAACATCATTAAAGCATTTCCAAGTAAATATTACAAGCAATAACATAAAAAATTAAATTTTGATAACAAGGTCAAGTTCATTTTAAACTTTTAATCATTTAAAACTTATAAGAGACTATCAGTAACATTTCCCTGCCAAAAATAAATGCACTTGTTCCACTGGATAACAGTGTGATGTCCTAGATAAGAACAAATCACATAATTATTAAGCTATGATAATGAAACAAGAGGGCCATGATGGCCCTGAAGTCGCTCACCTGTACATAGGCCCCCGGAGCAAGGCCAGTTTAAAGCCCGGGGCTTTTATTTGAACAAACTTTGTAGACAACCATTAGAAGATGTTTCATGCTAAACATCTAAGGTCTAGCTCGTAGGGATTTTTAAAAGAAGATTTTTTTAAGTTTTCTCTTTACACATATAGTTAAAAACAATGACACACCTGGGGCAGGGCCAGTTTTGACCCCAGGGCTTTTATTTGAACAATCTTTGTAGACACTTACTAGAAATGTTTTATGCTTAATATCTAAACTCTAGCTATTCGGGTTTTTTAAAAGAAGATTTTTAAGTTTTTGCTATACTTGTATAAGGAAAATCAATGTCCCCCGGGGCGGGGCCAATTTTGACTCCAGGGCTTCTATTTGAACAAACTTTGAAGACACTCACTAGCTTCATGCTTAATATCTAAACTCTTGCTATTTGAGTTTTTTCAAAGAAGATTTTTCAATTCTTGCTTTAGTTTTACACATATAGGGAAAATGAATGACCTCCGGGGCAGGGCCAATTTTGACCCCAGGGCTTTTATTTGAACAAACTTGGTAGACATCCATTAGAAGATGTTTCATGCTAAATATCTTAGCTCTAGCTCTTTTGGTTCTATAAAAGAAGATTTTTTAAGTTTTATCTATATGCATATAGGGAAAATCAATGACCCCCTGGGGCGGGGGCCAATTTTAACCCCAGGGCTTTTATTTGAACAAACTTGGTAGACACCAATTAGAAGATGTTTCATGCTAAATATCTTAGCTTTAGCTCTTTGGGTTCTTTAAATAAGATCTTTTAAGTTTTTACTATATGTATAAATGGAAAATCAATGACCCCCTGGGGTGGGGCCAACTTTGACCTCAGGGCTTTTATTTGAACAATCTTGGTAGACATCCATTAGAAGATGTTTCATGCTAAATATCTTAGCTCTAGCTCTTTTGGTTCTATAAAAGAAGATTTTTTTAAAGTTTTTACTTTATGTATATAGGGAAAATCAATGACCCCCTGGGGCGGGGCCAATTTTGACCCCAGGACTTTTATTTGAACAAACTTGGTAGACATCCATTAGAAGATGTTTCATGCTTAATATCTTAGCTCTAGCTCTTTTGGTTCTTTAAAAGAAGATTTTTTAAGTTTTTACTATATGCATATAGGGAAAATCAATGACCCCCTGGGGCGGGGCCAATTTTGACCCCAGGGCTTTTATTTGAACAAACTTGGTAGACACCCATTAGAAGATGTTTCATGCTAAATATCTTAGCTCTAGCTCTTTGGGTTCTTTAAATAAGATCTTTTAAGTTTTTACTATATGTATATAGGGAAAATCAATGGCCCCTGGGGCGGGGCCAATTTTGACCCCAGGGCTTTTATTTGAACAAACTTGGTAGACATCCACTAGAAGATGTTTCATGCTAAATATCTTAGCTCTAGCTCTTTTGGTTCTTTAAAAGAAGATTTTTTAAGTTTTTACTATATGCATATAGGGAAAATCAATGACCCCCTGGGGCAGGGCCAATTTTGACCCTAGGGCTTTTATTTGAACAAACTTGCTAGACACCCATTAGAAGATGTTTCATGCTAAATATCTAAGCTCTAGCTCTTTGGGTTCTTTAAAAGAAGATTTTTTAAGTTTTTACTATATGCATATAGGGAAAATCAATGACCCCCTGGGGCGGGGCCAATTTTGACCCAAGGGCTTTTATTTGAACAAACTTGGTAGACACTCACCAGAAGATGTTTCATGCCAAAAATCTAAGCTCTAGCTCTTTGGGTTTTTTAGAAGAAGATATTTTAAGTTTTTTCTTTTGGTTGCCATGGCAACCAGAGTTCTGCATGGAATTAAATTCTTTGAACAATTTTTAAAGGTGACCACCAAAGGAACATTCCTGTGAAGTTTGGATGAAATTGGCTTAGTGGTTTATGAGGAGATGTCATTTAAAGTAAAAGTTTACGGATGACGGACGGACGCCGGACGCCGGACGAAAAGCGATCACAAAAGCTCACCCTGTCACTTTGTGACAGGTGAGCTAAAAACTGACTTCAAGTCAATTTTTATTCATTACATTTTTTGAGTCCTAAGAATTGTAACTTCAGTTATGATAATCACTATGGGACAAAAACAATGTATTGTTTATATACAAAGCTATGAACATTAACACTTCCATGTATTATCTAGACCGATCACAAGATATGTTCACTGGTGATGCTAAACAAAAAATTTTCTATCAGCTGTTTTCACTGTAAAATGGTAGTTCTAAAGATGTAAACAATGTTTTGTTATATTAAATTACTTGTACAATGTACATACCTATTACTGAATTTGAAATTTTCCTTGTAGAACTTTCTAGCATTTTCCATCAATTGATTATATAAATTTGAGCCTTCCAGTTCTCCCTGTTAAGTAAATTTATTATTTATATAAATATAACATAGATGTTACAATGATAATAAACCAGAACTATCACTGATAATAAGGAATGCTTCAGTTGGCTGACAAAACAATATAAAGCAAGATTTTGAGCAATTCTACTTAAATATCATCTTTAAAAAATTTCTACAAAATTTTGAAATATAACCATAAAGTTACCCTGAAGAAGTTTTTATCTTTTAGAGTCTGAACATATTT
This sequence comes from Ruditapes philippinarum, assembly GCF_026571515.1. NCBI lineage: Eukaryota > Metazoa > Mollusca > Bivalvia > Venerida > Veneridae > Ruditapes > Ruditapes philippinarum. The sequence goes on from NW_026862663.1 coordinate 898,938, forward strand.
CTCCCATCTTGCACCAGAAACGGGCGGGTCATCATTAGCGTTACCATGGTTACCATTGGACTCAGATTTATGACACATGATTTCAAACCCGTGTGCCTGCAAAAGAAAAACAAATCATTCATCAGAATATATTAGTAAGACAAACTTAACAGATGTATTATATTTAATTCTTAAACCCTCAAATTTTAGATAAACTGTCCTTGGATAATTTGACTCATTCTAATGAGTATCTGAGATTTACACAACAATTTCAGTTTAAGTTCATTCCTTTATTCAATAAATGCTGTTAAAGACTTGTTGTTTTTCTAGTCACAAGTACCGCATCCCACATTAACCATACACTTCATTATCATATCATATAAAGGAAGTGTCATTCCTTGCCAGAGGGGCAACAATGTATACATATTACAATACATTGATTGTTATGAGAAAACAATACAAAACTAAAATTACTGTTAATTTCAAAATGATTGTTTAAACTTAACAAACAATTATTGTCACTTTTAATTAAAAATATTTGGAGAGTTAATGTTTATAACATTTCTAAGTTTGCTTTATTTTATACAATAAATATGACCCAAAAATGTAATTGTACATTTAAACAGTTCTAGTGTTTAAAATAGTGGAAAAAAGTGATGGTTATTTCATTCATTTGTGCCTTCCCATCGATTCATGACCTAAATAAATGTTTGGTCGGAACGCTCCTTAAAGTACATACACTATCCTTACTACACAAGTTTGAACAGACACTTGATTTGACAATTCTATCGATGGGTAAGTGTCCAGCTGAGCAAGACAGTCATGTTTGACATATTCAGATGCTCTTATCTTTGAGCGGTTGTTTTAAGAAGTAATTTACAGTTGAACTTTTAGATATTGAATTTATTTAACAAATACACGAATATCATTGTATGTTTGTCTGATATCTGTTGCGCATGTGCAATATTTCAAAATAAGAGTCACAAATCAATGAGAGAAAAGCAATTATCATAGCATTGCAAGCAATCCATAAGTCCCCTACTGGTTAGAACCCCATCATCATTCTGAAGGGCCATTGGCCATTCACTAATGTTTCAATTTTTCTCTATTTTAAGTAAATTTGTTGGAAAAGTTCTTTAAAAGTGATCACAGGAAACAGTTTTTATGAACAGACAGACAGACGGACTGAAGGACACTCTAAAGTTAATATTTGAAACATCCCTGTTACCAAAATATAACATTTTTAAAAGCAAAATTCTTAAAGAGGAGATAACTCTTGAATTAAAGATGCAATTTCATAAAAATTTTCAGCTCTTTTTGACTAATCACAAATATTGTTATATTTGCCATGTTTTAAGCCTATTTGTTGCCAAGGCAACCAATATTTTTTCAAAATAGGAAGAACAGATAAGACATGCATAATCTCAAGACTGCCATCTACCCATATGTCAAGTTTCATAAAAATATTTCCAGTACTTTTTGAGTTATCACTGGATTCAGTTTATGTGTAAAATTTGCCATATTTTCAGTCTATGTGTTGCCATAGCAACCAGAATTTTCAACATAGGAAGAAAAGAAAAAGACGTGCATAATCTCCAGACTGCCATCTACCCATATTACAAGTTTCATAAAAATATTTCTATTACTTTTTGCGTTATCATTGGATCCAGTTTATGTGTAAAATTTGCCATATTTTCAGCCTATTTGTTGCCTTAGCAACAAGAATTTTCAACATAGGAAGAAAAGAAAAAGACGTGCATAAACTCCATACTGCCATCTATCCATATATCAAGTTTCATAAAAATATTTTCAGTACTTTTCAAGTTATCTCAGGATCCAGTTTTGTCGACGGACAGACAGACAGACAGACGGACGGAGGGTAAACCTAAAGTCCCCTCCGGTAAACCGGTAGGGGACTAAAAAGCAGATTGGTTGGCACTTCATTGCAATACCCCAGGATACTGTTACAAGACTACTACTTAGATGGAGAAATTACTCATATGAAAAAGTGAAATGAAAGAACGAGGTTTTACTAACAAGTTTCATGCCAAGATCATGGGACCTAAACTTTGGACTTGATGTGCTCGGCAAGACCCAGCCACTTCTTTTGTCTGGCTGGAAGTTCTGATGTACTAATTGTGCATACAAGCATCTTGTCAGACGAGTCTGAAAAAAATATTACAATCAATTTAATTTTACAACTATAGTATCTCTACCAATCTTTAACACAAGTGTCAGAAACCTGTAACTTTATAAGTTTAGCTACATATTATACAATACTCAGCTGCAATCAGCAATACAGAAATATAAATACAATGTACATGTACTTGTATTACATCAACTTTTACAGCTCATGAAAGTTAATATTATAAAAGTATTCAGTTAAATAAAAGCTCCCTGTCATGTTTTATTTAACTAGCATCTCTTATTATCACATTTACTCTTAAACCCTATAATTTGCACCATTATACATTATCAAATGCAACTACATAAATAATAAAAAAAAATCCACAAGAAATTTACCCTTATACAATACATATTTTACTACTATTTTATTCAACTTACCCTATTTATAACCCTGGTACCAGGCCGAAAATACTGAAATGTTCTGCAGCACTGAAATATTAAATAAATTGATATGTTATTTCTTTTGTTTATATGTACATGTATATGTCAAATCTGAGTTGAATGTGTACAACTGTCGGGGAGATAATAAACGGAATCTAAAAATGTCTTTCTTTTTTTCAAAGTTCAAGTTCAAAGTTCAAGATGGATAACTCTGCCAAAAATCATTGAACTATGACCAATTCGAATTGACCTGCATTTTACTATGATATATCCATATCATCCATATGTCAAATTTGAGTTAAACTGTTGCCAAGATAATGAATGGAAAATGATGTTGACAGAATGACAGAATGTAAGACACTGTAACATTATATGCCCTGGCCATTTTATGGTGGGGGGCATAATAAATAAATAAATAAATGCAAAGAATATGCTTTATTTACACAATTAAAGAAGCACAAAGGGCAATCAATATCACTTATACAATTGACACTTTAAGTCAATAAATACAGCTAGTGGGTTAAGAGTAAACTGTATACCTTCAAATCAATGGGATCTCTGAAGTAAAATGCTCGGACAGCAGGAGCAACCAGTGCCGGTTTCTCATCCAACACAGCAGCTATAGCAGCCGGAATGTAACAATGTGCAAAATGTGTATGCTCTGACATCAAGTCCGGAAAACTGAGGATAAAAAATATACAAAAATCATTGTAATATCTGATAAAAAAAGATTATTAAAATAGGTGAGAAAACATAGAACATAAAACATAGATTTATTTTGTATTGCCCACAAAGACAAATGCCATCTCCTTATAACATAAAGCAATCAGTCTTTTTAATTTGAAATTTACTAATTAGTACACTATCAGTAGCCCAATGTCTACAGAATACTATTTGAAATGCAAGTGTCACTGTGACCTTGACCTATGACAACTGGGTCTTTACACTGACAGATGTGAGTACAACAACAAATTGAATATGATAATGCACACAAATGTAAGTGTATCCATGATTAGGATAGCACTGCTTGCTGCCATATGATTATAAAGGGAAACAAGGTGTTCAATAAATCATATACTTTTTTCATGGAGTTGGAATTTCAAAGACAGCATAAATTTGAATACTTATAAAACATGACCCACTCTAACAAACAGTGAAAACTACAACAGAGTACGAAGCACTTACTTTTTTATTCTGTTATTTATTGCAGTTTGAACTTGTTGAGGAGCTCGAGTTTGTTCTGGGTAAGTTCTAACACATTCAACGGCATCTCCGATACTTGTTACAGAACGTGGGAATGTAGCCATCTCAGCTGGGGATTGTGGGATAGGAATGATGTGTAACTCACCGTTATATATGTACACCTAAAAATAAATGTGAAATAAATTCAGTTTAATCACTACTAAACATACGCAACATTATTATGTTAACCATGAATAATTCTTTTTGATCTCAGAAACAAATATATTCTTTATGTAGGCAGACTTAACAATAAATTGGCAACAGAAAGAAAATAACAGAAATCAGGATATTGCTATTACACATGAGAAATTAAATCACTGTTAACTAGCCCATTGTTACAAGATTTTTAACAGATAAAAGCAGCCAATTTTGGTTTCATTTGTCATTTTTGGTTAACTTTGATTTTTTTACATCAACATTATACAACAAGCATCTAATAACAAACAGCATTGATGAATTAACTGTAAATAAAAGAATAGGTTATTCTTACCCTGTTTTCAGCAGATTCCGGATTAAGCCATTTAGGGAGAGCGTCTGCTGCTTCAATCAGCAGAAATTCCTCGTCACTATCACGAATCCTATATTATCAAAATATCAATTCATTTTTATTGTGCCTATCAATAATGTAGCAGTTAATGTATCTATGTCTTTATTTTTAGTTGAACTTATCAAATATTAAAGACTTTATTTATTTCACTCTAAAATGATACAATAGCAGTAAACTATATATAAACTATATGAGCATAAGGTTCAATATAAAATGATTTATATCTTTTTAATAGGTTATGATAACCGGTGTGTGTTTTTGTCTCCATCATATGTGAATATCATGTCTGGTCTTAAACAATAAGTTAACTTTTTCCTTGTCTTAATAACAAGTTACTCCTACATGTTTAAGTCACCAAAAGCTTCTATAAACTTTATAGAGTTACTTAAATCTTTTTCAGATAGTTTAGGACCTATTATGTAAATGATATATTTACCTAGCAACAAGTCCTGTAAATTGTTTGGTAAGTTGGAAGATCAAGTGTACAATAAACCATTCATCCTGAACATTTTCCGCAAAGTTTGTCTCTCCCAGTAAATGAGCGGGAAAATTTCCTGAAATTACACCATAAACATTTATTCATATTTTTACCAGTAATACTCTGAAATTAGATAGTTTGGATTGACATAATATTATATTGTAAAGATTATGTAAATGTACATTTGACATTTATGATGAAAATGTATCTGACTGGATAAAGAGCACATACTAGTCTTATTTCTAATAAATATGTACAGTTTCTGAAAATGAAGCTTTCAGAACAAAACAAAGCTATGTAACATTTTATCAATAATATTCTTCATATATTATTATGCCTGGTGCATGTATATATATAAAGCAGTGAATATGATAAATACAATACCCACAAACCTTAAATAAATGCAATATACCCCAATAGGTCAGGTTAACATTTACATAGATGCAATATGATTAATTATACCCTCTAAAGACTAGGTTCAAAATATACAGATGAAATTCATATCAGTATGATATAAATCATAATACATCCCCATACATATATCAGGTTACAGCCAATTTTATGGTAATATAACTTTTTTCAAATGTGTTACAATGTATATATGTCTAAAGTATACTAATCAATGTTTTCATTATAACTGTTCCAGGAATGTGGTATTTTATAGAAGCAGAATCATTAAATACAGTAGTAAAACATACTCTCTGTAGCCTAGAGATCACTTGTCAATGTTTCTCCAGCAAATAATCCCTTGTCTTGATTAAATGAGTATCTTATAGGAGAATTTCCTGTCTGAAATTATCCAGTCAATAAATCAAATATCTTTCTGCTTCGCTTATCTCTACAGAATTTAATGATTAAGTTTAAAGACTTTTCCAAAGCAAAATGACATTTTAAGAAATCTATTGAACATTTAACCACCATAATGATTCTTTTAAGCTATTTCCCCTATTTAACTGTTTAAGGTATTGCGTTTTCTTTCCTCTTTTACATTACTATGTAAATAAATAGCGTCCAACAAGACCAAAATACTGAATTTTTAACAGCAGCTGCAGGTACGAACTCAATATTTTTTAACAGCTACTGTCATCTGGAGTGTTTTTTTTTATACACAAATCAATAAATGAAATGTGTTTTTTTTATAAAACATATGCCCTAAATTATACCTTATCAGAGTTAATCAATTGTCAGAGCTGACTGACTGGTATATAACTGACAGAGATATACCATCAGTATATAGTTAGATTAGCCTTAATACAGTCTCTGTTGACTCTTTAATGTTGACTACTTAATTTGATGAATGAAATCATTTAAACAAACAATGACTAGCCCTTAACTTGAGGCACATTACGCCTCAGAAATCCATTTTTTTTTCAATTCTTTAGAAATGTCAAACATTGTGTTTAATAATATTTAGATAATGGTTTAAGTGCATGTTAGATGTTTTATGACTGCAAAAAGAAGTGCAGAACATGCATTTATGTGTTGTAAAGTTAGCAAAATGTAAAAAAGTAGTATTTCGTCTTCCATACAAAATAATTCAATATAATTATACCAATTGTGAACAGAACTAAAGATACAAAAAATATTATATGTATATAGCAAATGAGCATATTTTTGGAAACTAGAACAAGATACAAAAATAAACAGTTTTTGCGAAATAAAAATGATAGTATTTCTTATGCATAATAGGCCTTTAAATGAAATTTTGAAAACTTTAGCATGATACATTTAAATGCAAGATGTTACATCTGTTGCGTGCAAGATAAACATTTATTATATACAACAATTCATTAAGATTATTATACAGTTATCAAAGCTCTGTTGGAATAATCATTGAGCCGTTGTAGTCTAAAGAATGTGTCTATACAATGTTTATGCAACACTCCTATGAAATTGCATGACTGTATGCAAATACCACTTCAGTCATACCTGTACCTTTGTGATGATTTATTAATAACCATTGCAAAGAAGTTCAAAACCTTGGAACAGTTAAAATGTAAAAGATTCCCAATCAAAAGCTGAGAAAGTCTTCTATTATAGAGAAGCTGCAAAGTTAGAGTGGTAAATTAGTGATTATTAATTTATTATACAGTGTTTTACAACATACATGTATACATTTTTCATTGTTTCCAATTTGTTATTACCAAAAAAGCATTATTGAGTGCACAAATTATATCAACAACATTTGTTTTTCAAAATTTCTTTTCAGAATATGTACAAAACCTACAAAAGCTGGAAACAAACAAAATGCTGAAATGGTATTTCAAACAGAATTCTCCAGTTCAATACAATTTAGATATAAAAAAATCTCATTAATCACTAATTTACTCATTACCATTCCCCTTAAAACCCCTTTTCATTAAGCAAAGGTCATAAAAAAGGAAGTCTACTAAATGTAGTTTACGATGTGGCTCGGAAATATTGATTTATTGAACAAGATTCCCTGTTACAAGCTCTAATATTTCCCACCAGTTAATAATGACAATGCACTGTGACAGAATTGTGATTAAATAAATTGACAATTGTGATCACTAACTTCCATGCTCGATGATTGCAGAGATGCGAGAGGCAAAAAGTACATAATTGAGCCGTGTCACGACAAAACCAACACAGTGCGTTTGCGACCAGCATGGATCCAGACCAGCCTGCGCATCCGTGCAGTCTGATCAGGATCCATGCTGTTAGCTACCTGAGTTTCTCTACTTGTAATAGAGTTGGTAAGCCAACAGCATGAATCTTGATCAGACTGCGTGAATGCGCAGGCTGGTCTGGATCTATGCTGGTCGCAAACACACTATATTGGTTTTGTCATGACGCAGCTCATATATCTGGTCTATATACTTATTGTTGAATGTACTAGCAATAATAGTACAAGAAAAGGAATTAAACTGTGTGATATTGAAATTAAACTTTATGATTATCAAAATTTCTGTTACAATACGTTTTCATTGTCCACAAATTAACCAATTACTTCATGAGCATTTTGTGAAAAATGGCTGTTTTCATTGAAAAGTCTCCCGTTACAAGTTCAAATAGCTATAATACTATAAAAACTGCTTCAACACTAATCAAACTTGGCACAAATGTTGACTGGACCTTTGCCCTTGCAACAACATGCTCAGGCTTAAATTTTCTGTTACCATGACAAGACGGGACATCTAAAAATTGCCAAAAATCAATATTTTGCGTTGATTTTTTCCATCAAAATTGATTTCAAAGTGCTGCAACTTCTCAATGGATTGAGATAGAGTCAAATGCTTTTCAGCGTTGGTAACACGTTACCTTATGATCAATCTGGGGTCATTTATAGCCTCTCACAAGTCCAAAATTATCTTTTTCTTCAAACCCCCCAAACAGAAGGGGGCATCCCCCTTCTGGCAACCCCCTGATGTATCTTTTGGTTGGGGGGCCGCGCCGAAAAAGTGGTCACTTTTTTTAACAACATTTCTTAAACAAAAACAAGTGTTGGGGGCCTAAATAAGGCATTTTTTCACCAACAAAAAGGGGGGGGGTGAAAAAGGCGTTAAAAGGCGTGTATATTGTGTAATGGGTTAATGAGACAATTAAATTTAATGAAAAGAATATTAATGAAAAAAAAAATATTATGTTCTTTATCAAAGATCACAGATTATCAAGGAACACTAAAATATTCACAAATTTATAAAAACATGTTCATTTAGATTTAAAACAAAGATGATCTCATGGCATTAGAAAAATTCTGCATGGTAGTCAGAAAGTCCAAATTTAATAATGATTGTTTGTTGTTGTTTTTGTTGTTTTTTTGTCGTCAAAATATCTTAAGAAATTTTAAGGCATTCCCCCTGCCTTGAATATATATTTGTATCCACTGTAATAATCCACATTTGCTTTTCTTTAATCCTGTCCATAACATGATAATATTTTTTTAACTTTGAGATGTTTTACTCTGAAATTAAACTGTTCAAACATGTGATGCACTCATGTTTGTCTATCAAACATTGGGTACATCAGATTACTAAATTGTATGTTAATACCTTAATAGTGATGTTTTGCACGATTTGACTGTGCAATGTCTAAGATAAATGTTAATTTGTTATAAAATGTGTCAATACTTGCATCAAAGTAATAAGAGAAAGAAAAACATGAAACATTTTGATTGCATTGTAATTTCAAAACTTGCAATGCGGCCATTTTTTGAATGTCAATGTCTTAAAGCATTGATAATGCCAGGGTCTTTCAAATTTCTATTTGAAAGACCCTGATTATGCTTAGTAGTAAAGGTGATTCTGTTGATTTGTTGCACCAACATTTAAAGCTGCACGCCTCCAGATGAGCAAAAATATTTCGATAAAATCAAACCTGAGAAAAATGTACTTAGATTTTAGGAAAGGTATAAAGATCAAAAATTTGCATGTTATGTGCGATTAATGACCGAATTTTTCAGTATTTATAACTATATTTCTACTGCTTAACTAACCCAGTAAGGGCTATATTTGCATATTTTGACCTCTTTAGAGTAATTAACATAGGTTGTAAGTGCCATTGATAATGTGTTAATTGCATTCTTTTGGTAACTCTACATTTTTATACTGTTAAATACTTTTTAAATTTTCATGAAAATTAGCATGAATCTGGAGGCGTGCTACTTTAATTGCCGCACAAAAAAGTGAGTTATCTTTGTTCAATGATTCAGCAAACTGGTATACTTGGTTGCATTTGAACTGGCAGGCCTCACGTTACTGACATTTAAAAATGACACATACAGGACAGATGGCATTAAAATACTGCTATTGCTACAGCAGGACAGGGAAGTGTAGGGCTGAAAAATGTTCTGAGGCATGCTTTAATGAATGAATCAAATAATGCTAAAATATCCTAATCCTCAAATCCATTAACACAGCTTTCATATTTCTCAATTTCACCCTAGCCATGATAATTTGTTAAACATGTCTTGAACATGTCTGTCATTTAAAGAAACTGCTTTACTAAAGTTAATTTAAATATGTCATTTTGAAGGCAATTGAATTAGCTAAAATATGGTATCAAACATAAAAAACTTTTGGAGGAAAAAGTCTTTCAATACACATTTTTTTTTGTGTTAAGAGTATAATTATATAATATTATTCTGATAGTGATACTCCACTTTTGTAGAATTTGCTTATCTTTTCATAAAAATATTGTTTGGTATTTGAAAAAAACATCAAGCCAATTTATTGTGACTATAAATGACTATTGTACAACAGCGACTAGAGTAAAAATTGAAAACATTGAAAATTGGATCATACCATACAATGTTTACAAATATGGCACTTACATCATTGGAAAGGGCTTAAATGGGGAGACTGATTTATAAACTATGAACAAATGCTTAAATCATTAAAAAAACACCAAAAGAAACAAAACAACAAAACTTAAATAGATATGAAGAAAATTAGCAAACACTTGCTACACAATATAATGTATTCCAGTTAATTCCTTCAACAGTACAAAAGCTTACGTAATCAAATTTTGGAACTTGACGCAACAAGTTTGGATCAGTTCATCTGGATAAAAGATTTTAAAATCAAAATTTGATTTCAAAATGAGGTACCCTGCCTACATATAAGTCAGTGTGATCGCTTTCACCCATTTTACAGACTGTTTTTTCACACTGTCTGTAATATATTGACTCGCTATTGGTCAGCTAGTATTAGCCACTAGCTGATAAGCCCCGCGTAAATTCACCTGGCATCAACTCTCTGTAGTATCAGTAGTAAATAGATTTAAAAACCGAATGGCTGTGTTGTTTAATCTATCTACCCATGCTTGTACAGTAACTATGATATAGAAGACATTACACTGTCAAATTGTTGGAAAAAGACATGCAGATGCTAGTTCAAAATTATCTTGATGTCTCTTTGACAAGTCTAATTAGTTTGAACAAACAATACATGTATATATACATGTATGTAAAAGTCTGTAACTATGAGTACTTTAGTAGGAATAATAATAATAATAATAACAGATATTTAACAATAAATGTTAAACAAAGAAGTCATATTAGCTTAGATGACAAAAACAAAAGTTGAAAATACCCTTTTCTTCCACTGCTTTCAGTTTGAAACCTTCATTTTGCCAGATAACGTCGATCAACGTTGGGCTGAGATATGTAAGATACGAATTAATACATTCACTTAAAACACTACTATTATCTGATCCCTTTCCTGTCCCGGATAACAAAGGGAAAAGACAATATTCCGCCACATCCTCAGCAACTCTGTTATTCTTTTCTGCCATGCCTTCATGTATTGACCTAATTTGTGGGTCATGAACTTACATGGTCCAATCAAATCCTTCGTTACATATTATTTTTGACATTTAATGCACGTGATGCGGAAGTCAATGCTGAATCACTTATCGCAAACATAAAACACAATTTTCGGCTTAATCAGCATAGTTTAAGTTAGAATGTTAAAACCAAAAGCCTTGACGCAAGTTTTAAGCCAAGCTAATTCCGGAGGCGTTCAAAGTACCCTGTACGTATGATTGCAAAGGTTGTTCTAGTCCTGAAATTCATAGCCGGTGCAATTTAGTTTTATCCTCGTTAAATAAGTCCCATTAGGCTGACAATACTGAATTAAATCATTAAATGCCATTGCTATCTATTTGTTTTTGTTCGATGATAAAGTTAAAAAAGTAAGGCATAGACAGTCAAGTGTTTTGTTTGAAAACATATAGATGCATACACTTTTATTCATTCAAAATAGTGTATTTTTAGCACCACTTCTTCAGTCTAGTGTCTGTAGCTCTATTGCTTTTCTTAATAGTATGGAAGAATTAATATGTTGTCGACATTTTTTAAAATATATTTTGGGTGAAATTAAATGATTCATTGCATTGGAGAAATATTTTCTGCAAGAGGAAGTATGTATGTTCTTAAAATTATCTTTCAGGTTGCTCAACAATGAGGGAGCGTTATTAGCTTATTCTGGTTATGGTGACAAGGATGCTGCTGTGACAGCAGCCATTGCTAGCAATATCTGGTCCACATATCAGAGATCAGGTGCAACAGCATTAACGGATGATAAACTCAAATTTGTCTTACTTGACTGTGAGGTGAATATGTCTTGCAAACTTTGGCTCTTAACCCTATACTTTATGGAACCAAGAGATTGTAGATGAAATCTTAAAGCTTTTTCAATGAAAACAATAAGTATCAGTATCAAATATTCAGTGCAAAGTGTAAAATTAAAGTACAGTCATGTAATTTCAGATTAAACGTAAGAAAAAAATAGTGGTGGTATTGTTTTAACAATCTTATACCTGTCATCAACCAGTAGCTAGGCTGTTATGTCACTTGTACATGATTTCTAGTTTTTTTATTGTTGATGTAATGCAAAGTTTTACAAACAATTCTTGATAATGATTTTTTTTCATTTTACCATTTACAGGAGGGTAAAGTAGCCATCACACATGTTGCCAATCTTCTTTTATGTCTGTGTTGTAAAGAAAATGTTGGATTTGGAATGTTGAAAGCAAAGGTTTGTATCTTAGTTGAATCTTGTAAATTTATGCATTAGGACGTTGTTTAATGGTCTTTAAAAATTGGTAGAGTTTAATGATTACTGTTTAACATAGGTAAGCAATTTCAGTACACATAATATCTCTCAGAAAAATTCATTAGTAATGTTAATGTTTAATTACAAGTTAATGTTTACAATACTTCAAATGTGTTCAAATGTAAATTTTAAATAACTACATTGTACTTGAAATATTGTCCACTTTCCCCCATCAAATACAGAGACACTAAAATCAAAATATATTTAGACTATTTTTGATCATGTTGTTACCTATACTAAATATATATGTTGCTTTTCATTCACATTTTACCGCCTGATGCATGTTAAATGTATATTATGTAATCTGTGACGATTGGAAATAAAGTTATTTCTATTGCATTGTTGTATGTCCAACACAAGAATTGTTTAGCAAGTTACAATTATACATTTGGAAGTAAATTTCTTCTGAGTATGCAAGTTATAATCATAAAAGCATTCAAATTTGTCAATAAAAACATAGAAAGAAATTAATGGCATATTTTTACAAACTATATTGTAGGTATTACACATGTGTTCATTTTCATTAATTTGAATAAGATAGCAAATCAACCAAGACTTGCCAAAAGCTCTAATTTCACAGTTACAATAGGTGAGAAATGTCGCATTGTATTTGTATGCTAAAAAAACATTGTATTTTACTGTGATGATATATTTATTTCAGGCTGAAGCATTAGCTGTTTACTTAGAGGACCCTCTGTCACAGATAGCAGCCTCCTGACATCTTTTATTCACTATAAAAACTTTACTTATTATAAAATATGATTACCCGAAATACTCACTGGAGTGTGTTAACTCTAAGATATGAACTGAATTTCATAGATGGACACACACACCTTGAATACAACAGAACCTCTTGACATGCTTGATATAAGTGAGTCGGAATCATTTGAACATTAAGAATATATTGAAATTTGTCAAATGTTATACAAAAGATGTCTCTTATTTCAGTTTGTCATTTGATTTATCATGCTGTTATCCAAAGTTTGACTTTCATAATAAATGTCTGAATATTTTTATAGCTTTTCTTTGTTTACAATACAAATAAATGAGTGCTAGTGTGATGAAAAACTTATTTAAAAGTTGAAAGATGATGTGTTTCTTGGATGAAATTAAATTCTAGTACTGTGTCAGATATCATAAACATCGTATTAGGTATCATGTTAAAATTGTGGCATGTTGGGCAGATATTATATTAAACACTGTGGCAGGTATCATGTTTAACACTGTCAGATAACGTGCTTATACATAGTGTTACACATCATGGTGTGTCAGATATCATTTTAGATCATATTGTTTCAGATGTTGTGTTAAATATTGTGTCAGGTATCATAAATTTTGAGTCAAATATGTTGAAAACATTGAGTCAGGTTTCTTATTCAATATTGAATCAGATATCATTTATCATAAGTTTCAGATATCATGTTAAACACTGTGTAAGATAATAAGTTGAATAATGAGTAACGTAGGATGTTAAACATTGTGTCTGATGTCATGTTAAACATTGAGTCTGATGTCATGTTAAACATTGAGTCTGATGTCATGTTAATCATTGCATCTGATGTCATGTTAAACATTGTGTCTGATGTCATGTTAAACATTGTGTCTGATGTCATGTTAAACATTGTGTCTGATGTCATGTTAAACATTGTGTCTGATATCATGTTAAACATTGTGTCTGATGTCATGTTAAACATTGAGTCTGATGTCATGTTAAACATTGAGTCTGATGTCATGTTAAATATTGAGTCTGATGTCATGTTAAACATTGAGTCTGATGTCATGTTAAACATTGTGTCTGATATCATGTTAAACATTGTGTCTGATGTCATGTTAAACATTGAGTCTGATGTCATGTTAAACATTGTGTCTGATATCATGTTAAACATTGAGTCTGATGTCATGTTAAACATTGTGTCTGATGTCATGTTAAACATTGTGTCTGATATCATGTTAAACATTGTGTCTGATGTCATGTTAAACATTGTGTCTGATGTCATGTTAAACATTGTGTCTGATGTCATGTTAAACATTGTGTCTGATGTCATGTTAAACATTGAGTCTGATGTCATGTTTAACATTGAGTCTGATGTCATGTTAAACATTGAGTCTGATGTCATGTTAAACATTGAGTCTGATATCATGTTAAACATTGTGTCTGATGTCATGTTAAACATTGCATCTGATATCATGTTAAACATTAAGTCTGATGTCATGTTAAACATTGAGTCTGATGTCATGTTAAACATCGTGTTAGATATGTTGAATACAGTGCCAGGTATGATGTTAAACATAATTTCATATATCATGTTAAACATTGTGTAAGGTATAATGTTAAACATTGATGACAAATTAAATATTGTTTCAGGTAAAATGTCAAAATTTATGTCAGATATCATGTTAACATTCTGTCAGGCATTAAGAATTGTGTCATATATCATCTTTACATTGTATCAGATAATTATAATTGTTGTGGATAACTACATTTTTATTGGGACTTCTTACTGCCTTTTCTGACATTTATCTGTTTACAGTTTGCTTTATAATGACATATCTGGTACCACTGAGCTAATGTTGATAAAACTTGCCAGGTATGTTCAAATAATTCCATTCCTTGCAGAACTTTAGTTGCACTCTGGTTGCTTTTGCAACAAAACAAAAAAAAAACAACTTTAAAATACGGTATTAACTGTAAGTAAAAAACCTGTACCATACAGATATGGCATAACTTTGTATATCTCTATCCTTATCATATGAATCATGAACATAAGGTGAAAATTGTCTCTGTGCTTAACCATTTGTTTTTTCAGAGCATTATGAAAATAAAGGGAGGTAAAAAAAGAAAAGCTAGATAATTTTATAATGGAGTTGTTCAGGTTTCATTTGAAAAATGGTTTTGGGGGTCTATGAAGTTACATAAAAAGCTTTTAAAAAGTCTCAAGCTCTGAATCTTTTATGTGGCATCTAAAAAAGTTAAATTAATACCAATAATGTCAGATATGCTCCTGTACTGGGGTTATATTTGTCATAGACTTGTATAAGTAATGGACTTTTGTAGAAAAATGATTTTCAAAGTCTTTCCAATCTTTTAAGCTTCTTGATATCATGTTAATTTGTATCATTATCTAGGATGTCCCTACTTAGTACTTTTAATATGCGATATCTTTATTTGAGAATAAACAATTCATTTTTCAAGCAGATCAATAAAGTACCTGGTAATGATTTTATACTTGTTAGAAAACACAATGATGTTTAGAAAAAAATCAGGGTGATATTCACTGTTCCTAACATGTGTATGCTGTAATATTTTGCCAATACTGATAACCCAGAGTCCTTTCACAGCTGATTCAAATGAACTGGAAAATTTGGCAGTTGGATAAATAGAGTGTAATTGTTCCTACCATTTTTGAAAATTTATATGTTTCGAGTTCTTGGTTGAGAAAACTAAGACTTTAATAAAACTTGGACATAATTGGTAGACTGACAGAAGACTAACATATAAGATACTTTTGTTAAATGTTTAATTGATATGACCAGCATGATAATGTTTTAACATTTTATAAAGTGAAAATTGAGACATTGTACAATATCTACTAAAAAGCACGAGTGTTAAATCGTCAGTAATATCAATACAGTGAATACATGTAATTATAATATACCACATTATTCATAATGGTAATTTGACCAAAAATGGTTTTACGGCTTTACAATAAGTAATGTTTGTGTATAATTGTACTGAACATCTGTTACTTACATCAAACAGAAATGTTCATATTATTAAAGCATCATTGATGTACATATATAAAAAAGAATGTTACCACCAACTCTATAATACCTTGTTACTGGCCAGTACATTGCACATGTAGTTATAAACCAATAATAGCAAAACAGAAATGTATAATTATGATTCATGGATCTAGTTAAATATCTCATCAACTGAACCAGGGACATCTTGTGACTGAATTTTCATTTCTTACTGCATTATGATGCCCCATCAAGGAATGTTACTCATATACCATTAAAACATTTATTAACATGTCCTATTTTTTATACGCCCGTTTGAAAAACGGGACGTATTATGGGAACGCCCCTGGCGGGCAGGGCGGGCGGGCGGCGTCCAATTTTGTCCGGAGCATATCTCCTACATGTATGGAGGGATTTTAATGAAACTTCATAGAAATGTTCACCACTATGAGGAGCAGTGTCGCGCACATGAACCAGGTCTCTTGGTCAAAGGTCAAGGTCACACTTAGAGCTCATTGAAAAATGCTTGTCCGGAGCAAAACTTCCACATGTATAGAGGGATTTCAATATTACTTGGCACAAATGTTCACCATTGTGAGGCGGAGTGTCGCATGCAAGATTCAGGTCCTTGCGTCCAAGGTCAAGGTCACACATAGAGGTCAAAGTTCAGATAAAAATATGAAGATGTGTATATGGACCATTTAGTCATCATTTATTGAGGGATTGTAACACAAATGGTCATTATCAAGACTATGGCTGTGATACATATAATTTAGGTCAATATATACAAGGTCAAGGTCACTAAAGATGATGAAATATCCAGATTTTGTCCGGAGCATATCTCCTACACGCATGGAGGGATTTTAATGAAATTTCATAGAAATGTTCACCATTATGAGAAGCCATGTCACGCACATGAACTAGGTCTCTAGGTCAAAGGTCAAGGTCACACTTAGAGCTCATTGAAAAACGCTTGTCCGGAGCAAAACTTCCACATGCATAGAGGGATTTCAATATAACTTGGCACAAATGTTCACCATTGTGAGGCGGAGTGTCGCGCACAAAATTCAGGTCCCTGCAGCCAAGGTCAAGGTCACACATAGAGGTCAAATTTTAGATAAAAATATGAAGATGTGTACAGGGACGATTTAATCATCATTTATTGAGGGATTGTAACACAAATGGTCATTATCATGACTACGGCTGTGACACATGTACTTTAGGTCAATATATGCAAGGTCAAGGTCACTAAAGATGGTGAAATATCCAGATTTTGTCTGGAGCATATCTCCTACATGTATGGAAGAATTTTTATAATACTTTATGGAAATGTTCACCACCATGATATGTATTGCTCCATGCATGATCCAGGTCTCCAGGTCAAAGGTCAAGGTCACACTTAGAGCTCATTGAAAAACACTTGTCCGGAGCAAAACTTCTACATTCATAGGGGGATTTCAATATAACTTGGCACAAATGTTCACCATTGTGAGGCTGAGTGTCGCACGCAAAATTCAGATCCCTGCGACCAAAGTCAAGGTTACACATAGAGGTCAAAGTTCAGATAAAAATTTGAAGATGTGTATAGGGACCATTTAGTCATCATTTATTGATGGATTGTAGCACAAATGGTAACTATCATGACTACAGGTGTGACACATTTAATTTAGGTTAATATTTTCAAGGTCAAGGTCAGTGGAGATGATTAAATATCCAGATGTTGTCCGGAGCATATTTTCTACATGCATGGAGGAATTTTAATGTTACTTTATAGAATTGTTCACCACCATGAGACGTAGTGCCCTGCACATGAACCAAGTCTCTAGGTCAAAGGTGAAGGTCACAGTTAGAGCAAATAGAAAAACGCTTGTCTGGAGCCAAACTTCTACATGCATAGAGGGATTTCAATATAATTTGGCACAAATGTTCATCATTGTGAGGCTGAGTGCCTTGCATAAAATTCAGGTCCCTGCGACCAAGGTCAAGGTCACACATCCTGTGCATATCTTCCCTACTGATTTGTTTTAAGGTTCATTTAACAACACAGTGCCAAGAATAAAAACTTGCTTGCTAGATAACACTTATCCATAATGCCCCCATCTCCATCTAAAGCTTTCGTAAACGGGCGTATTTTGTGACTATGGCACCCTTGTTTCCTATGTATTTACATGGTGGCAATGAATTCTTTTTCCATGTAATATATGCAGAGTGTGATGTTGATATGGCATGGTTTTCTGCAGCTCTTTAACAGTATTCTTGTACTAGTATTTATATATCACGTGTAGCCTAAATACATTAACAGCACTACTAAAGTCTATTATTAGCACCCAGGTTTTGTAAACAAAATTTTATGTTTTTCTGTGTGTCTCCTAAATGTTATTATTTTCGATTTTAAAACAAAAACCCAAAAAAAAGAAAAAAATAAAATGAAGTAAAAAAAACCCCAACTTTGAACTAAAAGGGTAAAAAATTTTTTCCCTGCTAAAACCAAAATTTTTTGTTTTTAAAACCGGTATAAAACCAGGCGGGATGCATTTCCATGAAATTGACCAGGCTTGTACTGTTCCCCTGACTATTTTCATATCCAAATATGATAATTGTTTCTTTTTTAGTTTAAAAGCTTTTAAGACACGCAGAATGAGGGAAACAAAAAATATGATATGAAGGGAGTTTTTTAGGAAATACCCAAAAAATAAAATAGAAAATGAAAGAAAGTTTCCACTTCCATTAGTCCTTTGGAAGGGTTACTTTGATCCCCAAAGGGGGGTTTTGACCAAAAAGGGAAGATATGTTTTACAGCAATTTTTATATAGGAGCAAACAAAAAAAATGATAAGAAGATTATGCAAAAATATGAGTATTAAATTATTTTGATATGTTTAGGGACTAAAACAATAATTTTAAAAAAATATGACAGATATGTTCATACAAGCTTAATAAAAATGTAAAAACAAAATAATTAAAATACTGGAATCACAACTTTAAAAAGCAAAACAAACACAACATATACTGATACTGATAAAATTAAATCTTGACACATGACAAAAAAATTAAAACTTGACACATGATAAATGAACTAGTTAATACAGAGGTATTACAATATTAATTAGGATGACTTCCATATATATATATTCATGTGATGCGAGTGTGCATGTATATGAATAAATCAAGTCATATTTTTACATCACATTTACACCTGTTTGTCAACGTATCCCTATAATTTATATTAATTAATATTACCCAACACATACAATGTGCAAGCAAACAAATTTAATATTACATAATAAAAATCAATTAAAAATACCTACAAACCTTTACTTGTTACAATATACTCTTACTCACTTACAGTATTTAAGTATACTTGCTTTTTAAAAAAAAAGAGTATTAAGAATGATTTGGGGGTCACAAAGTAACGTTAATTATTTGTAACTATAAAGTGTTTCAGTATGAATATCTGTAAAACAAAGATGAGTATACTTGCCAAAAACATCTGACAGCAAAAATACAAAATAAACACATTGATCATAAAGCACATAATTATCATGTTACACATAAATTAAGCAAAACAAAAATATAGCAAACAACTCTGTGATCATCACTATAAATAAATAAACCCCTGAGTGTCAAAAAAAAAGAATCAACATACTGGGAGGCCAAATTGAAATACTTCATTTCCAATACTTACACTAAATAAAATTAAGGTGAGCAATTAAAAAGTTCAGATAATCACATTGATAGAACTTGAAAGGATGAGAAAAGAAATTGTTTTGCTGTAAAAAAATAGTTTAAAACTTTACCTTAGTATAAAAGGGAGGTAATAGCTAATAGGTTGGTTTCCCTTGATTTTTTTTTAAGTTACAGAAAAAGTTCTTTGTTAAGATAAAATGACTCATGGAAAAGACATTGTACTGGTATATAGTATCTAGTAAACAGATTAAATGAAATTTGAGAGCTCACATGATTATCTGAATACAATACAAGTACACTGAAAACGGTGAAATCAGATAATATTTTTAACAATGACTTCATGCAACCAAATTTAGAACATATTGATTTACAGAAGTTTGAAAAATATATTATTGTGACAAAGTGGTGAAATACATATTTAATCTATGAATCACAAAATTAAGAAAATAATCTAATTGACTGGGTGTTACCTGAAAAAATACCCTTTTAGTATACAGACATGTATAGCCATTAGTATATTCAAATGAAAAGGTCTATCTAAATTATTGACACCTAAACCAAGAAAATATTCTATATAATTAATCAACAATTCTAAATTGCAAACCACTGACAGATAAACATCATTAACTATATTTCCCTTTAACCACAGCTATTTTACAGCCTGAACCCTTCAGTGTTCAAGTTATGAAACCTTGCTTTCACAAAGACGTCTTATCTTATTTATTCTAGCTGTTGGTAAAGATCCAATACTTTTAAACATACTATTTAAAAATTGATGGCAGTGAAGACTTTCCTGACCCACAACAGTTTCCTTGAACAAGTCTGTAACCTGACTAAAATCTGTAGTCTTTAAAATTCTATCTTTGTTATTGAGAACAATGACTAGAGACGCTCGCATCAAAATCTTTGGCCCTTCATAAAAGAGGCAGTCCCAAATACGCAAGACGGTGTCTACTGGTAAGACATCAGCAAATAGACAGATAAACCATTTCATTCCAATAAGGCACCATGATAAACCTTGTGTTTCAAGATGATGGTAAATATCTGGTGCTTTCCATCTGACAAGTTCACCAAGAACTTCCTGGTCAAGTTTGACAGCATGCATGTCAGGGTGATAATAATCTGGTAAAATATTGTTGATTAATGTATCCATAAGCCAGAAAACTTTTTCTTCATAATTGTCCTCACTTTTCATAACAAGCAGCAACAAGCCCACCACAAAATTCATCCCCTGACAGTAACCTATTGTCCTGTTTCTGTGTCCTATAGCTATCAAAATATTGAATAAAGGCTTTCTCAAATTTGTAGCAGCTCGAGTGTCCGCAAAATGCTTATTGTCAGGGAATGTTCTATGTATATCCATGTTGATGGTATCCACAAGTTCTTTATTATGTTCCATATCGAGCATTTGTTGAAATAGATGAGGATTGCTCTTCATCCTGTCATAGGCTCCACTAAGATGCAGCCATGCTGTGGGACGTTCAGCCGATGGAATACCTTTCCTACAAAATCGTTTTACTGTTGCTGATTTGGTGACAGTTGCCTTGTTTCCGACTACTTGCTGCCACCTACTAGCTCTTCTTGTCAACACAGGAAGGTAAGACGAAGTAAATTCATTGTAAACAGTATGATCAAAATCATTAGGTCGCACAAACCCGTATCCGTCTTCTTGATTCTCAAATCTTTTCTCCGACATTTCTACATTGATTGAATCGTTGTATTAGCATCGGCAGCATCTGTTACCATTAGTAAGGCATAACCCCGCCCACAAACCGGTGTATATAGCAATTTTTATGGAATGCAAATATTACGCGAAGTAAATATTTCGGTTGACCTCGGACTTTGGCGTTAATGATAGCAAGTGCGAGATAAAGCAAACGGACAGGAGAGAATTTCGTGTTTTTGCCTTTTTACACACATGTAAGGCGGATTCTATCATATTTTTTTCTAATATTTTTTAATCAATCTAAGAAATGTGTTATTATTCTAAGTTTTTTTTTATTTTTGATGAATTTTGAAAGAAACTTGAATGATGCCAATGATGGTTGTATCATTGGTTCCCTGTCCTCATAGGTAGATAAGACATTACCTGTAAATTCACAAGAACCAGGCTGCGCTAAAAGTGAATTGCATAAGGACATAAGGTTAACCGGTTTGTATGAAATGATCTTCATGTGGGACGTTTCTATTCATCTCTGTGTGAATGTCACGCAATTTGATTGCCTTTTTCAAAATGGTCCGTGTATATTGGACAAACCAGGCATCGAGTTTATAAAAATTTCCCGAGTTCTGTCTCAAATTTCATATTTTTCACTGGTCAGTGTACATTCAGCAGTTCAGTGGCAGTTTCTGACCAGTTAAATACCCGAGATCTGAGTTTGATCTTGGAGAATTTCTTTATAACCTATGCTCAAACTTCAAAACATTCAAGGGACATTTTAGTGTAAATAGAAAAAATCTTTATAGGCCTATAGATCTACATTGTATATCAACTTTAAGCTGTATTTAACATTTATGTCAAATTTGGCCAAAATTAAAAAAGCTCCATTTCAATCTTGCCATATTTCATATGTTGTCATTATTATTTAATTGATTAAGTCAATATTGTCAGACAATACATGGTAATTAACAGTCTCAGATTTTAGTGAATGAAAAAACAACAACAACATTTCCCACTATTGCAACACAGCATCATGTATCATGTTAAAAAAACCTGACTAGACCTTGGCAGATATTTTAATTTGAAGTTAAACTCTAAGATAAACAAATTGTTTCTTTAACATATCAACTGTATCAGTCTGATACAGTTCTGTTGATATGTAAAAAATTACTGGAAATGAGAATCTGGGGTTGTTTCAAAAATCTAAATTTTTTCCATTGCATGTTAAATATAGAATTCTGCTTAAGCTGTGGAGGGGGCGGTAAATTGCACTTTCCATTACTGTTTATATACAGGCTCAATCAAACTGAGCCTGCAATATTTTCAATTTTGCTGTGTTAGGCTTTTTAGGAATTCTGTTGAAAATTCTCTATTTTTATTTTAATTTTGATAGGTGCGTAAAGTCACACTTGTTTTGTCCAAGCATGAATCTATTCCATAAATGAATGACAAAGTTAGGAAAATATTATCTAAATTCATTCATTTGACGTTCATTGTCAAGGTCAAGAACATATGATCACAAGTGTTGATTATGTCCACATATGAATCAAATTCTTCCATAATAAAAAAATATGACAATCAAAATTTAATAATTTGTCCATGACGGTCAAGGTCATTTAAAGGTCAAGGTCAGTTCAACCTTTTAAAAGTTCTTGTCCAAAATTTTGTTTTGCCAAAACATGAAGATAATTAATTTATAAATTACCAAGTTACAGTCATCTATAGCAAAAATTTGTGAAAGTGCAATAATCTAACTGTCGAGGTCAAGGTCATAAAAGAGCAAAGGTCAATTTGAGTTTGATACACATGAAGGTCTAATCCAAAAGAATGTTGTGTCATAATAATTGTAGTCAATCCATTCATGAAAAACAAAGTTATAGCCACTTACAGCAAAGGAAGAAAATTTAAATAATTTGACCTTCAAGGTCAAGGTCATTGATAAGTGAAGGTCAAGGTTTATCTGCTGAGCTTGAAGGTCTATCCTAAAAAGTTATCATGTTTGAAGATTGACGACAATCCATTAAAATTACAAAATTATAGCCACCGTTAGCAAAAATCTGCAAAAAAATAAACATTTGATCTTGAAGGTTAAGATCATTTATGAATGAAGGTCAAGGAAAGTCTGGTCTACTTGAAGGTCTTTTAAAGGGTTGTTGTGGCCATGTATGAAACCAATACATCTAGAACTTAAAACTTACAATCAAGATTAAAGTTTGCAGATGGCAACAAGAATGGCGAACGGCAACGCCGTCATAGCCCTCCCCCCCCCCCCCCCCCCATTTGTGATGGCTAGTATATCCATGTTTGATACATCAAGATTTTTGTAAAGCATAGGCTTAGTCTATTAGACTTTGTAGAAGATAACATTGATTTATCTGCAAAGGAATTATCATAAATAGATTTTATAAGATATTATCAAAGTCTACCCTGCATAAAATGTAAGTCTAATATACCTTATATAACAACAATAGACTGTACCGGTGATCTGTAACAGAATGAGGTACTCTGGGACAGTGTCCAAAAGTGTACTGAATCCACTGTCCCAGAGTACCCAACCCACAGTATATAAACGATTTGAACCCCAACCGGATCTTGTGAGAAGATGTGTCAGCCATTTTCTGAAGCTTGACTTATTTAATATATTGGTAATTTATATTGATACTTATGGACGTTAGGTTAGTAAATCTTTGTTTATATCGTAGAAGAGAAACTTTATTAAATGTTTAAGTTATGCAAAATATAAATGTTAGCATTAAAGCTATAAAATAATCGAACTTCGCGAACTGAAACTTCATAGGTGGATAGACCTCATTGAGGAGGAGTGCAGTGCACAAGAATGATAACTCTACCTTGCATGATTTTTGAGTTATTGCCCTTTGTTATTTTTCAAAATTGATTTTTGTCCAGAGCATAACTCCAAAAGCCTATGAGATATTAACATGAAACTTCATAGGTGCATAGATCTCACTCAGGAGGTGTGCAGTGCACAAGAATGATAACTCTACCTTTCATAATTTTTGAGTTATTGCCCTTTGTTATTTTTCATACCTAATTTTTCACCTGAGTGGAGCATAACTCAAAAAGTGTTTGAGATATCAACATGAAATGTCATAGGTGGATAGATCTTATTGAGGAGGAATGTTGTGCGCAAGAATGATAACTCTTCCCTATACAATTTTTGAGTTATTGCCCTTTTTTTTTTCATGCTATTTTGTCCAGAGCTTATCTCAAAAAGTATTTGAGGTATCAACTTGAAACTTCATAGGTGGATAGATTTTACTGAGGAGGGATGCAGCACACAAGAATGATAACCTACCCTGCATTATTTTTCAGTAATTGCCCTTTGTTATTTTCAGCCATCAGTATTCACATAGGTTTCAAATCTGTAATCACTATAGCCATCAGTTTTCATTACCAAAAGACCTCTTAAAATGGAATTATTCCGCTCTACTACATATACATTCTTCCAATGAGCAAACACATTCGGCGGGGGATGGCCATGTTGACATGGCTCTTGTTTAGTTAAACATTGAATTATGATATCGAACTACTAAAATAATCAATAACAAACGATAATTTAGTCATCTGCAAAAAATATTGCTGTATTTTGAACATTAAATTAAGAGTTTAACCAAGGAGGTCAATTCCATAAACTGAACGTTACTTGCTGGTGATTGTGAACCCTACTTGTGAGTTTACGAATTTTATCTGTACCCTGACTTGTGAGTATTTTAAAAGATTTAATGGAGAGAACGTTTATCATTTAACATATTTATTTGTTTATTGACAGGCAAAATGGAAGAATTCAGTTGTCTTAATTGCCCCTTTCTCTTAAAAAAAATCGGAAACACTATTGTTCACAATTATGACATAAGAACAAAAGCTAAAAATAACAATTTCTCAGTTTGACAACAATAACATAAACATTAAAAATTAAAATCATACTCCAAAGACGTAAGAATTGAAAAAAATAAAAGAAGGACTTTAAAAGCAAATGATATTACATGTACAAAAACAGTAAAAGTTTCAAGACAAGAAGGACTTGAAAAATAATCTTCAATTAAGAAATGTCAAAAAATCAAAACGCCTGTTAAAGATGTTCACATATCGACAAAAGATACGTTTTTACTTTTTAGTACAGATGACTAAGAGTTTAAGTTAAAACTTGGAGTCAAAATTATTCCACAGATCCCACATTTAAGTTGTGTTTTCAGGGGAATGTTTGTTACACGAAAGCTACTGTCAAGACCCTCAACTACAAATGATTCATCCAAATCCATCTGAAATACATGTATATGGCAATTTATAGAAAGGAACTGGATTTATATATATCTTTTGACTTAAGATCACTTATGATAGCCAATGATAAACTTTTCAAGTTGTGTGAAAAGAAAACTAACAGGTTGTCTTAGACACTGGCAAGACTGTTAACTATTTAAAAATATTAAAGTGGAAATAAACTTGCAAGAGTGAAAACTACCTTTTACACATTTAACAACAATATGCAGGAAACTCCTTAAAATGATTTATTATGAGTGATCCTAGTCGCGCATGTAAGAAATAGAAATTCAAGGCATTTATGAGAATATAAAACCGTGTCTCAAAAAGCATAATGAAATCAACGGTACGTGTAAAGCTTTCAACATGTTGAAATAAGTAATCCTGTGATGATCTTTCGAGGAGGATGGATTGATATGTGGCGTTATATAACGGTCACGTCAAGAATAACAACAATGCAGTTGAACTTAATAGTAGAAACGTTTATAGTACTTGTGTTATATCTTAGCTTTATATCTTTTCAAAGAAAAATGAATGGTAAATGAAGATAAGATTTGTTGGTTGATAATTCCTGTCAAGAAATAATTTTCTTTCTAATTCGTATTACAAGCTACTTCATGCTTGTATTTCCATGGAAAGTGAGAACATGATGAAGGTCCATTCATGTGCAGTATTGGTTACTTATATAGAACTAAAAGATGTGTCATGCTCTTGTGACACAATAACTTCATATTCTGCCAGATATAATTTGGAACATAGGACAAAAACAAAAAAAATCATCAAAAGTGACTCGCAAGTTATGGTTCAGTGAAAACACAAGTAGGGTACAGATCATTAAAATTGTTTTAGCAAAACGGGTACAGTTATCAGAATGTTCGCCTCTATTATTTACTGTGTTTTTATCAATATCCAAAGATATCCACACAAGTGTCTGTGCAGTAAGACAAGTTTAGACAATAAAATTAAGATTCAGATATTAGTTATAGTGAAATAAAACAATTTTAGGCATAAATTTGCTTGTGTAATCGGCGTGTGTTGCCATAAACAAAACACGAAGCGAAGAGCAAAGCATTTTATGCGCATTAATTAAAAGAAGCTGGATATAAATGTATCTATAAGCAAAGAAAAAATATTTCTTAATATGATTCAAATGTTTATAACCATCTCAGATTAAATGCAGGCCGTCTTAAAAAGTTTTATTGGTCACCCCGCCTGTTTGTACTGAACTGATGTTGAGATCTTCTCACAAGATCCGGTTGGGGTACAAATCGTTTATATACTGTGCCAACTACCCCCACAATTTTTATGTGACAATAATTTAAAAAGACAACCAAACCAAGATTTATTTCAAATCAGAAAATATAGGCAATGTTTATCACATTATCATTTACTAATATGATACAAATAAGTATTCAATATGGAAGAATTTGAAAACAATATTTGTCATTTTTAGAATTTCACTTTGAAAGGTGAAAAGTACATTGTACTCACCAGACTGATTTTTACTCAATTTCCGCCATAAAACTTTTGTAGGGAAAGAAGCTTGACAAGATCAATCATCTGCATGAATCAGGTTTAAATCAAAGAACAAAAGCTATCAAAAAATCCCATAGTCCCACAGTGCCCAATGTCCCAGAGTACCCCAGTCTCCCCTATATAAAAAGGCTTTGTTGTGGCATATAGTACTAACCAAGGCATTAAAGCCATTTGGCAACTTTATTTAACCTTTCAGAAGACTTTTAACTTGTGTTTCTAATTAATGAAGCTTTTGTTGATAAGTATTTTTCATGTTAAACTTGATTATGTGATTTCAGGCAGTGGCTTATTGAATATATTGTGGATATCATCACAGTTGTTTTGATGTCACGTTTTTTCCTTGGTGCAGCAGGTGTTGCTGCAGGGGCTGCACTTATCTGTAATGTATCTCCTTGGCTTGTTGCCAAACCACAGATAGCCACCCTGGATTACCTTAATGCTGCAAAACTACAAACTCTTGATGGGAAAAAAACAAATTTTAGTGTAAGTACAAAATTATTTGTTTGGATAATCTTTAAAGTTGCATACTCAATTGAAAGACTAAAATGTTTACATATTATTAGGCTGTATGATTATTACAAAATTTGAAACAGTGCTTTATTGAGATTTATAAAATAATAGTATACAATTAAAAGTATGTATTTATTTCCTATATTTGCAGGCCAAAGAGTTGTGGCAGAGAAATGGTGCAGTTGTAATGGCTGTCCGTAGACCAGGATGATCTTTATGTAGAGCGGTCAGTTGTTTATTAACTTTTTCTCCTTTTCTTATTTGTTGTTTAAGGATACATTATGATGCATAGTTTTCAAAATCAATGGATAAATGCCAGTGTCCAGAAGAAGACCTCTATGATGCTTAAGATTCAAAGGACTTCTATGTCTGGGACTGATAAAAAATCTCCAGAATAAATTAGGCTTTGTTTCACACCTACATAGATGCAGAATAATATAATTAAAATGCTCTTGTTGATTCAGTTTTTCCATGCAATCATACTACTAGTATTAATAAGGTTTAGTTTAGCTAAATAACATTGATGTTAGAAGGGTTACCCTTCTAGTTTATATGAATTTTATTATATATATGTCCCTTCTGAAGGCATTTCACTTTTTCTTGTTTCACCAAGCTGAAAAAACATATAATTATTAAGATTCCTAAAGCATACCTTTCTACATGAAGCAATCCCACCCTGACGATTTCTTTATTCTGGTAAATGTTTCCTGTCTTTGAAAACACCAACAATTTTGTATAAAATATTGATGGTACATATATTTGTATGTTTTCAGGAAGCCCAGGGCTTGTCCTCCCTTGTAGAGGAGATGGACGCCCGAGGTATCCGCTTACATGCAGTAGTGCATGAGGTTCTTGGTGCTGAAGAATTTAAATCATTCATTAAAGGAGATGTTTATTTAGATCCTGAGGTAAGATGATAGTAAATTGTGTGCATGTGCTAAGTTAGTAGACAAGGTTTACAGAGGGGAAGATAGTGTAAGTGTAAGTGTTGGGATGATAAATCCTGTGAAAAATTGGGGGATGAAAATTATCAATAGAAGGTGGTGTTAATATGTGTTATATGATGATTAAAGCATGCAAGTTTAGTTTAAACATATTTTGTTGCATCAAATACATGCCAAATGTAATACAATTGATGAGTATATATATAACAAAAAGCAAATGGGTTGGGCAACGAGTTCTAGCAACATTAGATTAAGCCCTTCCTAGGAAAGTATGCAAATTTACCAATGTTTGAAGGTAGTGAGACTATGCTCACTAGATTTGATTGTAATATAATGTCTCCGATATATTTTGAAGATAAA
This sequence comes from Ruditapes philippinarum, assembly GCF_026571515.1. Taxonomy (NCBI): domain Eukaryota; kingdom Metazoa; phylum Mollusca; class Bivalvia; order Venerida; family Veneridae; genus Ruditapes; species Ruditapes philippinarum. Next base: position 928,044 of record NW_026862663.1, read on the forward strand.
ACTTCTGAAGTAATCGGTTGTTAGTCTTGTTAAATAGTAATTTAAAGAAATAAATACATGATTCAATACTTGTTATATTTGTATTATGTTTACACTGTTGACAAAACTAACATAATGACATATTTCAGAAACATTTTTATGGCCCTCAAGAGAGATGGATGAATATTCCAGGAATTTTTAATTTCGAAACACTAGCCAGTATTATCAAAGAAATCCGTAAAGGAACTCCAGGAAATTCAAAAGGTGAAGGACGACTCTTAGGAGGTAAAAATATTTTAATTTAAAAGTTATGCACTAGATTAATGAATCTTGTGGATTGTATATTTTAAGCTATAGTTACCAGCTGAAGGTACTGACCAGACCATCAGACTCATGGATAACTGTTTAAGACAGTAACAAGACTACTGAGTTTCTGCTGAAACAGTTTCCCTTAATATCCCAGCCTGTGTCAACAGCCAGTATTTGTTTTTTTCTTGCAAATTCAAATAATTAATTACATTGTATAGCTCAAAAAGAAATTAGGAAAACAAAAAATTTTTTTGGCACTTTTTCTTATAGCTCCATAAAGATTTACAGCTTCATTGACAATACCATCATGACATCATCTTAAATTTTCCATTTTTAGAAAATCCAGTATGATATGCAAGAAAATGTAAATAATCATATATAGTTAAGACCATGTTTGACATTTCTATTAACATTTCCTTCTACATACACAGACCATGGTAATTCACGGAACTATTCATATAATTTAGAGTATTTCCAACATAGCTAGCAACCATAATGATTTACTAGCGTCAACACTCTTATAGTCTATACAGATTGTTTTGTAAGGTGCTTAACAGCATTTGATATTAAAATCCCTTTATTGAACTATGGATAGGTGTAAATTTGAAGCAGGGCCAATTATTTTCACAAAATGGTGTAGTAAATATAAAGTAAGCATATGCAGCAAACCCTTAAAGATCCTGTATGTTGTAATTTAGGATGTAAAAACACTTAAGTGAAATTTTATATATGTATATAATTATTCTTCTAAAACAATTTCCAAACATCCAAGAATATCTTAAATATGTATTGCGATTGTTATGCCGCATTATGAGTAATCATCAAAATATATGCAGTCATTTCTTTTTGAAAAATTTGGCTTGGACTTTATCGACAATAAATTTCTAATTACCTCCCTTTATTTATTTGGTATTATTGTTATAAATAATGCTTTTTGGAATTTACAATATTGATAAATCTAAATTTGAGCATCATATAAATGATATAAAACCATAAAAAAAATGAGTTACAGGATCTTTAACCTGCTGGAATTGAAAGGGATTAGCCTTTGCCATCAGTGTAGAGCCTGTCCAGCCTGGACATCAGTGCAGTCCGACCAAGCCTAATACTGTTGGAAGCTCAATTTAGGTATTTTGTTACTGATATATCTTCAAATGCAGAGCAAATCCATTTCACATATTTCACAGTTGAGGGTAAATAATGATAATACAGAATTTCATCAATATTAACTTTTTCATTTCAGCCGTGTTTGTGATAGGTCCAGGTAATCAAGGTATAGTGTTCCAGCACCATGAGAAAGTTATTGGTGATCTTGCAAACCTGGACGACATCAAAGATGCCATATCTAAAGTCAATCTTCCACGTGATTAACATAAACTTGTCATCCCGTAGATTAATATGTTCCGATCAAAATTCATCAGCAGCAAATGTATTTAATTTAAATACAGTTCAAGGAAGTGAATTCTTAATGATTTTCTTTAATTTGTTCTTAACTCAGACAGTTTGATGACAATAAATACCCAGTATTAAAATGAGACATAAAAATTGAGTATACTATACAAAGTTCTTTCAGGAATACATTAAAATGAAGGTTGTGTATGTTCTGGAATTATGTTACAAATTTAATGTTATACAGAATATTCTAGTCTTAATCAGTATAATATCCATTCCTGTCCCATGTGTTTTATAATATAAAAGTTAACATTTATTGTAGAACAGAAGATATTATGTTATGATAAAATGAAACTCTCAAGTTCACTGGTTAACTTCAGACTTGAGAGTGGATGTGAAAGCATTTAACTTATATCTTGTGTTCTCTATTCTAAATGTTGATTTTAATTGAAATAATGTGATTTTAATGTTGTAAATAAATGTTAGAGGTTTATTAAATTTTGTACAAAATTCTTGTGAGTTTATTGTCTTCTTATATTGTATGACATACATTGTGAAGTATCAGCTTAAATGTGTCCTTGAAAAAAGTGGGAATTTTAAATGCACATATATTTTATGTTTCATAAACAGACATCTTAATTGTAATACATTAAAAAAACCTATATAATAAGATCATTAGATGTAATGTATAAAATTTAGGACAAAACTTTTTCAGATCAAATTTTCAAAGACAAAAGTGATCACATTGCGTCACCTGATGACACAGCCAATTAAGCAGTTATTTATATAAAGGAGTGATTGACCAGTGTTTTTCCCCCCTTATGCCGTGGCAAATTATTATCATATAGCTACTGTGTAGTAGAGATACAAAAATCATAACAGGCCAAAATGCTTTTTTTATTTAAGGGTCATAACTCGTCCAAAAATCATTCAACTGGAAAAACCATTTCTTACGCGCAATTGCATGAGGTATCGAACAATCAAAGATGGAGGGCCATAACTTGGCATTCCACTGGAAAACCCATGTCATTTCCTCTATCAAGAACTTGAACTACATGTACCATTAATCTTGTTAAAAATTTCATTCAAATTCTATAACTGGTATAACAGTAAACTTAAAAAAAATAAAAATCATTCAAGAGCCATAACTGACTAAAGTCACTTAACTGGAAATGCGGAAGATATGCCAAACTAGACTTTGACAGCTCTTTCCTGTAGTTTGGATGAAATTGGACCAGTTTTTTTTTTTAGGAGTAGTCCGTACAATTTTTGTGACGGACGACAGAGAAATAAGCTGCTACTTTGAAGCAGGGGGCGCAAAAACAACTATGTTTGTTAATCTTTTTTGATAATGGTCATTAACTTCAATACTTATGAAGCTTATGCATTGAATCTTTATATGTGAATGCACCTTGAAACACTTGCTTTCAGGCCAGAGGTCACTTGGAATATTACTTGTTCCTAGAATTTCCAGCATTGCATGTAAATGCACATTGAGCGTTCTTTCAGTCACATCCTTTCATGTAAAAATTTTCTATGTAGATGTACCTTGAGTCCCATTTTCATGTCAAAAGGTCAAAGTTACTTAGTGAAAACTGATAACCAAACATTAAACTGGCCAATATTGCACCGTTTTTGGTAATACCTGCCATACCCATTTTTGGTCAAAATGACCATTATTTATTTTGGATTAAGTATGATGGTCAATTATGCTTCTGTCTGCCATATAAAAAAAGGTAAAGGTTTGTGTAATCTTTTCTTCAAATTATCTCTTTAGTTTTAACTATTCAGAACTGAGAAAAATGGAGCACATTGCTTCTCAGAGCAAGCACTTGATATACATGTACCTATTAAGTTTCTATAAATGGTGGCCCAAGTTAACCTTTTTTGTTCAGAGATGAAAAATTAATTTGAAACTTGGTAGGGCACCAGTAGTCCTTAATGGAGACAATCAAACCCATTTGTTTAATCTTGAGAAAGATCCTACAGAGGTAAAGAACTTGCAATTTTATCTTTAGCAGACAATTTAAGGATCAATGGTCCATTTATACAAATGTTTGAATTCTTGAGAATCATTTTGACCCTTTGCTTTTGGTGATCTTGAAGCCTTTTTCAGTAATCAATGTTAACAAGCCATTAGTTTGACAAAATTACATACATCATTGTATGTATAGCTTTTATGGATATAGATTTGGTGCCGTTTGTCAGTCACTTTTGGAACATAACACTGAAACCGTTCTAGTTACATACCTTTAACTTTGTATGTGGCTACATCTCGCCAAGTCATTTTCATAAACTCAGTCATTCCCTTTTAAGTTTTTCCATTTGCTGTATATTTTCCTATCTCTGGATGTCTCATTTGGTAGTAGCGGAACAGTATTCCAAAGGGTCTGGGTTCGAGTCCTGGTCAGACTGCACATATTTTTCACCCTGTGACATATATAATAGGGCAATTTAAGATGACACAAATTTGATGTACGGGCCTCTATTATAAATTTTACATAAAATATAAACATCTTTTAGTTTTCGAATAAATAATCAATTTTCATTGAATTATGTTAGGCAAGTTTTTGTACTTTTTGATGATTCAATAATATCTACATTTGGTTAAAATCAGTCCAGTACATGTATTGGAGTTTATATTTTTAAAGTCAAGCATTTTAGCATGTGTAACAGTTTCATTATTGAGGGCCTCTAAAGTTAAAGCTTCTATTATACATTGTCACTATTAATCAGTTATTTCACATTTTGCATGTTAGGAGGAAATTGTTTTATGTTATTAAATTAACTACAAATTGTTGACGCCTATAAGTTTACAAGCAGACATTTAGACCTTAGGTCAGGGAGTTGGTTTTTTGCTTGGTACCAAGCTGCTTCCTTAACAGCTGGACGTGTGGGATGATCCCAGTTTGATCCAGTCTATGTACAATACCTTCCACCAGGATGAGATGCTTAAAGTTCAGGACATCATTGCTGTTGTAGGAAGATTGTATAGTTTTTTTCCCTCCAGAGTGGGATGCTGGAATAAGTTCAGGAAATCATCTCTGTATCAGGAAGATTTTATTTTTTTGGTGTTGCTACATTTCAATTGGTAAAATTGGTCTCTAACGAAACAATTATTTTGGAGAAAACATTAGAAAACACTTTCGATCAGTTATTCTGCCACAAAGAACATTTTTATAATTATAGAAAAGACTAATTGATAATGTTGATTTTTGTTATTAGTGAACTGTAAATATTCATCTTATGTAAATACTGTAAATTTTAAAATTGTTCATTGGCGATTTCATATTGTATATTTTAAGCAACACCACTTTATCCATCCCCGACTAGTTGGTGAAGATTGACTGTTTTTTTTGCTATGCACCCTTTTAGGAAATCTATTAATTAAACCTATGAAGCCGCAAATTGGTATCTCAAATATTAATGGTCTTTACAAACCAAGCATAAAAATAATTTATGTGACAAGTTGTCATTTCCCGTTAAATTCCTATTTTACTGCTATTTATCCTCCAATGAAGTTTGAATTTAATATCTCTAAACTTTTGAATTAGTCTGGACAAGAAAGGAAATAGAGCAATTACTTCAAAATAATAAAGTAATGCGTTTCAATTCTTGAGCACCAATGACACTAATCTACATAGTGAAATTTCAAACTCATATTTCAAATAGTATGATCCAAATAAAATTATGCAAAATATATTCATGAAGGGCAATAACTCAATAATTATTAAGTGGATTTATCATTATTGTGAACTGCACTCCCTAAATGAGATCTTTTAACCGCTGACCTTTCAAGCTGATATCTCAAATATTATACGAGGTATTATTAGGAAAAAAATATGCATGAAAAATAGCAGTGCAACAAGTCGAAAATTATGAAGTCGACATTATTTTTAACAGACTCCTCAATTAGATATATTCCTCTATAAAGTTTTAAGTTGATACATATAATTTTCCAGTTATAGACAAAAATGTGGAATGAACAAACCAGGACTATATCCCCTGCTGCCTGTAATTCTCTCAAAAGTATGTACTCTACAAAGTATTTTGCTCAACATTGATCAGTTATGTGGCAATTGAAAGATCCCTACACTGACCTTTTCTTTGAATAACATTAGATTTAACCATAAACATCGTTTGTAAACAAAATTCTTATTGTATCCACTAATCTGATAATTAGAATTAGACGGGTCAAGGATCTTTGCATTGAAACAGTGTAACTGTAAGTTAAGGCACCAAATTAATTTTCTTTTATATTTTGTGGTACCTAAATCTATAAAGTAGTTTTTATTATACCATGGGGAGATATCAATTTGCTTGCCTTTTATAGCGTATAGAAGGAAAGTTATACAGTGCCTCCAAGTACTTGTTGATTTTTTTCAGTACAAAATACCTTGCAGAGCAGGATTCCTTGACGTCACCAGGCAACGAATAATATATAAACAGTCCTTCAGTTGGAATGAAGTTTGCTGCTATAAATTCCTACTAATGTAAATATGCTATTTTTTAATCGATTGTATCTATGTATGTAACTTTTCTTGGTCTAAATAGGGAATAATTCAACATGCAATTTGCCAAAAACTCTGTCAGAGCTTGGTTAAAAAAACAAACAAAGACATCTTTAAAATTCAACAAATTATTCTTTTAATTAAATAGTAAATGCACAATCCACAATGGGAGTTCATTATATACAAATTAGACAAAAATATAATTATGAAAGATGGTGGTAAGGATGATAGCAATGGTAAGAAAGTAAAATGTTACAAACATACTCTTGTCAAAATGGTGAATTGCTGTAAGAAATAAAAGATCTAAAACACGAGATTCTCTGTACCAGCAAATGGTTGATTATAAGAAAGACGCAAGCACTGTATGCATAACTGTAGTCAAACAAAAATATGTCAACTTGCTTGTTTTCAATACTACAAAACATTTTTTAATCTACAAAGTAACTAAAACACAATAGAAACCATAAATTATCCCTATAAATAAGGATTTAACAATGTAGCTGTGTATCACATTAGTACATTTAACAACCAAGTGAATATATACATTGTATAGACAATCTGCCTCACATCCTTTTACATCAATAAAACAAAAATTGCATGGAATGAGGTCTGAAAAGCCGTAAAAAACCTAAGTGTTGTCTACATCGGTGAGATGCTGGTCGGGCAACATATACAAAATGTAACAATATATACACAAGGCAACCAGATGCACGAGATAACTGAATTTAATACTAATGGCAAAGTGGCACAGTTGAAAGGTGATTTACAGCTTACTTTTGAACAGTAGCCGCACAACACGACTAGATAACATAGCACATTGGTACAGTTTTTATTGTGTCACATTAAAATAACCAGCTCAACACTAATAAAATTGTTCAGTTCTGCCATTTATAGAGTTATATTACACTACTACTGAACTTTACAATAATAAATAGTAAAATCATATTATGAAATGATATTTTAATGAGACGATTTAAAAATATGTCTAGTTCTGTCATTTGAGAAACATTCTGTAATGTTAAAATGTACAATGAAAAGATGAAGGATTAAACTACTATGCTCTTTTAATATTCTGAGACCAGCCCACATTTTGTACAATACTATAGTTATTCTGTCTCTATCTTGCACATTATTTTTTGTGGTAAAAAGTACATTGAATTAGAGTAATATAAGAATAACTTATCTAACTTCTTATTTCAAAGACAAAAAGGCAGCACATATAAGTAAACTTGTCACACTTAATTGAGCTATTTCAGCACTAGCAGTTTTGTTATTATCACCTTCTCATGTTCATATTTAATCCAGGTCCATTTATATATCCATATGTTGTGTATACATTGTTTGACTGAGGAGGCTGCATATGCTGAGGAAAATGTTGTTGAGGATTCATTGCATTCATTGGGTTCATAGGATTCATTGGGTTCACATTGAAACTCATCTGCATGGGTTGTCTGAGCTGATTAATGAAACTTGGATTAGCAGTTATATAACTTGTATTTATCATTGGCTGCTGCATTCTGTAACTGTCCATAATATTATAACGAGGAATCATGTTCGTATTTGGTTGTATTGCCATATTTGGAGTGAATGTTACATTAGGATTAGGGCTAGCAGAAGGTGCAATATTCTGATTTTTCTTATTTGAAGAAGATCCTGATCCAGACTTTTGTCTTTGGTATTGCCTTTGTTGTTGCTGAAATTGTTGCTGTTGCTGCTGCATGGACTGCTGTGACGGGTTTGGAGTTTGCATAGTACGCATCAATGACGTAGGTGGAGCCAAACTGACTGAAGGAGGGGGTGTCAGCTGAGGAGGTGGGGTTATCTGATTTTCTGGCATGATATCCATTATTCCATTAGTAAGCTGCTGCAGTTTAGCTAAACTACAGCTGTTTTGACCACCAAAGCCAACTGGATTGCCTTGTCTGACATTTGGCGGACATGGTGTTGCATTATGTGTAAGTCTCTGAGATTGTTGGTTTTGGTGCTGCTGTTGTTGTTGTATCAACACTTGAGTAAAATTGTTTGGTGGTGCAGCAGCAGCCATAAAATTCATCTGTGCAGAACTTACAATAGGCATATATGTGCCTGTGTTGGAAAGCATAGCAGAATTAACAGTGTCCATATAAGAAGTACCACAATTATAAGACAACGGTACCTGGTTATTGTTAAACTGAAGACTATATGTTTGTTGTTGCTGTTGTTGTTGTTGTTGTTGCTGCTGTTGTTGAGCACAGTCAGAAAATGAGGTGGGTCCCATAGCTTGTTGTTGTTGCTGCCTATGTTGTTGCTGCTGATGCTGAGATGGCTGTTGCATATTTCCATCTCCAGATGTATTCTGAAGCTCTGTACTGCTCATTGATGTAGGAGATTCTAACCCTGCTAGCTGACTAACATCTATATCACTACCAAACCTAGGGTTACCAGTTAGATTTGAACTGTTCATATTGTTCATTTGTTGGTTTGCCGAGAACATTTGTGCATTAATTTGATTGCATTGTGGACTAACATTCTGGTGTGGACTGAGAGTGTGATGTGGGTGTGGGCTAGGTAAATGTGGGCTTGGTCCTGGTTGATGAGGGCTTGGATGATGATGTGGACTAACAATATTGTGTGGACTGGGGTGTGGATGGTGAGGACTGGGTTGTGGATGTTCATTTTGTTGCACTGGTGGCTCTACACTAGGAACATTAACACTATGCTGACTGTGAACACTGCCAACACTTGCTATACTTTCCATGTTCATATTGTCTTCCCTCTGATGGACAAGAGGTTCAGTGTTAAGTGTTGTGCCAGCACTTTCCTCTGTTTGTTCTAAACTACTCTCCAACTCTGCTGCTATCACTTGCTCTAGATTTTCAGTAGCTCGCAAAGCCTCCTGTGTTGAAGTGTCACTATCAAAATCCTGCAAATTATCATCACTTGGAATATCACCCATAGAATTGTTATCTATTTCATCACCATCATCATCAATGTTCTCCATATCTTGCTGTTCCATTTCTTCCACAATGCTGCGACTAGCTAGAGCACTACTATCTGCTAGTATTTGTTCAGCATCACTTCCTAATGTCTCATTAAGTTTATCTTTTTCTGAAGTCAAAGTATCACATTCACTGAAAGACAGATCATGTTGTTGCTGCGGAGTAGTTTGACTTATGTTTTGATCACTATCTTGAGGAGTAGGGTCACTTTGTTCAGCATTAGCACATTGTGTGGATGTAAAATTGGGACTTTTCAAATGTGAATCCTCTACAGGTGTACACTCTACACTTTTTGGACAGTCTAGACTGTCAACACTATGTGGTGTTGGTATTTGTGGTGTTAGTGAAGGCACATCATCACTTATAGAGTCTGAAATGCATTCAGAACCTGATTCTGGCAGTACTTGTAATGGACTAGGAATACGAGTAGGAACTTCTGGTGTACAATTTTCTCGAACACCTTCCGTGCTAGATGGACTTGATTTGTTTGTACATGTTTCAAGTCTATTGTCGTTTTTTATTGGTGACTTGTGATCATTTATTTCAGCACTAGTATTAAGTTCATTGTCCGACTCTTTATCGGAATCAACACGAATGCTTTTCCTCAGAGCATTTTTCCTCAAGCTAGGAGACAATGATTTGAGAGATTTCGTGTCCAATTCACTATCACTGTCATTTGATGAAGAGTCACTAGAGAGGTTTAATTCTCCATTTGGAACACTTCTGTCCCTGTACCTGGAATTGTCAGTTTTGAGTTCATTAGAATCTTCATCCTGATCACTCATATTCTCATCTCTATTTGTATCAATAGTGGTGTCACGATCATCATCATTTCTATATATTCTTGGTCTACCTCGTGGTCTTTTACCTCTACCCCGTCCGCGACCACGTCCAAATGGCTGTAAAATAAATAATATTATCTTCAAATATGACAAGAGAAAAATGGCGTTACTTAAAAAAACAAATTTCGTATCATTTCATTAGATGTGCTATTTGGCAATATCTCAATTGTTTTTAGAAAATAAATCTTAAGCGTATTTCTGTACAGAAAACAACACTATAAGAAAAATTGTAAATTGTTTCTCTTAATAAATATTTGGAATGACTGATGTGGTTATGTAATTGTAAATTTAACTTTAAATTTTTAACAAAACTTTTATTCAATGCATGATACTTTTATACCATCAATTCAAACTTATTATTAAAGCTAAAATTAAAACTATTACTACCTTTTGTTTTTTCACAATTTCTATTTTTTTCTTCTTAAATGAATTTCTGGCAACGCCCTTTGGCCAACCCCTAGCTCTTCGTGGTAAGAGAGCTGGAGAGTAAACCGCAGAACTGTTCACTGATGTCTCAGTGTCAGTTCTAGAGGAGTTTGAGATCAGAGAATCATTCTTTGTACTGTTCATTATACCATCATTGTCTGAATCTGAAAATATTGACACCATCATTAGTATTAATTAATAATAAAATTCTTTGAAAAATGCAGGGGATAAATTTGCAAAACATAAGCTGTTACTGCAAAACAAGAAATGAGCCAAATTTTCAACAACAATGATTAAAGGTACATAATCTCTTATAAATCAAAATCATTTTGCAACTTAATTTCTCATCATATCAACATAATAGCATATTTGCCGAAAACATTTCTCACCTTTTAACCTTCAGTTAAATAAAGAATTGTCCAGATTAAAAGAAAAACAAGACAATATAATACTTAAGGACATTTTCAGGAGTTTTCATATAGACATAAAGGCAAAATTAAAACTGTCCAATAGAATTTATTAGAACTTGACATGTTGTTAGAATACAATAATAGAAACATTTGGGGGGTCACTGTCCTCATTTTTGAGATATCTGCCCCTGCATTGGACTTTTTTGCTATAATCAAGGGCAGATAATTCACAATGAAAACTCCCAAAAACTTTCATTGAAACAAGAAAGCTTCTAAGCAAATACCATTCATAAATATTTACCTTCATCTTCAGCATCAGAATCATACTTGGTTCTCTTGCTGTCATCATTTCCAATAGATAAGCTTCTGCTCTTTCTTTTTCTTCCACGCTTCCTACGAATCTGATGAACAATCAAAACTTAATATCAAACATACAATAAACGTATACAGTATATTTATACGTAACAATTTATTAATTTAAAAGAACAATTCACTTTGTAAAATTCAGATAAATTCCATTATGTGACCAATGTGAATTCATACTCAATGAATGACAAACTCAAAGAAATGTCAACATATGATCAAATTAAACATTCAAGTTTAAGAAAATAGTCAAACCATTTTCATGTTAAACAAAGAAATCTTGACCAACAGCCATATTTAATTAATAATACTGAACTGCTGACATCCAAATGAATTTGCAGCTACTTGCTTTAAAACAATGCTCTACCATGCTTGTTGTGTTAAGTTTTATGATGGATAGTACTTAAATCAACTTAATCAAAGCCAAGTAGTCAATTCACAAATTTAGCAGGATAAGGAGAAAGTTGCAGTTTTGATGAATTAGCTGTAATCAAGCTAAATCATGTTTGTATATTACAATATTCTAAAATGACAAAAAATAGTTACTGGAAATTTAATCTCTTTTGGTGAGGGTGGTGTTTTCACAGGTGTACTGTCAGTAACTTCAACAACCTCTTTGATAGGACTTAAATATGATCCATCCAAATCGCTCTTTATGGGACTGCTTCCGAACTCGTGTGACATACTGCTCACAAGTTTTGACATTTTTCTTAACTGAAAAATATGTGAAAATCTGAATAAATAAATATGCTATCAACAAAGAATTTAATTTTAAAATAAGTCAAAAATACATGTTTTAAGTGAATAACAACCATTTATGATTCTTTGTTTCACAAAATCATTACTAACTTGAAATAAGAAAGCAAATTAATTTGCTAGTACAAATGGTACAAGTTATATCACAATTTTTTCTTTTTTTCTTTATCAGGTCACAACAATGTTTTCATTTTCTATCCAAACTTGTGAATATGGTCTCGAATAAATATTTCAGTGCAAAAACATGCATGTATACATGTAGCACTACGGAAATAATGCAAATACATAAAATATGTTCAGTGTAAGGCCCATCATGCCTCAGAAATGCTTTTATTTTTAATTCTGAAAGGCCTTTTAACTTTGGTGTACTTTTATAGTACCCAAAAAGTTACTCATTAGCCAATTACATGTACTATTTATTTCATCTTTTGCTTTTTTACCAATAAGTATAATTATGGTGAATAAGTATTTTGTATGGAAGTCAAAATACTACTTTTACAACAAATTATTTCACATTTATTGCTAATTTTTCATTTCAGGTAACAAGCATTTAACATTCTCTAAAACCATTATTTAAACATTATAAAATTCATGTTTGCCCTTTCTAATGAAGTAAAAATTTATTTATTTCTGAAGCATCTGTGCCTTTAATGAATTATTTATTTATAATGGTAAAGAATAGAAATCTTTAATCAATTTCAGAAGCAGTAACTAAAGCAAGGATAACTTGCTTGGTTTCAGGGAAGTGTGACTTGTGCAGAGGATTTAAATAAAGCTTGAAGAGTTTAAAACGCTGGTTTGCTAAATCTCACAATTCAACACAAATTTAACAGCAAAGTAGTAACTAAAGAAAATAAATTGTTTATGATAATGATGGTGACAATCAAAGAGGAAACAATTTAACTAATAAGTTATAACTGATATTTTACCTCATTAGCAGTATTTTTCTCCTCATCCAACAAACTTTGACTAGAAATGAGAGGTGTCCACTTGAGAGCATCAGGATTTAGCGACAACCGTTTAATCTTGCCTGACTGAAGTTTCTCCATATGATCATTTACTAATTGTCTGTTTACCATTATCACCACTCTGTAATAAACAGGACATGAATGTGCAAAACTGTAGAAACATTCTTTTATAACTTTATTCTGAATAAGATGGAAAAAAAAAATTCATATTCATCCTTGGTATTTTTTTACCTATAAAGATTATCTACTTGAACACCTTTTTAAATTATTTCTTTTTTTAAAACAAATCTAGCTACTCAAGATCAATTAAGTCAGCAAAACTTCAATTCTTCTATGTTCACTACAGAAAGTATAGTCACATTTGTTCATTTTTAAGATTATTCTGAAATAAATGTTTTTCATACTTTTCGTTCTGGTAGATGATCATATTTAGCTGATGTAGAGTTTGTGTAATATCTTGAGGACACATTCCAGTTTGACGACTTATACCTATAAAATAAAGCATATGTGTCAGTTATGATGGCTCTGGAGTTTTTTCAATTACATAACTCTTTATATATATAGTGTATACAATTACTTAGTACACAGTCTAAAAAGCTCTTACACAATGGTAGTTCTAAAATGAATCACATGTAAACTTGACAGGCCTTATATTAACCTCTATATCAATATACATGTATTACTAAGAACAATTTCTGGCTTATATTTGGAAAGTCATACAAAAACAACATTTACCAATCTGTCCAATAAAATGAAACACCAAACAGTTTTTCCAAAGTAAAATCAAAAGATGATTATCAAAATTTATCATTTGTACCTTTAATAGTAATTGACGTTTCTTCTGGACAATTTGCTATATATTCTACAATAACACTTCTCCAATATGCCTGGTAGCTGACTTTACCAAGATCAGAAAGTGGCTTTTCAGGAGAACCAGCTTGACCTTCCCGCCGAGATAATAAATAACCTAAAATATAATTAATTCATAAATCAACATACAATCAAATACCAAAAACATCATTTCATTTAATTATAACTTCTCTGAAGTCTTATTACCACTTATTGCACAACTTATTAACTCCTAGGAAATCATACAATCTTCTTACATTCTGAATATATTAATATATAGACATGTTTTGATAAGTCATCTGAAGTGTCATGGCCAGCCAAAGATTGGCCAACACTTTTTGAATAAAAGACATCTTGTCATCTATTAATAAATTAAGAAAATGCTACCCTAGCACCTTTTATCAATGTTTCTTTTAAAATTCTGAACAATTCAAATCTAAAGACAGTGGAAAAGTACTTATATTAGACTGACTAGTTCTTTTTAGTTTTTAAATTATAACATACTAAAATCTATCAGAAATCTGCCATATCCTTTCCTCTGACACTGTGGCATGGTCATGATACAAGAGACATTGTACTTCTGTTGACAGTGTTTTTCCTGAAATGTTATCACAAAAGACAAATATTAAGGTACAAACATATAAAAGGTTACTTCAGGTTTTAATAAAGATTTTTTTTCTTAACAACGCTAATGTTAAGTATGCAAACAAAGCAGAATAAGAAGCATGTTAACTTGCATATTATATAATAAGAGGCGATCAGTGATCACATGTGTCGCCAGATGATAGCCAATTCAGCAGTTGTATTTAGGGGTGGACTGTTTGTTCCCTATGTGTGCATATGTTGCGCTACTTTGTAGCATGTTGCAGCTACTATTTATAACTGTGGCAAATCATGAACTTGAAAATGCTGACAATAGGCATAACTTAACTTGGTACTGATGTGTAGTTTGGATGAAATTGCACCAGTTACCAGTAGTTTTTGAGGAATAACCCAAACAAGTTTTGTGACAAGACAGACCGGTGATAAAAAGTGATATATACAAGTCCTTACTACTTTGCAGCATGTATCAGCTATTGTATAGCAGGCAACACAAAAATAACTAAAGGCCAAACACCTTTTTCATTCAAGGGCCATAACTAGATGATAGAATTTCAAATATCTTAAGCGTATCATATATTGGGAATGTCTGTCAAAATGGTGGCCAGGGGAGATAATAATTGCTATGTGAAACCATCTATTCTTCTCCATTGCTTTAATTATACATGTATGTTTTCACATATGTAAATTATTTGTAAATTCATCAGTTTACTTTGCTTATTTTCAAGTTTATTTCCCATATAACCCAAACAATTACCTTAGAAAAATATCCAACAAGATGACATCCTTCATCATCATTCTGTGTGAGAGCATAGAAGAGGAATGGTTCAACATCATAATACAGTGTTTTATGATCCAGGAATAGTTTAGCTAGTAGACATAAATTCTGACAATATATCTTACTGACATTACCATCTACCTCAAACACTGATAAGTCATTATAACGGTAAATCTCATTTGCCGGGGGATGCTGTAATCCACACTTGTTCTGAAATAAATATACACCTTGAAATGAGTCCTTAAAATTTAATTCGAGAAGAAAAAGGTGCTGAATAATAAAGTTATATGTTTCTTTAACTAGAACTCCGCGAGTTGGATGTGTCGCCTTGTGAACAATATAGTTTAGGAGAAATGGCCAGGACAAAAATGAAATATGAAAAGTAACAAAGGGCAATAACTCAAAAAATAATAAGTGCAGAGCAGCAGTTTCTATGCACTGCACTTCTTATCAATAAGATCTATCATTCTATGAAGTTTCAAGTCCATATCTTTTATAATTTATGAGACATAGCCTGGACAAAAGTAAAGTATGAAAATTAATAAAGGGTAATAACTCAAAAATAAGAAATGCAGAGTACCAGTTCTTGTACACTGCACTTTTTCTTAATGAGATCTATCATCCTATGAAGTTTCATGTTTATAGCTTTCATACTTGAGGAGAAATGACCTGGACAAAAATAAAGTATGAAAATTAACAAAGGGCAATTACTCAAAAAAAAAAAAGAAATGCAGAGTACCTGTTCTTGTGCACTGCACTTCTTCTTAATGAGATCTATCATCCCATGAAGTTTCAAGTCCATAGCTTTTATAGTTGAAGAGAAATGGCCCGGACAAAATTAAAGTATGAAAATTTAAAAAGGGCAATAACTCAAAAATTAAGAAGTGCAGAGTACCGGTCCTTGTGCACTGCACTTCGTGTTATTGAAAGAAGCCTGCATACCAAGTTTGAAGTCAATCCGACTTATAGTGACTGAGTTATGCTCCGGACAAGCTTAAGGGGACGTCGACAACGAGGCCAACACCACGGACGCCAACACCGCCGACAAAAAAAACCCTATATATCGCCTTTTCAAGGCAACACAAACTAGAAATGTGTCCATAGGACACGGGTGCCCCCACCGCGCCACTGTTCTGTCAATCTTTTTACTAAGTCAAGGGAAATAACTCTACAAATACTGGATAAATCCACAAGCGAAACCCCAGGTGAAAATCTAAATATGCTGAGCAACCTGCCCATAAGGTTTAATGACTATGTCAAATCCTTTTTCAGTAACTTGAGACACAAGTTGAAAATTGCAAAAATTTTCTAAGTGAAGGGCAATAACTCTAAAAATACTACATAAATCCAGACGAAAATACCTGGTGCACAACTGCACATGCTGATCAAGATTCCTGTAAAGTTACATGACTCAAGTCAAATACTTTTTGAGTTACGTGCGACACATGTTGAAAATTGCAAAATTTTACTAAGTCAAGGGCAATAACTCTGAAAATACTATAAATATCCAGACGAAAATACCCAGGTGCACAACAACACATGCTGATCAACATTCCTGTAAAGTTTCATGACTCTAGGTCAAATACTTTTTGAGTTACATGTGACACAAGTTGAAAATTGCAAATTTTTACTAAGTCAAGGGCAATAACTCTGAAAATACTAAAAATATCCACACGAAAATATCCAGGTGCACAACTACACATGCTGATCAATTTTCCTGTAAAGATTCATGACTCTAGGTCAAATACTTTTTGAGTTACATGCGACACAAGATGAAAATTGCAAAATTTTACTAAGTCAAGGGCAATAACTCTGAAAATACTAAAAATATCCACACGAAAATACCCAGGTGCACAACTACACATGCTGATCAACATTCCTGTAAAGATTCATGACTCTAGGTCAAATACTTTTTGAGTTACATGCGACACAAGATGAAAATTGCAAAATTTTACTAATTCAAGGGCAATAACTCTGAAAATACTAAAAATATCCAGACGAAAATACCCAGGTGCACAACTACACATGCTGATCAACATTCCTGTAAAGTTTCATGACTCTAGGTCAAATACTTTTTGAGTTACGTGCGACACAAAAGTGAACGGACGGAAGGACGGACGGACAGACGGACGGACGGACGGACAAGGGTAAATCTAAATGCCCGCCACTAACGTGGGGGCACAAAAAGTATTTTAAAGATAGTAAATAGACACTGTATTAAACAAGTTACGTAATGTAATTATATATTGTGAAAGCATTTACTACTCATTAGCAATAAAAGGATTTCTATTAATATAAATGACATAACACATCTTGACATACCATGTGTCTTTGAAGCACACTCCGACTTTTCATATATTTAAGGCAGTATTCACAAATGTACAATTTGGGTAATCTGAAATGATACAGAAAAAAAATTTTCTCATACGAGTTAAGAAATAAGAAAACAAGAGCTGTCCGTAAGACAGCGCGCTCGACTTTTTTATTGCTTGCCAATAAAAAAAGTTTTTGCAGTAAAAGGCAATACAAGAATCTCTGTATTTTTAAAGTGAACAATGGCCATGAGCATTAAGATATTTAGTGAAGAATTATTTTACTGAATTGTGTGATACCCTTGAACACTGCAGCAAAGTTTGAAATGTTTAAGTCAAAAGAGGGCTGGTAAGAAAGAAAAAAAAACTGAGTTGAGCCTTAAATAAATTTAATAGTATTAAACCCACTTTGAGAGAATAAGGTATTTTTACGTCACTCAGAACACCTTGGTAAATGACATAATAACATAATTTTTCAAGAAATCTATGCCAAGGAAGCAGTATATTTTTGTACAATCAGCATAATATATAGATTTGACTTTGTATGTGAAAGTATTATAGTTACCTTATAATACAAGTAATAGATAAATTTTATCAAGCTTTTTTAGATGTTGTCAGTTGGTCACAAGTGGATCTCTTTCAGTTAAGGGCCATAATTCAAATAAAATCTTTGACAGAATTACCTTCTCCTGGACATGTTTGGGAATCATGATTGTAAACAAGTATTCCAACTTTCAAATTAATATCTCAAACAGTTCAGTCAAAAAGTGGACTGGTACTAAAAACTTAACCAAGATTCTAAGTCGATAAAAGGCCTTAATTTTTAAAAACAAATCCTTGACAGAGTTACCTTCTCTTGCGTACAGATGGGGGTAATGATGTGAAATAGCATTAAAAGTTTTCAAAGCAATATCTCAAAGGGTTAAGGCAATAAGTGGATTTTACCCATATTCAATGTATTTTCTAAGTCAAAAAGGGGCATAATTCTGTCAAAAACCTTGACAGAGTTATGTCCTCTTGTCTGTTGATGAAGGTCGTGATGGTAAACAAGTATGGTCAGTTTCAAAGCAATACCTCCAATGGTTTTGAAATAAAGTGAGGTGGTACAAAAAACTTAACCAAGCTCAATACACTTTCTAAGTCAAAAAAGGGCCATAATTCTGTCAAAAACCTTGACAGAGTTATGTACTCTTGTCTGTAGATGGAGGTTATGATGGTGAACAAGTATGGTAAGTTTCAAAGCCATACTTGTAATACTTCTGAAATAAAGTGGGGTGGTACGAAAAACTTAACCAAGGTGTGACGCCAACGCCGACGCCGGGGCGAGTAGGATAGCTCCCCTTTTCATAGAAAAGTCGAGCTAAAAACACAAGTGCTATCGGTAAGACAGTCAGCTCGACTTATTCTCAGTGCTTGATTATCGAAATGTAGAACTTTCCAAGCTGAAAGAGCCATAATTCTATCAAAATCCAATTTATATTTATGGGCCTTGGACAGCGACTTCCTGTTATGCCCTCAAATAAGTGTGTGAAGTTTCAACCCACTTCCTTCAGTAGTTTTGAAGATAACCAAAGAATAACGCCAACACCTGGCTAAGTACAACAGCTCTCCTCCTCTTTGACAAAAATGCGAGATAACAAGTAAAGTTTATCTAGTTAAGATATGAGAAAATAAAATCTATGTGAAGGGTTCTCCTGATACATTGACAAATCAAAAGTAGGTTGAAACTACTTCATGAAGAAAATGGACATTTTTTAAAATACATGTAAAATTCCTTATATCATATTGTTTTTAACAATAAATAGCATAAATATACAATGTAATGGTATTACTAACTTGGCATATTCCTGTGGAAATGGAGAGGAGTACCATGTCTGTATTTCATATTTGCCAAACTCTATACATGGTGGAAATCTTCCCTGAGATGGCAGAACATTAGAACCAGTTGTACTCTGACTTGGTGTTGCAGGCAATGGGGGTACAGATCCTGAAGACGTAACTGGCTGTGCACATGATGACTGTGTAGATGATAGCAATGATGGTGTGGAAGTTGATGGTGGTACAGATGATGTTGTTGTAACTTGTACTGGAGTTGGGGTCTCAGCCACTGTATCTGGACTTGGTACCCTGTCTGGTTTGATCTCCCTTTTACCCTGTTGCTCTGCCCACTCCTGTAAACCAGCAGTGTCAAGCTGTCACCCAAAACTGGGTCATTAGAATAAGGCACACACCAAAACATACATGCAGGCAAGCAATACATGGCAAATAATATGAATTTAAAAATCAAGCTATGCACTAAAATGTTTTACAAACATTTAAAATTTCTAATATTGAAAGCTAACAAAAGCAAATAATAAAACTATAATGCAAAGATAACAGAAAACATTTAAAACCTAAAAACTTAGAATAAAGATACTAAATTAATGGATGTAAAACAACATATACTAACAAAAAGACTACCCCAGTACTTAATTGCTCACATGAAAACCTTTTTTATGTAATGTCAAATTCATTGAGAGGATGTATATATAAAATTAAGACTTCATATTGATACTACAACATTCAAAACTAGGCTAGTTATTCAGATCTTTTTTTTTTAACTCATACCTGCATTTAGAACTTTCCGAAATATGATAGAAAATTTATTTTGATCAGTATTTTTGGGATACAATCTTACACACTATGATATCTTATCTCAATAGATCCATTTCGCCAATATACACTAGTCATTACAAAATAATTACTTCAAAGACTAAAAGTACAAGTAATTTTCAATTGTTCTTGATCTTTAGACATATATGTTAATATGTCCAGGATTTTTTTCAACTATGTTAGTCAATTAAAAGATTATCAATATTTCATTTGTTTGATTTTTAAGCCAATTTAATTGCTACAAACCCAAGGATTTAGTTTAGCTTTAGAAACCTGATTTCTGTATAAACAGCCGAAAATATCAGTGAAAATGTCTTAAAAATTATAGATGAACAATGAACAACAGACAGCAGGCAAGTCTCAAATGTCTAAATAATCTTTTTGTACTCAAAATGAGATTTTAAAACAAGAAATTATAAAAATGCACACAGGAAAGTAACTAAAGAAAACATAAATAATACATACAAGTGCTTCAACTTAAAGGTTAAATCATGTCCCTTTACACACTAAATATGATTAAATAAGGAGTATATTATCCCATAATAACAACATTTAGCAGAACTTGATTTGACAAAGTTAAAATTGTGATGTGTATTCACAAGTATTTCTAAGTCAATCTCAATAAATAATAAAGCATGCAGCACAACTCCATTATAGTCTCAATATTTATTTCTAATCTACAATTCAGAGAGCAGGAAGACAAAATATATGTATAACCACTATATTTATTTCAAAACTAGTAAAGCTTTCAAGAAAATTTGCTAATATTGCAGCAACTTGAAAAGGTTTGATTATATGTTCATCTTAATTTTAAAAGCTTAAGCAATAATATCTTTATTTAAATCATTCAAAAATGTAGCACAAGAGGCACTCAGCAAGCAGTCTCTTTCTTTAAAATTCCACCTCACTGATGAATTGAGACAAAAGCTACAGACTAGAAGAAATCTATAGATTGCTATTCTGACCAAGCTCTTTCAAATGCTTTGTTAACAGCAGTTTTACAAGCTCAAAATGACCCTGCTTTAAAAACCATGTGTGCACAACTTTTTGAAATACATGTATTAATAAAACAGGCTTCTTTAAAATATTAGATCTCAGATGATTGCATCCCAATTTTTTTTTCCTTAATATTCCAAACAGAACTTCCTATTATTATGAATAATTAGAGACGATCAAGAACAAAAAATTAAATTAACAAAATTCATAGTGCAAGTTTCCCTAATAATTTATAGCTATCCAGTAATATTTAAGATTAACATGTAAGAAATTAAATGAACAAGCAATTATCATAGTATTGCAAGCAATCCATAAGTCCCCTACCGGATAGAACCCCATCAGCATTCTGAAGGGCCATTGGCCATTCACTAATGTGTAAATTTTTCTCTATTTTAAGTAAATTTGCAAAAAGCAAAATTCTTAAAGAGGAGATAACTCTGGAATTAAAGATGCAATTTCATAAAAAGTTTCAGCTCTTTTTGACTAATCACAAATATTGTTATATTTGCCATGTTTTAAGCCTATTTGTTTCCAAGGCAACCAATATTTTTTCAAAATAGGAAGAACAGATAAGACATGCATAATATCAAGACTGCCATCTACCCACATGTCAAGTTTCATAAAAATATTTCCAGTACTTTTTGAGTTATCACTGGATTCAGTTTATGTGTAAAATTTGCCATATTTTCAGTCTATGTGTTGCCATAGCAACCAGAATTTTCAACATAGGAAGAAAAGAAAAAGACGTGTATAATCTCCATACTGCCATCTACACATATTACAAGTTTCATAAAAATATTTCTATTACTTTTTGCGTTAACACTGGATCCAGTTTATGTGTAAAAATTGCCATATTTTCAGTCTATTTGTTGCCATAGCAACCAGAATTTTCAACATAGGAAGAAAAGAAAAAGACGTGCATAATCTCCATACTGCCATCTATCCATATATCAAGTTTCATAAAAATATTTCCAGTACTTTTTGCGTCATCACTGGATCCAGTTTATGTGTAAAATTTGCCATATTTTCAGCCTATTTGTTGCCATAGCAACCAGAATTTTCAACATAGGAAGAAAAGAAAAAGACGTGCATAATCTCCATACTGCTATCTATCCATATATCAAGTTTCATAAAAATATTTTCAGTACTTTTCAAGTTATCGCGGGATCCAGTTTTGTGGACGGACGGACTGACGGACTGACAGACAGACGGACAGACGGACGGACAGACGGACAGACGGACGGAGGGTAAACCTAAAGTCCCCTCCGGTAAACCGGTAGGGGACTAATAAGACAAATGATTGTGTCAGTTGAAACTGAAAAGATAACTATATAATGTTTCTGTTGGGACACAGGAAAAATAAAACTGACCTTTTTAAGGAGATGAAGTGCCTGGTCCTGAGCTTGTTTGAAGAGATCTACATCCTCCTGAGAGACACCAGGAGGTAAAACATTATCCAACTCCTCCCCATCATCACAATCTGTAATGTTAAGTTATCAATTATTCTCACTCTTAAAAAAATACGAAATAATTCAGTAATAACATTATATTTTTTAAACTTATATTTACTTAGAAAACCAATTTTTTACAACAAAATAAGTTCACAGTAATTTCATTACACATAAAAATTGACATGAATCTAAAGAACATCCATTTAACATTTTTTCTTTAAATTTTCTTGGCTATTCTTTCTTTAAACACTTATTTAACTCACAGAATTCGATGTATCAAGAACAATACAATAAAAAAAACAGGGTACATATTTTAAAGTAAAGCAAAATACATCTCCTAAAAAATCTACAAATTAAACTGAAAATAAAAGGATAAAAAAAACATGCAGGGTTAGCAAGTAAGCAGTGCACCATAATGAATGTGATGATATACATGAGTGAAA
This sequence comes from Ruditapes philippinarum, assembly GCF_026571515.1. NCBI lineage: Eukaryota > Metazoa > Mollusca > Bivalvia > Venerida > Veneridae > Ruditapes > Ruditapes philippinarum. The sequence goes on from NW_026862663.1 coordinate 951,059, forward strand.
GTGAGAGGAGTACCCCACTCTGCCATAACTGGTCATCAGAACAGTGTGTAAGCACCTTTAAGCCTTTCTGCAAACCTTAATTAATAGGCCATGTGGCTTCAACTATTACCTAAACACATAAAGCTGCAGCATACATCCTTACTTTCTGTTTCAATTGCTCATAATCAATCTTTTTTTTTTCTTTAAAGAGAAGAAAAGCAAGTGGGCCTTCATGCAGTTAAGGCAGAGAGGCGCAGCACAGGGAGGTTGGTGGTAGAAACTTTGAGACAGTAACAAGTGATGACATGAGAACATCCACTCAGAGAAGCATGCATACACATGGATGGTACATGAAAACATAGCTGCAAACACAAGAGCCGCTAGTCCCGCTACTACTAGCAATCTAGCTGCTATTTATCTGAGGTAGATCTTCGAGGCTTACCCTTCATTCCCCTCCCGAACCCAACCAAGCTCCTTGCTGGCGAGGAATTGCCTCCACTTGTTGTTGACAATTGGTCAGACAGGTAGCCATCTGTGTGAAGGTCCTCCCTGAACAATGGTCCAACATCCGATGCTGGAGAATCACTGCGAGACCTGTATCCCCTCCCTCTGCCTCGTCCCCTACCTCTACCCCGTCCCCTACCCCTGTGTAACATGTTAATATTAGCAATCCGCCCATCTATCACAGTATGCCTAATAGTTAATGATTCTTTTACATCAGTGCTAGAATTATCACAGATTCCAACAGATAAAAAATCTGTTCCATCTCTCTTATTTTTCTTACGTCTTTGAGTGTTATTATACACAGCTGAAGTTCTTTTTCTTTCCCCCTGTGCTGTAAATATATGTGAAAGCCCATCAAACAGTCCTTTAAGTTGTCCACTACCTGGAGGTTCACCTAGCTTTCTTCTCTTTCTATGAGCATTGTATAATTTTGATTTTCTTATCAATTTACTTGCTGCCTGCCGAGACTGACTATGTTTTTTAGTTTTAACTTTAGACTTCTGTTTAGAAGTTCTTATTTGGACTAGACCTGCACCAGAGCTTAATGAAACTCTCGACTTCCTTTTATCAGACGGTGTAAAAAATTTAGACAAGCCATCCACAAGGCCTTTTGGTTTATTGAGTGCAGAAAGTGGCTCAAAGGTGCTCTCCTGTTCACTATCACTAGAGATAGGTTCACCATTGGAAACTTTACATCTCACTACATTACCAGAACTGCTGTCATCACTGGCTAAAAGCTTCTTTCTACCAGGTTTTAAACCCTTCTTTCGAGGTGGTCTTTGGTTTGGAGGTATTTTGGGGCACTGATATTGCCTGAAATAGATTACTCATAATTCAAGCATAAAACATAAAACTGCCACCTAGCTAGAAGTGTATGCCCATCTGAAAATTAAAAGAATTACATCAAGCTAAATTAGCAAACAGTCAAAGCCTGAGAAAACTTATTCCTTTTATAAACAAACTTGTTATCTAGGCCTTCTCATCATTATTAAACAGTATAATGTACTCCCACACTAAAACAAACACCCAAGTATACTATAAATAAATGCTCCAAAAGTTAAAAAATTATATTAATATAATAACACCAATATTCACTCAAAACAGCTCGCTTTTAAAGGTAAACAATCACAAATGCATATTATAATTTGCTTTATGAAACAAACTGCTTTAACATTGTACAGTTACATTATGTGACAATACAAAGAGTGCAGCATAGGCAGGGAGATATATTATTAACAACAAGATATGTTTGTAAAACATGTATGCCCCCTATCAGCAGCCAATTATTGATGTGATAAGGTAATTATGCATGACTTCTGACCCAGTGATCAAACAATTAATAAGGGTTATCAAGTATCTACTGGTCATGACCTTGACCTTTGACCCCTTGACCCAAAACTCAATAGGGGTCATCTGCTGGTCAAGACAAATCATCATACAAAGTTTGAAGTTCCTAGGCCTAAGCGTTTTTACTTAATTGATCAGAAACCGTTTTTACTTACAAGGTCAATGTGACCTTGACCTTTGACCCCTTGACCCCAAAATCAATAGGGGTCATTTGCTGGTCATGACTAATCACCATGCCAAGTTTGAAGTTCCTAGGCCTAAGGGTTCTTTTATTATTGATCCGAAACCGTTTTAACATACAAGGTCAATGTGACCTTGACCTTTGACCCCAAAATCAATAGGGGTCATCTGCTGATCATGACCAATCACTATGCCAAGTTTGAAGTTCCTAGGCCCAAGTGTTCTTTAGTTATTGATCAGAAACCGTTTTTACTTACAAGGTCAATGGGACCTTGACCTTTGACCCCTTGATCCCAAAATCGAAAGGGGTAATCTGCTGGTCATGACCAATCACCATACCAAGTTTGAAGTTCCTAGGCCTAAGGGTTCTTAAGTTATTGATCGGAAAGCATTTTTACCTACAAGGTCAATGTGACCTTTCCTTTGACCCCTTAACCCCAAAATCAGTAGGGGTCATCTGCTGGTCATGACCAATCACCATACCAAGTTTGAAGTTCCTAGGCCTAAGGGTTCTTTAGTTATTGATCGGAAACTGCTTTTACCTAAGAGGTCAATGTGACCTTGACCTTTGACCCCTTGACCCCAAAATCAATAGGGGTCATCTACTGATCATGACCAATCACCATACCAAGTTCGAACTTCCTAGGCCTAAGGGTTCTTTAGTTATTGATCCGAAACTGTTTTTACCTAAGAGGTCAATGTGACCTTGACCTTTGACCCCTTGACCCCAAAATCAATAGGGGTCATCTACTGATCATGACCAATCACCATATCAAGTTTGTAGTCCCTAGGCCTAAGGGTTCTTTCGTTATTGATCGGAAACCGTTTTTACCTACAAGGTCAATGTGACCTTGACCTTTAACCCCTTAACTCCAAAATCAATAGGGGTCATCTACTGATCATGACCAATCACCATATCAAGTTTGAAGTCCCTAGGCCTAAGGGTTCTTTCGTTATTGATCGGGAACCGTTTTTTACCTACAAGGTCAATGTGACCTTGACCTTTGACCCCTTAACCCCAAAATCAATAGGGGTCATCTGCTGGTCATAACCAATCACCATACCAAGTTTGAAGTTCCTAGGCCTTAGGGTTCTTTTGTTATTGATCGGAAACCGTTTTTACCCAAGAGGTCAATGTGACCTTGACCTTTGACCCTTGACCCCAAAATCGTTAGGGGTCATCTACTGATCATGACCAATCACCATACCAAGTTTGAAGTTCCTAGGCCTTAAGGTTCTTTACTTATTGATCGGAAACCGTTTTTGCTTACAAGGTCAATGTGACCTTGACATTTGACCCCTTGACCCAAAATCAATAGGGGTCATCTACTGATCATGACAAATCACCATACCAAGTTTGAAGTTCCTAGGCCTTAGGGTTCTTTAGTTATTGATCGGAAACCGTTTTTGCTTACAAGGTCAATGTGACCTTGACCTTTGACCCCTTGACCCCAAAATCAATAGGGGTCATCTACTGATCATGACAAATCACCATACCAAGTTTGAAGTTCCTAGGCCTTAGGGTTCTTTAGTTATTGATCGGAAACCGTTTTTGCTTACAAGGTCAATGTGACCTTGACCTTTGACCCCTTGACCCCAAAATCAATAGGGGTCATCTACTGATCATGACAAATCACCATACCAAGTTTGAAGTTCCTAGGCCTTAAGGTTCTTAAGTTATTGATCGGAAACCGTTTTTGCTTACAAGGTCAATGTGACCTTGACCTTTGACCCCTTGACCCCAAAATCAATAGGGGTCATCTACTTGTCATGACCAATCACCATACCAAGTTTGAAGTTCCTAGGCCTAAGGGTTCTTTAGTTATCACTCGGAAACCATTTGGTCTACGGACCGACGGACCGACGGACCGACGGACCGACAAGTGCAAAGCAATATACCCCCTTTTTTTCAAAAGGGGGCATAATTAATATCAATATTCTTATAAAAACTTGTTTTGAATTTGAATTATCCACAATTGCAGGTTAACACTTTTGCTATATTTTGTGACAATAAATAAAACAGCACTACAGAGGCAGGGCTAAAACACACTAATGCAAATCAAAATATCATTTCCATTTAAGAAAACTTCTAAAAGAAATAACATGTACATAAAACTTGTCAGAAATATGTTATTATTTGAAATTATAAAACTTTAAGTCACACTATATTAGTTTGAGCCAAGTATCATGAATATTCTGCAAATGATTCAAGAAACTGCTTGTTCGAACCTTTATCATGAGCAATGACCTTGTCCTTAGATTTAAGCATCTGAAACCTGGGTTCAAAAGGTTGTCGCAATGATTCCCCCAATGAAATAAACATCTAACATTATAAATTTTAAAGGAATATTATGTACGGGTATCAAAAGAGATATAAATGGCCATCAAGTTACTAAATGAAGACAAACAACCAGGAGTGAAACATAACATGGCCATTCAGGCAAATAAAAATGAATCTCTGCGTAGGCAGAAGTGTCATTGCTTACTATCCAAACACATGTAGACTTTTATGGAGAACTTTACAGAACATAAACTTTTGAAAACTTTACAAAGCAAAACAGTAAGATCAGATTACTTATGTTAACAGATTTAAATGCATTAATTTTACCTCATTACCTTTTAAAATACATATAGAACATAAATATATATTATTATATACAGCAAAATTCAGTAAGTACGCTAATACTTAATTTATACACAACAGAGAAATGGGTAGAATAATGAGCTTTCATTTACCCAGTTCAAAGCTTCCCTTTCGAGTTTCAGGAATCATGCTAAGGTTAATGAAGTTAAGTTTGCAACTTTATCAATGAATCCAGGACATAACTGATAAATGCAATGTTTAACAAACTGAGAAGACTTTTCAGTACTAGCATTATAGAGACTGATCACATACAGTAATTTATGCTAGAAATAAAAACCAAACTTACTTTCTATGGTGCAATGATCTGCCATTGATATTACCAGACCCATCACAACCTGGAGTAGGGCATCTGAAGAAAAGAATGCTTTCATTATGTCTGTAAATATTATTATCATAACTTTTCAAAAATTTTAATGTGTCAATGATGGTGTACACTAAATGAATACGCTTAAAATAAAATAATGTTTAATGAGTACCACATTTTTATTACAATCTTGAGCTAAATACATAACTAACAATAAACTTACCCTAGAGCATGGCTATATATTGAACATCCAAGTCTATATTGTAAGCAAAATCAACACTCAATGTAATTAACAATTAAAAAATATGCACAATTTTGCACATTGTACAATTCGATTATAAGCAATTTCATTTTTTCCACAGTCAAACATAATATAACATTAGCACTTAATATGACAAAAACCTCTTACTGCAACTACTACTCATACTTACAAGATGATAGTGCTTGGCTACTTACTTTTCTTTCAGTTTTGCTTTTATACTATCTGGAGTTTTAAGACCTCCTGTCTTACTATGGTATTTCCTCCTATATTTTTCAGCCAACTCAAGGTACTTTTTCCCTTTTTTATTGCCTCTATCAGGATCACAGATATTACATACCCACTGGCCTGTAAAAATATATTTCTGCATGTAACATTTATTTCATTTCTTTGTGTAGAAATAAGTAGCATATATATATATGTATATTTCAAGCAATTACAGTTAACTAACAAAAGACGGTAGTGACATATACCTGCCATCTCTTTCATACTGCTTTTTATCAATAGCTCTGAAAATGTATGTGATTGCAGATCAGAAAGTTTTGATTCTGTTTTCTCCTTTCCAAAACTTTTCAAATTTAAAATAAAACAATTCATACAAAAGGCATTCTACAAATGATTATATATATGTACCATCACAAGGTGAAAAAATGTCAGACTGACTGGGCCTCAAACCCTGGACCACCTGAATACCATACCCCAACTCTACCAACAGACCTGGATGCTTACATATTCTCTTTGCTATTATCTAGACTGTAACATATTCCCCTGCTATAATGAAATTTGTCCTCAAATTTTAAATGTGAACAGAGAGTAAAACAAATTGACTTGGAGCTTTATACAGTCACTGTCCTCCATTGGACGCCATGTCATAGGGTGAGAAAAATGTAAATTATGATGGCCTCAAACCCAGGCCCCTTGGAATACTGTTCCGAAATTAACAACAGTCAAATAGATGAAGCCCATTTTGGCTCATGAGTTCACAGTATATGTATGATAAAATTTAAAAACTTGCCCAACTACATACCTTTAGGTGCTTTTGTAACAGGAGGATCACAACAGTCCATGTGGAAACCACGATCACAAGAGTCACAGAATAGCATATTGTCCTATTGAAATAAGAAATCAAACATTAAAGTTTATCACAAAATTATATACAAAATTAATGATATGCACCAACCAGCTTACTCAGAATATTAAGTACCTAGCCATGATACTCATATGGTTATTATTACAAAAACTTAAAGTACTTTTACTTCTTAAGGTTTAATTTTCTAGAAATGCACTGTTAAATTAAAGAAGTTTCCAATACTTTTATTTCCATTGATAAAACTAATTAAAAGCTAAATTAGATCATCCAATTCAAAAAGCAATTAATAACACAAAAAAGAATCATGTCATACCTCTCTACCAGCTTTCCGACAAAAGAAGCATGTTTTACACTCAATACACTGCCATCGTGTTTTCTTAACATTGGCAGTGAGTTCTTCAGAAAACTTTAGACAAGACGGATGGCCTGTGCAATTTTAAAACATCATGAATTACAAAATCCAATAAACAGAATTCAAAATCCAGCTTTTGTTAGGAAATGATGCATACAGGTGCTTAAAGCAATTTAAAAAGTAAATCAATAAAATCTACTTAAAATACATTGTACAAGTTGTGACAGAACAAGAAAATATGATGCTTGACATGCTGTACAGCTCATAATTAATTACGGAGTAATTTTTAGAGAAGGTTGTAATCCTTTAAATACACAAAACTGATTAAAAAAATAACCTTAGATTTACTTCATTTATTTTAATTTTGTTGAAAAAAAGAGTCTTGTGAAAAATTATCCTGCCTAAATTCCTTACCACTGTTCCCACAGTCAACACAGGAGATGAGCTCTTCTGGTTTACCATCCCTATTCTTCTTCTCATCACCAAGGCAAAAACTGCAAACTGGACACGGTGGACAAACCTCCTGTTAAATTATTCATACTTTTTAAGTATTATTTTACAGTAACTGCCAAAATATCATGCAAAACTTAACTGACTATTTAACTCAAAATGAATTTTTTGATAATATACTGATATAATCTATTAAAAATTTAATAATGAGAAGAATGTTCAAGTCTTTCAGCGATCTTTCTGACATAGTACAATTCCTGTATAAACTTCAAAGAATGTTAATATGATGTGAATTTTTATTTCTAAACATGTTAGCTTAAGTAAGTAAATAAGGATATAGATAACATCAAAACAAAAACAGAACAACATGCAACATAATTATGAAATGGATGCAACTGATGAACATGACATGAAATGATATGGGCTGGATTCTTTTGTGATTGTGACTGATGAAAATGATAAATTGGAGTCTGAATTACTACACACCTTATTTTCTTCTTCGAAGCAAAATGAATGGTCACTTGAAAATTCATCAGCAATGTCGTTCGGTCCAGTTCCAGCATTTGGCCTTTCTATCAATTTAATAAGCTTGCCGTCTTTTTCAAGTAATTTTCTACTAATGCCCTTTCTAATGGATGCCTTGATATTCTCAAATAAACTAGTTTCTTCAACTTCTACTGAATAGATACCTTCTACATATTTTTCAATTTGTTTTACAGTCAGACCTGTCTCTGAGCCATTCTTCAAAGCTCTTACAACAAATTTTGTTAAATCTGTCTTTCGACTAATTTTTAATGACTTAGGTCTTGGGCCTAAGTTAGGATCTCTATAGGAGCAAATTCCTTTATTTAATACTTTCAAGATAAAACCCCCTTTCACTGCAAGTTCAAGTTGTTCTTTAAGGGAGTCTTTGCTGACATTATGAGTTTGTTTAACAGCATGACAGATCCGATCATCACTAGGTCTTTGCTTTTGACTTTTGACCTTATGTATTGCTTCTAATAGCCATTTAGTGTATGTGGGATTGGCAGATTCCCCTGCCTCAACCTCTCTGACCATTTTGGACTTTTAAATGTTAAAATAATTCTCACAATCTCACATTTTCATTCCAAATCATTTCACTTTTAATGATAAAAAATATGAATTCATATTGCAACTAAGGTTATTGGCCATTTCCAGGACTTAATTATCTGTATGTACCTGAAAAACAATTAACAGATAGCTTGAATAAAATGTAAAAGTTAAGCGTCCGCAAAAGTGCACGGAACAAAGGCATATTTCAACTAAGCCAAAACAAACCGATGGGTACGCGGGAATGCTATTTTTTTCACAAAAAAAAATCAATTTTGTCGTTATTTCCTTCGATTAAACCAGTAATAACATTAAAACAGACAAATAAATATTTTTTCGAAATAAACGAGAACACAACAAATGAGCCCAACTAAAAACTAAAGCGTCCATGTCATTTCAATCGCACCAATTTCAGATCTCGGCGGAAAACAAAATGGCCGACATTGCAATTTTAATTTTTGGAAGTATTTTTTGAAACAAAATAGTGGTTTTCAGATGGCAGAATATTGTGATATGTTAGAATAAACAATTAAATAAGAAAAATATCCATTCATTTTTAAATAGACCCATTCAGCTCTCCTTAAAACTAAATCATTAAACGTAACATCGCTGTCCCGCAAAATCGGGTTTTTTTCACTAAAATTTCAACAAATTTGCCGTTTAAAATAAATGGGTTTCTAGAAATTCATGGACATTTTTGACATTTCAGTAAACTTAGTGCTTATATGAGCTTTACAAAAACATACCGATTTCTTTCTGTCTTGAGCTTTAACCATTTTAATTTTGTAAATACATAATAGATCACAGTTTCGACATTCTGTTCAAAACACAATATGGCTACCCGATGGACAACAGACGCTGTTCTATTAGTTGGGAGACTTTCGTGTGACCTAGATCAGGATTTTTATAATTTTATTAGAAATAAGAATATACTGGTAATATGTTTACTGAAAATATATCAAATTTATATTTATACATACAAAACAATGAATTTTATTTAAAATCAATCGTAAAATATCAAGTTAAAACCGTTTATTTTTTGTCACGTGATCATTAATCTCTTATTCTATCGTTTGTTGAACGGTTTGCATTCGGTCAATATAATGCAGCTACGTGATTGGTTCGCAACATTAATTGATACATCTCGCAATAAATTTGGTGATTGGAAAATGTCATCAAATCAAGTGATGCGCATTTACTTGAAAATTAGGTCACTGTACAGTCTCAAAGAATTACTTATTCCCAATTATGATTGATTAACATCTTATTATGGCATATAAATACGGCTTATTATCAAAACATAGTGTTCATATTGTTATACAGGTCATAAATATGACCTAATTAAACATTTGTTAACTAAAGAAACGTTAGATCTCGATTAATCACTCATTTTTATTTACTGATAATTTAATTTAGAACGGAAAAGACTTCAGTTGTTAAAATATATACGAAGAAAAAATGGCCCCTTCGCAATAGAGTTTGTGAAGACGTCTTCGAAATTTTATCATTTCATGTTTAAAATGTTGAATGTGGACGGTAGTTGTCGTACCGAGCTACAATTAACCTTTTCAATTATGCCGTGTTGGACTTCCTTTGGGGGATTCAAAAGATTATTTTCTTTATTTTACTCCCAGATAGAGAGGATATATAAATGCTTCATTATTTCTTAATTAGACTGACAAATACATGTACATTTATAATTGATAGTATATTAAATCAGATATATGAAAGAAAAGAAAAAATAAATAAAAAACTGATGAATTCTGATTGGTCACATTGACCATTGACTTTTTAGGACCATATAGATGGTTTAGTTGGCCTAAGAAGACTAGTTTTTACCTATATATAAGGATGTTATGATCAGCGGTAGTGTGTTAAGTCATACAGTTTATAGTTGTTACTTGTATTTTAGTTATTGTATTTGTATATGGAATATTATACTGAAACAAAAAAGAAACTTTCTCCAAGTTTGAATGTATATAGATACATGTATGTTAATTAGTTCAGTTTTTCAATCCTTTTGAAACTCGATTTTTACGTTGAATAAACATATTGGGCTTTTATACGGGGATTAGCTGACCGATTTTGCAAAAAAAACGAGTTTTACGAGCTACTACATGTATATAATTGTGTACATCTAAGTGGTACCCTTGAACAACTGGCACATACTTTGCGAAAGTTTCTTTTTTGGTTCAGTATACTTGATATTTGGTGAGAATAATACATTTCTTTTACGCTGGAGAGTTATAATATATTGAGTCCAGTTAAATCCTCGCCCAGAAAACCACATACGAAGCGTTACATAACACCAGCTATCATTTACCATTTTGTCTTTATGTAGTTACGTTAGGTAGGGTCCGCCATTCCACCTGCTGTGCCAGTGCGAGGTCGTTAACGTTGTCTATATCTGGTGATTTGTCCTCGCTCTTCGCCAAAGTTCATCCCAGATCGATATGTTCAATGGAAGACAGCGGGCAAGGGCAAGACGTTAACGTGGTTGCGAGCTAGAAAATTGGCTGTTAACCGGGCAGGGTTTGGTCTGGAAAGTTAAACCAGGACCATGAGCCTGCATAAATGGCAAAAGAGTGTTTGCCAGAATATGCACATAACCTGATAACCCTGTACTGTAAGGTTGCTGCACACAACCACAAGCTCTGTCTTTCGGTCCTCCATAATCCCTCCCCGTATCATCACACTTCCTCCACCAAACCTATCCCTTTCCCGGATGCTACATTGTGTGGAATGTTCTGCGACGATAAATTCGCACCCCGATGGTCTTACTCTAAAGCGAGATTCGTTGCTGAAAATAACCCGACCCCAATGGTTTCGTGTCCAGCGTAAGTGACGATGTGCCCAGGCCAACCTGGCGACCCTATGGCGGGGTCTCAGTGTCTGACCAGTATATGGTCTAAGGGCACCCGCTTACAGCATCCCAATAGTCTGATTACGTTGATTTTCAGAGAGCCGTGGCATTGCTGCGGAAAGTCTTAAGATTTAACAATAATGTTTTTCGAAGTAATTGATAAGAGCAAAAGTTTCTGTGTAAGAATTTTGCGTTTAAGTCCCCCAGCGTGATATAACTGCACGAGATTATCAGGTTTGTGTAGTGTATCAACAGGTCAAAAAAATGAGGTAGACTTGATTATCACCATGATGAGTACGCATAAATAATGTAAAGTTTTTTTTTTTTTTGGCTGAGTGTATAAGCAAAAAGTTTAAACTCTTATTTATTGGGTTTAGACTACATTTTATATGTATCTTTAACTATTTTTCCAATTTTTTTATGACAGTTTGTCAATTTTTATTTATATGTGATTAGATATGATCAAAACTATATTCATAACAAAATTTTTTGTTGGAATTAAAGAAAGCAACCACGCTCCTATGTAATACATTGTATAAATGATTGTTAATGATAAAAGGAAAATGTTAGCCAGCGGTCATTATTCAATAATTTATCATGTATTTGGTATTAGTTATCATAATGAGTATGTCCGCCGGTATGCGCATGATTTGGTTTGTGACTAAAACAGAAACATGAGCACTGTGGACAACGTGGGCTGTTTTTTCTATGAGACATTCTCATCACGTTAACTCAGACAGGTATATTACGTGATAAGGAATTTTCAATATTCTAGAAAACATTGAGACAACATCTGACAGGATTAATCAGACACATTTTCCCACTTCTCAGGTGTAATATATTTAATGACCGGTTCAAAACGAGTTTGGAACTGTCTAACTGAGACAATCTCAAACCATTTTATGTAAGACATTCTCACTATGGCAGGTTCTCCCGTGACCTTCTCACTGTCGGGTAGGACCGCCATGTAACATTCTCTCTGTAATCAGGACCTTTGACTATGTGGCATTCTATGTAGCAGGTCCTCTTTCTAAGCGACGCATTCTCATGTCAGGTTATATCTCTGCGACACTTCTTTTAATGTACCAAGAGCGTTTCCTTACTATATAATGGAAAGTCTCACATTCTCAGACATCAGAAACACTCTAGATCACCTTGCTGTGCTACCAACTTCTATGTTTCAGGACCTTTTCCAAATACATGTACCATCTATATATATCCACACTGGAAATAAGTACATTTCTATAGACTTCCTATCTATATTACAGGATCTCTTTCCTACCAGGAACGTTTTGTTTCCTGTTTATTACAGGACTTCTTCCTAGGATTATATAGCTATGTATAAGGATCTTTCTCTTGAACAATTCTGTGCTTGCATTGTTAGCTATAATACTGGACTGAACCTCTACACATAATTGGACGTCCTCATTTTTCACAAAATCAAGGGACATAACTCAATGTTACTCATGCAATATAGAAGTGCACATTTATACCAAAGAAGTTCTGAAAACCTTTTTGTCATATTCTTTGACAGCAGTGAATAGACAAAGTCATGGGTCATAACTCTGAGATTATAGGTTTGATATTTGTTTGGATTTAACAGCAACACCGACACATTAATTGTGATACCTTGCTAAACACTATAACAAGTAGACATAGAAAGAGTTGGTATAAATGATTTAGTTAAATTTTGATATGAAAATTAAAACACATTTCAACAACATAATAGGGTTGGTGCCTTTCTTTCACCTTCTTATGTTTACAAAGCATATGGTTACCGCTGGAATATCATTATGTATGCATATTTGGATGGATGGACATACAGACAACAGCAAATCTATTGTAAATGTCGTGAGTAATTATAAAATAACAATTTAAAACTTAAAGGTGATTTGTCAATGCCAAATTTTATCCCAATTGCATCATATACATGTAACCACATTGCATAGTAAAATGTGTAACAATAGTTATATTAACATTAAATTAAAACATAACAAAACTTAATCATGATGTTGAAGGAATATTAATAATATTATTACTTAAACCAAGTATTACCAATTAAACAATGGACATGTACATACTATGGTATTTCTTGCATCTTGTTTTGACCAATTCATAAGTAAACACATAATTTGTACGAATGGAAAACTGATGAACAATTCCTGAGAATAATTAATTTATGGAATTCTTAATTTACATTGGTGAGCAAGAAAAATAACTCAGTTAAGTTTTTGGTAAATGATAGAAGCATAAGACTAGTCATTATATATATTGTTTTAAATTGATCTTATAGTGGGTCACTTTTTTCTTCTTCAAATATCTGTTAACTGAGAAGTAATTTACTAAGTAACTGTAGATATTCAGTACCATTTACATACTCTAAACTCTAATGTACAGAAAAGAAACGTTTTTTTGTGAACACAAATCTGTGAACTTAATTGCATCAAACTCTACATTCAACATAGACTACACACCACTTTAACCATTTAAATATCATCTAAAACAATACAGTCATGCAGCAGTAAATATACTGAACTGAAACAATATTGCATAAATGCTATTGTTCTTATTCTTTAAGCTAAACATAATACATTACTTTCATAAATAATAATGTAAACGTTGTACATGTAGTATCAAAAATTTTGTTCAAAGTATCCATGCAGTTTTATAAAGCTTGAACAGCTTTTAAATGAAACTAAATAAAATTATAGGCTCTATCATAAACAGAAATATTTTTTCTATTATTGAGCAATGTCTTTTATCACAACAAAAATAGGTGTATCGAAGATCAAACAAGAGAAAAAATCTTAAAATATTATACATGAAGCTCTGACATACATTTTTCTTGAATAAAATTAAGCTTAGCAAAATACACTGTGTTCTCTTACATCAATCTGAATAAAGTTCAGATCCACTAAAGTTAGTTCTTGCACGAAGATCTGATTTTAGCCATGCCATCAAACTGTCCCTTACAAATAGGCATTTGACAAAGAATCAAAATATTGCTGTCCGTGGAAGTGAAACAAATTGTTGATTTTTGTTAGAAAAAAAATTGTATTAAGTAATTTGAAACAAATAAACTGAAAATAATAGACTCAATCTTTAATTGGCAAGACTGTTTTGCCAGTTTACCCAATGGCTACATGAACACATGTTTGTTCTCGGAACCGTAAATATTAAAATTTCTCAAAATTGTGAAGCTTGCTGATGAATGGCTGTTTGAAAGGTCATGATAAAGTGACCTCCTATGCCCGTCAGATCCTAATGCATAGCATTAATTAGGAGATGATTTTAATCAGATTGTGCTAACATCCTCTTGGGTCGATTCATGTCTTATATCTTCTTGGACTAGTTATACAACTATTTAACTTTCAATTTTGTGCTATACACACGTGTAGTGGCTTGAATATTTCAAACCTGTAGTCGTGGGGTTCTTGAGACTTGAATATTTTAATCCTTATCTACAAAAGTTTACTTTTGCTACAAATAGATAGTAACTGTTTAGCACTATCGTGTTTATCTATTTACTTTGTTTTCTTGCTAATTAAATATCATCCAAAATTATTACAAAATTTCTTTACCATGGTGCAAAATTTGTATAATATAATTGAATATATAAATAAAAGTCTGTTAACATGTTGGAAAGCAGAAAATAGCACAATAATTAAGTTGTAAAGTGTAAGCAAGTCAGCATTGGCTGCAGCTGAGTGCTGTTATATACCCTATGAGTGAATGCCCTATTGTACCCCTATGACATGATCATGTAACAGTTCATGTATATAATACATATTGTGAAGAGTTCTAGCTAAAGTCTGGCTTTTCTGGCACGGTACAGCCTGATCGTTGTATCACAAGGTTAGCTGCATAGTTACCACACTTTACACATGTTGCTAACGGCTTTTTCTGTACTAACTGGGACAGAAAACCTGCAGAATAAACACATGCTTTTATTATATTGTTTCAGAAATACATGAATGAAAATATTCAATGATTCATGGCTATTATTTTGTTCAGGTAATAAAATTTATGTATTTTATTAAGTTAATAAAACACATAAATTTATGTAGGACCTACATGACAATGGCAACACCTATATATGAATGACAATTATGCTTAATTTACAATACACTCTTATGACTGTTTTTATTCTAAACCAAATCAAATGTTGTAAAATTTCTATGTTTTATTTAAAGAAGCTTTGTTTATATCACAGAATAAGGTAGAGGTTGGTTTACTGCATGCATAATTATATACTGTTGAAAATAAAATATAATCTTTCTTTTATGCTCTGAAATATAACTGTCTAGAACCTGAGAATACAACATAAACTGAATAGAAATATTTTAATGGCTAGAAGTAACCTTCACTAGGAACAGACTGGTAATCTGAGGATCACCAGTACAAGCCCTGTTTATTATTTTTGCTTGTCATGTTCTAATTTTGTCCATACTAATATTTATCAATTTATGTAACTTCATTCACATATTACCTCCAACAAATGCATCCCCAGCACCATTTGTATCTACAATATCCTTGCTTTTAATTGGGATAATTGGGAACTCTTCTACTTTTCCCTCTGGAAAAAACAACAAGAAAACATAAAGTTCAATGTTTAAACTATGCAATACCTCTAATGGGTCATTTCTAAAAGTTAGCACTATTTAAATGCTTTTACAAGTAATAGTTTAAGTTTGATAGAAAAATTGTAGTCATACATACATATCTTTGTGTATGCAACTATGCTTCCTTTAATATAGATGCAAATTTCTAGCTGTTTATTATTTACACTTTTTTTGATATCTGTATTGTATACAACACATGTCATTTTAATATATAGAAATTACATATTTCCTTACTTTCATATTTCTTTTGGGTAAAGAAGAGATGTAATTTTACTCTTAATGACTAATATTCAACAATTTAAAGTAAGCCTTTAGTTTTTACGAACTACAAATGCTACACTTTTATACAAAATAAAATACAAAACAACATAAAACTACAAATTCTTTTTTATTTTCGAAATTATTAAACCTCAATAAGCTATGAAAAGGTTTTTTTTATATCCAAATGATGAACTAGTAATGTGAACTCTTTATCTAGTAGACTTATTTTGTCAAAATATCAAACAAAGAAAACATAAAAGTTGACTTTGTGATCAGACGAAGTGACATTAATTTCATGTCCAAAGACAGACTGAATGACACATTAATAATAATTTGCAAAAATCTCTGAACAATGTATGCCATCTGAAGTTAGGGCTTTTAATTTTCAGCTTACTTTTTTAAATTTGCAAACTTCAATTTTACAGGTTTTAATGAAACCAAATTCTAGTTTTTACTGTAGCCATTTCAATCCAATCAAACTAACCATCTTTATGCATGTATAATATTAGAATGTTATCACAAACAATGTGTCTTTATTGATTTTCTTTTAATGTTGCGACTTCAAAGATTTGGGCCCAGCATCAAAAATAAATGTAGAGATAAGATTTAACGACATCCAGATGCAATTTATAAACATTTTTACTCATTTAGAAGGCTTGATAAAAGTCAAAGTATATAAATGTTTATTTTGCTGATGTAGAATAATATGAAAGGAAATATTGTGGTATGAGTAATATGTACTGTTGTACGTATTGTCTGATGTGTCACCGCAATATACAGGTATATTGCTTATCACAGCGCCTCTACAACTTATGACCCAAAGACATGCATTAAGTTTCAAGTGGATAATAACAGTAGTTTTGATAATTAATGATGAATGCAAAACTTAAACCAAAAATTTTCTAAGTTTACAAAGGGCCATTATTCAGTCAAATTCCATGCAAGTGTTATTTGACTGTAACTGTAACTAGTGAACTCCAATTATTATCCTGGAGACGTGTTAAATTTCAGTAATTCAAGTGTTCTGATGTAAAACACTAACCAAGAGTTTTCTAAGTTCACAAAGGACCAGAATTTATTCAATTCAGTCAAAGTTATGCCAGAAATATTGGCCTTGGATATGACCTCCAGTTTTGGACAAGAAGACATGCATTAAGATTCAAGTGAATACCACAAGTATTTCACTTCACTTGAATCTTAATACATGCCTTCTTGACTATCCAAGGCCTATGACTCTGGCAGGTATTCTGATTCACATGTAATTACAATGTATCATCTTAAAATACCTCGAGTAGTTTTGAAAATACATGTAATAATTAAATGAAAATCCATGCTAGAGTTATAGGCCTTGGATAGTAACCTCTAATGTTGATCTTATAGATATGTTTAAGTTTCAAGTGAAAAATTTCAGCAGTATTTATTAAAATTTATGTTATATGCAAAAGCCAAAACTTAAACCAGAATTTTTTTTCTAAATTCACAAAGGGCCATAATATGGTCAAATTCTATGGTTAAGTCCCTTGGATAGTGACCTATAATGGTCTCAAATTACTGACAAAAGAGTTATGGTCTTGTTTTTAAGTTTGAAGTAAACATTCAAAATGAATGTAGTAAAATTATCAAACTTTATTAAAAATTCTTATATTAAGGTTGTTGACAGATCAACTTCCAAAAATTCAGGAAAGAATAACATAGAAATTACTGTAATGATTTTAAGAGGAAAATAAAATATAAATTAACATTTGAGCCGCGTCACAACAAAACCAATGTAATGAGTTTGCTACCAGCATGGATCCAGACCAGCCTGCGCTTCCGCGCAGTCTGATCTGGATCCATACTGTTCGCTTACAAACCCTATTACAAGTAGAGAAACTGATAGCAAACAGCATGGATCCTGATCAGTCTGCGCGGATGCGCAGGCTGATCTGGATCCATGCTGGTCGCAAACGCACTATGTTGGTTTTGTCGTGATGCGGCTCATTTGTAATGGTTACCATATGCAACAACTACAGGTAAATCTCCCTGAGTTATCACCACCATTCTTGGCTTATCTTTATTCTCCTTTCCCATGGCTGCCATCTTCAATGCAATCTCAGGAATTTTTTCAGTCTGCAAAGAATATGAAATATTGTACAGGTATATAACTTAAATATAATTATTTAACATAATATTTCTTAAGTCAATAGTGTAGAAAATTTTAAATGCCTTTATGCTGGGCATATTCTTCCCATTTTGTTCAATATATTATTAATTACTTTCTATTGTACTAAGATTAACCTTTTTTAAGCTATAAACATATAATAACTGTTATTAAATAATTTAAATATTTTCATAATACTTCTCAATTAGCTTCCATTGTGGCAGAAACCTCTTAAAGGAAGCATTTATGTATTTGACATAGACACCTAATCAATAGCTGTGCCAGTTCTCCTTAACTTTTTTATTGGGTTTTAAAATCACACTGACCCTGTTCAGGCCTTATCACGACTTTCCAGCTTTACTGTTCAGAATTAAAGCATAAACAGATGCAGAACCTTTCTATAAGCTAGCTGTCCCATTTGATTGAATACAAAGTTGGTAGCACTATTCAAAATCAAGGCAGAGTGGGACAAGTGATATCGCTGATCCACTCACCAATTTCTATATAAATTATTAAAGAAAACAGTTAATTGTTACTTACCCCTAATTCATTTTCTTTAGAAAATGTTGCTGCTTCCTAAAAGAAATACACAAATCAGTATACCATTATTCTTATCTACAACTAGGGAACTTTATATCTTTATACACATAAGGAGGCCACTTCCAAAATTGTCTTTAACACCTGTAATTGTTTATCTTAATGCATGTAAAATCCATGTAGGTAACTCTGTATAAATGACAAATCCCAAGTTGAAGTATTGTATTTTGTAACAAGGGATAAACTGAACTGTATGAAAGGAAATGATGATGTTCACCAGTTTAAAATATTACCAGCATAAAACATATCATCATATATAAGAATCTAATGTAGCACTTACAGTTTCATTCCCAAATATAATATCTGCATAAGGCAACACTTGGAGCATTTTATCTTTGAAGAATTGACAAAGGAATGGTGCAGACAAGTTCATACAGAATGTTTTACCATTCTCATGAGAGTGTTTGGCAAGTCGTAGTATGGTGGGTGGGCTAACTGTCAATGGAAATCCCTGTAAATCCAACATAGAAACACAAATTGAAATCTCTACTTAATAACAATATGTGCAAGTACTACAGGGTTACTTTACAATGTTAGAGAGCAAAACTTAATCTAAATCATATCATAACAAAAGTATGTAGCTAAGTACATATTTTGAACAATCAAAGATGCTTACTTAAATTTTATACAATTCTTATGTACACAACTGAAGAGGTCATATTTCATTTGCATGGAAACACTTACAGCACAATAATAGAAGTCAGCTGTTTCTACAAGCTTCCAATTTTCTGCATTATCTAAATGATCTTCAGTAAAACAGTTGGCAGCAGCCAAATTTGCACATAGAGATCTGGAAGAAAAACAAGCAACAGTATATACAATCTTATTTAAAGCTTATACTTCTTCAGTTTTTTTTTACATATTTTTATTTGATAATTCAGTCTTAATGATGACTATCAATCCTATGCAAGCATAATTACTCTAAGAATAAAATTTTATAAGTTTGCGAATCTAGCGATACAATGGCAGGCGAATATCTCTATCGAATTTTCTTTAAGAGTTCATGAACCCGTGACAGTTTGGTGGCTTCTTAAAGCCCTATATGCCTGAATGCAAACTTATTTGTGGAATCAATGCTTTGTATTTGAATAGGGGATCCAAACAACAAGTTTGGTCAAAATATATTACATGTTTCAAGAAAATGTGCTGTTAAATAAAATTGTAGAAAAAAAGTTAGTAATGGGCAGATGGTAAATTATTACAACTCTAAATATAATATATTGTTTTTAACAACTTTTATGAAATTGGCTCTGACTTGCAGTTTTCCAAACATGACTGACTTCTATCTTACTATAGTATGTAGATGTACCTGTTTTCGCCTGTTACAATCACAGCACAAGTGCCCGTTGGTTCCTTCTCTGTGTTTTGAAGTTGCATCTTCACACCCATTTCACATGCTTTATCTACCAAAATCTTTCCATATGTATCTTTATTTACACAACCAAAGAACGTTGTGGCATTTGGTTTTTCTATTAACCACTGCAATATAAAGAAAAAATCAATTGACTTTATCATATAATCAGTTACTTGTCAGAAAATGAAGACATATATTAAGTATATTGATAAAATTAACATATATACTACTCAAATCACCTTTAAATAGACTTTTGTCCATAATTTCTTTATAACAACAAAAGCTGGCAGTAGGACAGTACTCTCAACTTTTTTCAGTGCTTATAAGTAAAGCAAGAGCCTGGATAATATAAAAATTAGCAAAGAGGAAAATTTCAGTTACAAAAATACAAACAATACATGATATAGTTAAAAGTCTTGGATATTGACAAAAGAATTTTGTAAAGTTTGTAAAGGTTCAAAGTCCATGCAAGAGTTATGGCTATTACAAAGTGACCTTGAATTGTAAGTAATAAAGCATAACTCAAGTTTTAAGTTAATGCAATCAGTGTTTCTTTGAAAGATTAATTAATGTTGCAAGCTAAACCTAAACCATTTTTTTTTGTTATTCCCAAAGGGCTATAATTCAGTCAAAATCCATGTTAAGAGTTATGTGGGGTCCAAAAGCAATCCTAACTGGGCCTTTTTATAAACATGCTTTATACCAAGTTTGATTATATTTTCTCATTCCTAACTCTTGTTATTGTCCAGAAACTATTTTTCTATTTTAAGTGACAGTGACCTCGAGTCCTAGGAGATCTAAAAGCAATCCTAACTGGGGTTTCCATATAAGGTTGCTAAGTATATAAGTTTGATTACAATAAGTCATTCCATACTATAATTATCATCCGGTAACCATGAAGTTGATGGACCGACAAGTTAACTACTAACTATATACCCCCCTTAACTTCGTTTGTGGGGGTATAATAAATCCTTTGTATTCTTGACTGATTGGTAATGTGATATGGTAATCTGATTACATGTATCTGACATATTACATTTACACTAAAAGGTATCCACAACATATTGTATGATGTCATGGTTATCATTACTATCTCATCTACCTATGCTGCAGCTAGTTATCAATCATGATGTATTTACCTGTGCAACTTTTATAGAATTCAAAGTTGCTCCACCTGGCACATATTGTACATCTGTAAAACTTTTTGTCATGTCATCATACCTGAAACATTAAAATAATGTCACTTGACACTTCAAAGTGATAATTACATATTGGTATGCTAAATTACATATTGTGTGCATAGTGGAATCTTTACTTAAATACCTATATACATAAATGTTTTGATTACTGCAAAGTAGGTGAACATTCTATACCATAATATCATGTTACAATGATACACTTTGTAAGCTGATGAGAATACTGAGTAAGCCTATATTCATAATTGATTTCTTTCCATAATATTGTAACACCATCAGCAAACTTGCAATACACTTTCAACAAGAGCCATGTCAACATGGCCATCCCCCGCCGAATGTGTTTGCTCATTGGAAGAATGTATATGTAGTAGAGCGGAATAATTCCATTTTAAGAGGTCTTTTGGTAATGAAAACTGATGGCTATAGTGAATACAGATTTGAAACCTATGTGAATACTGATGGCTCAAAATAACAAAGGGCAATTACTGAAAAATAATGCAGGGTAGGTTATCATTCTTGTGTGCTGCATCCCTCCTCAGTAAAATCTATCCACCTATGAAGTTTCAAGTTGATACCTCAAATACCTTTTGATAAAAAAATTGAATTGAAAAATTAAGTATAAAAAAGAACAAAGGGCAATAACACAACAATTATAAAAGGTAGAGTTATCATTCTTGTGTAGTGCACACCTCCTGAGTGAGATCTATGCACCTATGAAGTTTCATTTTGATATCTCAAAGGCTTTTTGAGTTATGCTCTGGACAAAAAATAATTTTGAAAAATAACAAAGGGCAATAACTCAAAAATAATGCAGGGTAGAGTTATCATTCTTAAGCACTGCACTCCTCCTCAATGAGATCCATCCACCTTTGAAGTTTCAAGTTGATACCTCAAATACTTTTCAGATAAGCTCTGGACAAAATAGCATGAAAAAAAAAACAAAGGGCAATAACTCAAAAATTGTAAAGGGAAGAGTTATCATTCTTGCGCACAACATTCCTCCTCAATAAGATCTATCCACCTATGACATTTCATGTTGATATCTCAAACACTTTTTGAGTTATGCTCCACTCAGGTGAAAAATTAGGTATGAAAAATAACAAAGGGCAATAACTCAAAAATTATGAAAGGTAGAGTTATCATTCTTGTGCACTGCACACCTCCTGAGTGAGATCTATGCACCTATGAAGTTTCATGTTAATATCTCATAGGCTTTTGGAGTTATGCTCTGGACAAAAATCAATTTTGAAAAATAACAAAGGGCAATAACTCAAAAATCATGCAAGGTAGAGTTATCATTCTTGTGCACTGCACTCCTCCTCAATGAGGTCTATCCACCTATGAAGTTTCAAGTTGATAACTCAAATACTTTTAGAGATATGCTCCGAACAAAAATGTCGGACGGAACGACGGACGGACGGAAGGTCGGACGGACGGAGACTATTTCTATATCCTCCGCCGAAATTTTTCGGCGGGGGATAATAAATCTGACATTAGTTAGGCTGTTGGCAGCATGTCAAATCAAGTTTTGAAACAACATTGAAACCTAGTTTGTCTATTCCATATTAATGCACAAACATTAAATAATTTATCTTTAGTGATGAAAAATCAATATTAAAATGTTAATTCTTACATGGGTTTGTGCTTATCTTCTGCTAGTATAGCATTGTTGGCTTCTAGATCGTACCTGAAGAAAAATGAAATTATATTCTCAATAATCATATATGAAAATATATATCAAGAGTTGGGTTTCATAGTCTACGCAAAAAAAAAATCATTCATGTACTGAAACAGTACATTAACAGACAAGAAAACATTAACAGTGTCTATTCTAGGACGTGCGATTCACGCTTGTATTTCACATATCGCGCACAATTCAAAATTATGTGTGCGTGAAAATGGCGCTTCTATATAGAAAAAACTTAATAAGAAATCGTAAAACTTCCATCCTGCATTTATTTGTTTGTTTTGTTTACATGAACACTGGAAACCGAAGGGAGGTAACTGTCAGCTAAAAATAATAAATATTTTTCGTTTAAACTTTAGGGGGGACAACTCCTGTTCCCTTTAAATAAATATTTTTGTTTTAATTATT
Source organism: Ruditapes philippinarum (assembly GCF_026571515.1). Lineage (NCBI taxonomy): Eukaryota > Metazoa > Mollusca > Bivalvia > Venerida > Veneridae > Ruditapes > Ruditapes philippinarum. The sequence continues at coordinate 974,367 of NW_026862663.1, forward strand.
ACATCGGTTGAACGCCTCTCCTCGTATAACTTAATGCAGAAAAATTAGCGATATGTCTAAAGACAGAATAACAGATTTTTTAGGTAAAACATGCAATGAAAAAGCATCATCAACTGACGATAAACAGTCAGATTGTACAATTGTTTCAAGACTCAAATCAAATGAAAATGAGACTGCTAATGAACCTGGTCCTTCTAAAAATCCAAGCCCTCAACTTTCCAAAATTCTTGGGAAAAAAATCGACCCTTGATGCTTCAAGGGTTCTCCTGGAATTCAATACCAAGAAGCAGATATTTTTTTTTTCAAAAACTGTCATTTAATGCTGGCATGTAAATGAATAACATGTTAAATGAGGTCAAGCAATAAAACATGTAAATTGATTAAAACAGGCAATTTATATTGGCACCCCTTGATTTTGAACCCCCCCCCTTTTTGAAATAGAGGGGGGAAAATCACCCCTATTTTTGAATTCCTAGAATAGACACTGCATTAACAAGAAATGTCCAACGACACATATGCCCCACTTTCTAGCCCTTGACTCACATTTTTGGTAATTTTGTTATAGAAACTTGCCATAAATGGGTACATGGAAGTGTTCAATTATGGAAAAAAGAATAATAATGAAGTCAAGACTTTGTAATAAATAGTTTTGAAGATAATGAGCGAAACCATTCTTACATTTAAGGCCCCTGTGACCTTGACCTTTGACCCAGTGACCCCAAAATCGATAGGGGTCACTTACTAGTTATGACCAATTAATATGTGAAATATGAAGACTTTGTGATAAAAAGTTTTAAGTTAATAAGTGGAAACCATTCTGACATTTAAGGCCCTTGTGACCTTGACATTTGAACTAGTGACACCAATTGCAATATGGGTCATCTGCTGGTTATGACCAATTATTATGTGAAATAGGAAGACTTTGTGATGAAAACTTTTCAAAATAATCAGCTAAAATCATTCTTCCATTCATGGACCCTGTGACCTTGACCTGTGACCTGGTGACCCCAAAATCAATAGGGGTCATCTACTAATTATGACCAATCAATATGTGAAATCTGAAGACTTTGTGATAAATAGTAACCAAGATAATAAGCGGAAATCATACAACCATTCTAGGCCCCTGTAAACATGACCTTGGACCGAGTGACTCCAAAATCAATAGGGATCATCTACTAGTTATGACCAATCAATATGTGAAATATGACGACTTTGTGATGAATTGTAACCAAGATAATGAGCTGAAACCATTCTGACATTTAAGGTCCCTGTGACCTTGACCTTTGGCCTAGTGACCCCAAAATCAATAGGGGTCATCTACAAGTTATGACCAATCACTATGTGAAATATAAAGAGTTTGTGATGAATTCTTTTTTAAGATAATCAGCGGAAACCATTATGATATTTAAGGCCCCTGTGACCTTGAAATTTGATCTAGTGACCCCAAAATCAATAAGGATCATCTACTAGTTATGACCAATCACTTTGTGAAATATTTGAAAGATAAATAATAGGTATCTTTGCAGCACACTAAAAAAATTACTTATGTCTCATGTCACAACTGAAATGAAAAAAAGCTTATACATAAAAAGTGTTAACTTACTTTTTTAAAAACTCTGCTGTGCCCACAACTTGAATATCCAACAATGGATTTCCATATCCAAGCAATACACCCTCTCTGAAATTATCAATTGTTGTATTAAATTTATGTATAAAACTTATCATTAAAAAAATATGTTTCAACAAAGTTTTATAGACAATATAAAATGAAAGAATGCTTAATTTATTACTTTTATTTATTTCTAATTTACTCACTGACCTTGATCAGAAATGTCATATATCATACTCCCATTTCTGGTATATTATCAACAGAGAGATAAATATTACTACTTCATGTACACATCACTAGGTAGCACAATTTCTGAACTTGTCACATGTACAACACAACAAAAATGATATAACAATCTGCATGCCTTATAATATAAACAATTATTTTATTGGAACCTATTTCATTTTGCTTCAATGATGATGCAGTGCTAAGTACATCAAATGGAAGTTTTAAATACAACTCACTTTGCCATGATCCTTTATGTGAATGAGAAAGAGTTAACGATACACACAACCTATATAACTACGTGGACTTTCCCATTTTTTTCGCAATGGTAACATTTTAGATGGGATTGTAATGTTTTAATACTTAAAATTTTTCTGATTTGTAGAACATTCACTTCAGAATATATAAAAGACATACAGAACTGTTACAGAAAATGGTCAGGATAAGGCAGAAAATCTTATTAAACTTTATTAACCCATCTGATGAATGGACTACTCCAAATTCATTTTGACCAATGAAAAATAACTAAAATAACCCGCGGATTCACATTTATTTGCCTTCGAAAAATAAGGGGAAAACAGTAAAAAATAAATTAATTCAAAAGAAAAGTAATTTCCATTAAAATATAATTAACACTTAGCTAAACCTTATATAATCTGTTTTGATCTTTTTAGTCGCAGGCTGCGTATCGCCGTTTGTGTGTTCTAAGCTGCTATTTTCGTTCTTATCTGCCATTTTGTCAAGGGAAAGAACTCTAATGTACCGGAAAATTCCGGGATCCGGGATCGTATTAGATATTTAGTGTGTAAAACATTTCGGTCCCCGGCGTTTCAGCTCTTCACTAAATCTCTCCCATTTTCAGTTCAGAATAAGTCTTAACCTTTACGTGTGTTATACCAGAATGTTTATGCATTTCAATGAATGAATGAACAAATGAACGAAAGAATTAATTGATTAATTAATCTAATTATGATTTTGTAATATTTATAATGAGGCTAAAACAGTAGGAAAACAGTAATCAAAACAAACAAAACTGAACATAAACTTTATTAAACAAAACATATTATACAAACATGCATTTATTACCAACAACTTTAGAAAAACAAACTTTAACAATTAAAAACCAAGACACAAAACAATACATGAAACAGACATTCATTATCAAAAATTATAACTATTTAAACATAACTTGTACATAAAAATCATATACATTTAGAAAAACTTGTAAGACTTAACAACTGAGATTTATAAGAAATATATGTAACCATTATCACACGAAATTTGACTAATCACGTATAAAACAGACAAAAACTAGAATACTCTTAATAATCTGATTTTAATCTGGAATAATAACGGTAAGTGACGAGGTTGAACAATACAAAACAACACTTAACAGTCAAACATTTATGTTGTACTTTTATGAAATAAAAAAAAAACTATGACATTTTTATGAATAACATTTTTAAAAATATACATACATACGTAACTAACAACGGATCGAGGTTTATTTTATAGACTTATTTCAATCACAGGCGTTCGGCACGTTTACCTTTCCATTAATGGTCAAACTATCGTACAAAATCTCCGCTTTCAGGGCTGGGAATCAGAACTGCGTCGTTTCTGGTCTACAAAATGATAAAAAAAAACGAATGAAAAAGGTACATGTATGTTTTTGTTTATTACTCTTTTTGTTGGAAATGACAAAAATCAGATATATGTATTAACATGCTCCACTATTTTCCGTTTCCTTCGGTATATAATTATGTTGCTTGCACAACTATTTTGTAAAACATGTTATATAGCGAACTTGCAATTTGAAGCGGGCCATAATTATTTATAAAGTTTTGTGGATACGACGCAGTTTATATTGCTTTATCCATTTGTTTCCTTTAAATCAATTATATACTAGTACTTCAAATTATGCTAGAAACGTAATTTGAGTAGCTAAAATATGAACTGTATAGTGTGTCGTATCCACAAAACTTTATAACGTACAATTATGGGGTGGTTGTCTCGAAAAATTCTCGCATCTTAAACTTGTTACCAATCTCGTTTCTCAAACGTTATTTACGACGTCGTATATGTAAAGGTGGGTTTGTGTAGTTAAATCTTAGGCCGGTTTTGATATTGATGCATTTTTTTGCAGTATTTTATATCATAGTTAAAATTAGTTTAGAAAAATGGCGGGGTCAAGAAACAAGGAGGCCAATTTTTTTTTCTACAAATGAACTTCATGTACTTGCAAGAGAGGTGACTGAGAGCAAATCACTTCTTTTCAGCAATTTTTCTGAAATAATCCCTTATGAAAAGAAAAAAAATCTGTTCAGATGAGAGCAAAAGTGAATTCCTTTTCGTCCTGTGAAAGAAGCTGCACAGAAGTAAGAAAGAAGTTGGGTATATTGCATAATCATGAAGGAAAAAAAGCAAACAAGCAAACAAAAAAAAAAAAACACAACTTTTTACAACAATGTTCAAGTCTATTCAACGACGCGTAGGAAAAGGACGCAAGTAAAAAAGATGACGTCAGACGTTCAACGGCTGCGCGAACGCTGCCAAACTAAAAGTAATCCAAGTGTATTGTCACAATTGCGGTGTAATGTTTAACTGTTTTTGAAAAAATGTTATTTGAATCGAAAAATATACCATAAAGAGCACAACGCAACAATATTTATTAAGTAAATTAACAACTTTAGAAATCAAGTGGATTATCATGAAAATTTAAACGTTCGCCAAAAGACATTCATGCATAGTGTGACGGCCTGTGGGTGTTATGGATTTTATATCACTGACATAACTCAGTTTTTCCACTGGTTGGTATTAAATAAATACAGCATATTTGTTAATTGTGAGTAAATATGATATACAGGCCAAAGAAATGCACTATTTTCTCAATTTGATGTGTGATATTATAGCATATTCACGAAAAACTCATTCTATTCTCATCTAATGCATAAAAGTCGAGAAAACGGCAATGTTCAATGAATGCACGTAAAAAAGATGACGTCAGACGTTCGACGGCTTCGCGAACGCTACGTGAACAAAAGTAATTCAAGTTTATAGTCAAAATTGCAGCGTATTTTTTTAACTTTTTTAAACAGAGAAACATTGACATTTGAATCGAGAAATATGCCATTTAGAACAAAACGCTTATAATGGAAATTTACAAACTTACGGAATCATGAAAATTAAAATGTTCGCCAAAAGCTATACTAGCACTCTCCTGCCCAGTGATCTCCCCTTATCAGGGGGGTTATCAGTGAGAAGTTTGCTATACCAGTCCCAGTGTGATTGATATACTGTGGGTGATATGGATTTTATTTCACTAATAATATATAGAGGATATTGAATGAGTGTAAATTCAAAACTGAATTTATTGCACGAGTTGAATAAAATTATATTATGCTCGCCAGAGGCTCACATAATATAATTTCATTCAACTCGTGCAATAAATTCAGTAATGAACTTACACGAATTTAATATTCTATTTATCACATATCCAAGATAAAAACCGTTTAAAGTGAAATTAGAGTCATTTTTCATTGGCGCGTCTATAGTATAACGCTAACATTTATCGTTCATATATAACGCTAATGACGTCACGTCAAAATATATGCACGGTCGTGCAATACCATATTTACGGAGTCGCAAAATCGGCACGGGTGTGTGATAACAGGTTATAATACATTGTTGTGTATAACACTGAATTCTATTGGACGAGTACACAGCTTGACGAGGCGCGACTTCTTTATTTCACACCATCTATGTTTTAACATTTTGCCAGAACTTTATTTCTTTGCGTACAATATGGATATGATATGTATTGCTTGGACTTGCGAAATGAAAACGAGACTATATGGAGTTCAATATGCAATTGATTGACTCTTTGGATTGTAAAAATGAAAAAAGAGGCTTCATTGGGTACACTATGCTTTTGACATGGATTCTTTTGACTCTTGAAAACAAAATGAGGCTGAACTGACAAGAAGGAATCCAATATTATTCCAATAATATTCGTTATTGTAGACTAACGATGTTGTTATGTGGTCGATTTTTTACCATAACTTTCCGAGATGCTTAAGAATCTTCGTAAATTACGAACTTTTCGAGAAAATCAGAACAAGGCAGTCTGAAGGACAGCTAAATCCCCTTCCACAGTGAACAGTGTACTTCTTCACCTTTTACTAACCATGACCTTGATGTTGTGTCATGCATATCATAAGCACATGGGTGTAGCAACCTGGATGTTGAGTTCTGCAAATTGTGTCATGGTGGGGATCATTTGTGCCATGTAATTTATAAATCTTTGAATTGTCAATAAGTTATAGAGCGGACATGAAAAATAGATGTTTTTACATTGGACCTTTGATTGTGACCTTCAGGGTTTTGACTTGATTATAGTGCTCTGCCAATGGAGTCATAATGGTGATATATTTCTGCCAAGTTATCTTAAAACATTGCAGCGGTTTAAATGTCTTAAATGACTTTCTAACATTGGACCTGTAAGTGTGACCTTGACCTTGGAGGTCTCATAATTGTGATCACTTTTGCCAAGCTATTAAAAAAAATCAGAGGTTTAAAAGTTATGAAGGGGACAGGAAATGTAGACTTTTATACATTAGACCTTTAAAGGGACTCCACTGAGGTTTTTTTTTGACATGACGGGACTGGAAATATTTTTTTGAGATTATTACTCCATCTGATGTAGGTCTATACCAACAACTTATGTGCAAAATTTCAGATCATTAGCTCGCTTCGTTTTTCCAGAATAATTGTTTTAATTGTCAAAAATGACCTAAAATTGAAAAGCGTTTAAACGCTTTTCACTCAAATCGGACTGAGAATAACACAAACATACCATTTTCAGTGTATTTCAAGGTATATTTCTAAATTATCCTTTGTATATATTTCCATTTAAGGTGCAACAGTTGATCAATGTGAGAAATTAAAATTTTATGGTTTTAGGCTTATTAACCTCAGTGGAGTTCCTTTAAGTGTGACCTTGGGGGTAGCAACCCAATTATTGCGCTCTGCACATCTTCTTATAATGGTGATCAATTGTGCCAAGTTATCTTTTTAAAATTTCAGCAGTTAAAAAGTTATGGAGCGGACAGGAAATGTAGACTTTTAACATTTGACCTTTAAGTGTGACCTTGACCTTGATGGTAGCAACCAAATTATTGCGCTCTGCACATTGTCTCATTCCGGTGATCACTTAAGTCAAGTAATTTTAAAACATTTACAGCGGTTTAAGGATTATGAAGCGGACACAAAATGTAGACATTTTTTATTATGAAATGAAGACTTTTTAACATTTGACCTTTAAGTGTGACGTTAACCTTGGGGTATCAACCCAATTAGTGCGCTCTGCACATCGTCTTATTATGGTGATCACTTGTGCCCAGTAATTTCCAAAAAAATTCAGCGGTTTAAAAGTTTTGGATCGGACACAAAATATAGACTTTTATTATGAAATGAAGACTTTTAGACCTTTAAATGCGACCATGACCTTGTGGGTAGCAACGCAATTATTACGCTCTGCACACTTGTGCCAAGTTATTTTGATTTTTTTAGCGGTTAAAAAGTTATGGAGCGGACACGAAAGTGTTACGGGCGGACATACGATCAGACGGACTGACAGACAGACAGACAGACCATACTTTATGGTTTTATAGAACAATGCAACATGCCTATTACATAAGGTTTTTTTCTATGAAACAAATTGTTTACTTGTGCATGTCCGTGACGCTAGAGGTCTCACATAATCTAGCTTAATCCATCGGGCTGCTCTTCTTTGGGCAATTTAGATTTTATCTATTTGTGTTTTTGGGAGACCATACTTCGGAACCATATTCAAGCTGGGTTTGCTTTCTTGGATGTCCTGTCTATATGGACATCCCACGTGAGATTTCTGATATATCCACGCCTAGGTATTTAGTCGAGGTAACCGATTCTAATTGGACTCCATGAAGGTAGTATTGTGTTGGGATAGGATGTTTCCTTTTTTCAACGTGGATGTCTTGACACTTTGAAGGGTCAAATTTCATATCCTACTCCAACTTGATTTAGTCCGATTTGGAGGGTGACTGATTGGTTTGCAGACGCCAGATCAATGTATTTTGTAGTATCGTCTGCAAACAATGGGAATTTATGTTTTGTCGGATGTCATTTATATAGACCAGAAACAGGAAGGGTCCTAGAATAGAGCCTTGGGGGACACCTGAGGATACTGGGATGGGGTTAGAGCAGCTGCCATTCAGCACAACAGATTGCAGCCTGTTATCTAGAAAACTTTTGACCCATTTTAAAGTTTGACCTCTGATTCCATAATTAAATCGGTATTTATTTTTATTACTGATATATGATCTTGCAGGTTAAATGTTAGACACTACATTAAGCGTAGAGGTATTTTTTCTGACGTAATTTGGTTATTTGACGCAATATCTAAGGTCATATGACGTGTAAGCATTACTTCTTTTTCATGCTGTGCATATATCGTGTAACAGGCTAATGCACTTGACTCATTGTCCTATCTGTTTGGTAGATGAAATGTTTGAAGCGTGTTTGATATTAAGTTGGCACAATTTTATGCACTTTAATTGCCGCCTGTAAATGAGTGAAGATCATATTGGGTAAGTGAACATATTCTACCTTATCTCGTGAACATATTTTTCTACCGATGCTAAATTGTAAGATCCAGACAATTGCGAGATCCAGACGACCGATTATATTTTTCCAGATACCTGACGTATATTTGATTTAGTAGGTAACTAGGTACATGTACTTTCCTTATATACATTTGAGCTTACCTTCGATTTCTTTTCTTTTATATTTGACCACAGACATAATCACAATATATATATAGATGTAATATTTATGACGTAAGTAGGCGAGATGTTTTTAATACTGATATTACATGATTTAAAGTCATCTATAAATTATATGTACAAGCGTTGCACGTTTTAACAACCAGCAACAACAACAAATAAGCCAAAAGAGAAAACTTTCAAAATAGTGTATCACAGACAACTGTCAAAAGACAAAAATAAAAAAGACCGGCAACTTATCATAAGAGTGATTTTACTGCATTCATGAATAAATACTGAACATACGCTAAAGTATTATATATATACTATATATATATAAAGTCATTTAAAATGCCTCAGAATATATCCAAACATTTTGTACAATCCTGAAGGTAATAAATAGCGCACACCATTCAACTCCAACTGTCCAAAACAACTACAACAACAACAACAGCAACACAAAAGAAAACAAAAGAAAACACCCGTTAATTTTAGTAAACAAAACACACTGCGCTGACATATAGCGCCGTGGTATACCAAAACTATGTATTAAATTAGAAACAACAGCTTTCTTACACCCACTTCAATGGATGGAATAATTGTGTTCCTACAGCAGATAAGCATTTCTATATTCAATTAATCAATCATTTTAAAAATTCCGAGAGCTTAAATTATAATACTCATATCATTCCGACAGGTTTTATTCCCTGCGGTCTGGAGACCGCAGGGTATTGGTACGCGTTTAACTTTTGAGGCATGGAGGAGCTCGTGACCTGTTTTCGGTACATGGAGGAGCATGTGATCTGTAAACCGTACATGATTGGTTAATTGACCTTTTTCGAAAACCTAGCTAAATACCGTTTGCCGGTACGTTACGGATTTACCTCTAGGGAATTAGTCCGAATTACACCTAATTAACAACAAAAAACTATTACGTGATATTTCTAATTTTCTATAATTATTTTACCGTTTAAGGTGGAAAAACTTTTGAATGATGTGTTTGAAAATTATCAATGTTTCTTTAATATCTATCTCATTTACAATTTTATACTGAAAATCTACAAAATTAAAATATTCGTAGTGGCACCTGCCATACTAAAGTATAAAATAGAGATATTTTCTGCGTAAATTTGTGTGTTTACTTTATTCTTTTGGCTCGGAATTATTCAGAAATTGGTATTTAATCATATTCTTAAAAAGAAATAATTGTTTTTTGTTCGACCTTCTCCGGTCTCAGGTCTTTAACGGTCACCAGTTTCCAAAGACCTTCTTCTAAATTGATCGATTATTGTCAACTATATACCTGATACAAACGTTTATTTATCCCCCTAAACAATGTTGAAGATAGTTAAATGAAATATCTTATCACCATTAAAAATGTTCTCCGCAGGAAACCCTTTTACTTGTATCTTTCTGAAATATATCCAATAACAAACTGCCAGTGTAGGCCTATGGACCACGTGATGTTCCAATAGATACCATTATCGGATCTAGTCTTATCAATGGCCATCAATCTGAGATAAGCCTCGTTTCCATTCCTAGAGTCCAAAACATCTGTATCAAATGCAGATCACACCCCATTTGACCTCGTTTTCATTTTCTGAGTCCAAAATATTTATATCAATTGCATACCACACGCCATATAGCCTCGTTTTCATTTTCACAGTCCAAACTATATATTCCAAACGCATGCCATACTCCATCTAGCCTCATTTCCATTTTTTTGGGGTCAAAAAATTGATATAAATTCCTTATTTTTAAAATGTCAAAAAGTGAAATAAATATTGTGATGTAATATAGAACAGAAAAGAATAGAATAGAATTTTTATTAACGTTTACAATTCATGTATCTTTTTAATACATCAAATTAGATACATATAATGTAATGCACGTAATAAGCAAACATGTTTTCAATATATCACAGAGAATGAACAAATAATCAATATTGAAATAATTTGGTGATTTAAGAATCAGCAAGTTATGGCGTTATGAAAATATTATGTTGTAAATACACATACATGTATTTAAATATCACATCAGTTAGGGCATTACTTCGTTACAAACATGTGGAGAAAAGACTCATTCTTATTAAGATGGAAAATTGGCTAGAGTCTAGATGCATATATACGATTTCAAATACATGTAATACTGTCTATCTTATAATTTAGTAAACGCTTTTACATTTCAAATTCTTATTTAATTCTTTGCATTAAATCATTTCTAATTTTATTGGCCGAGTTCGTGTATTTACACGAATTGATTAGAATGCATTAATTGTTTAACTGTAACAATTCTGATATAATTTTGTTGATATCACATACTTGGTAGATACGTTCCTGTCGTTCCAACCTATATTCAGACCATACCTGGCAGATTCAATTCTTAACTTAGGGGCAGATATACATAATTTTGTGAGACATATTCTTGAAGATTTACATCATAGCAAATTCAGATAATTTTCCATACTAAAGCTATTTTCCACATATGCATATAAAGTATTTAAAACATTTATTAACAGCTATATGGGCAAAGCATTTTTGTTTAAAACAATTTACACTCTTTGTTTGAAAATCGGTATGCATGTTTTTACGTCAAATCTTCTTACACAGTTCCAAACATCAGAAAATCCATATTCATCAAGCAACTTTTTAACAAGATAATTATGCCCAGTTATTTGTACCGTTTAAACTATACTATTCTTGCGCATTTTGATAAATACCCTTTGCATTTTTTTTCTGTATTCATTAGCTTAAACCAATACTTAATGATTAACAAATAAAGGATATCGTCAAAGTTCACCACGTGCAATATGTTTTTATACTTGTATGACTACAAAACTAGTATGAAATTCTCTCAAGATCTTTAGATTTAGAGAAACCCCGTATTGGACATGCGTAATTCAAAATAGAGCCAACAAAAAAGTCAAATATATGGATCGGAATAGATAGATTAACATCATATTTCATAAAAGTCGCATGATGTTTCACGATTTGCCTACAATAAATTGATTATTTGAAACAAAGTAACCTGTATAGTTAAAGCGACTTCTAAATAGTTAAAATCATTTACAATCTCCAACGGCTCATTAATTGTCATAATACCATTTCCCTGACCTTTTTATCGACCCCTTTTTCGAAAAACAACACTTTTTGTTTTAGTCGTAATTATCTCAAGACCCCAATAACAACAATATCTATATACAGATTTAGGACTATTTTGGAGACCTCATCGAGTTTTACCAATTAAAAACATGTCATCGGCAAATAAAACAATATTTATACTAAAATCATCCAATGTAATTCCACTATTCATCTCACCTTGTCAGAATAATTCAATGTCTCCCATAAAAATAGAGCACAAAATATACATTTTTTGAGAAAAATACTGATTCTATTGGACAAGTTCAAAATTGCCAAACCTTTACCAATGAAGATTTGACAGCTGAGTACTCGTCCAATGGCATTCAGTATTAAACTCAACAATGTATTACATTGGAATTCATATTATGTTTGCAAAAGAAAGTAAATAAAAAAATATGTTTTTCCCCTTTCAAAACTTGATTTTTTTACATTATCCAAATTGAAAATGATCTCACATTCGTTTTACATACGACTTGCTATTTTCTTATTTCATATTCAAAGAGGTTTAGCATGGCACGCTATCTTGCCCGAGTTGTGTATAAAAACATACTCGATCTCAAACGTTTCGTTCCAAATATTTTCAATGAGGATACTCGGAAGGCTGTCACATATTCCCGTTGTCATGGTAACGTTTGCAACATTAGGATGACACACCATGTCTTTCAGGAGCATCCCATTTGATCTTTCCGAAGACGTATCATGTACCACAGGTTTCCAACAATCATAGCTTATTTCATCATCTTCTTGATTAACACTTGCACCAACGGCTAACAAGGCTAAGCCACCAGTGCCCACAGTTGCAACAAGTGCACCTGAAATCGAATACTTGAATTGACGTACATCCATTATATCTACTGTAATTAATTTTATATATTTAAAAAAAAATATTTTTAGCGAAGTTTTTACAGTCATAAAATGTTATCTCATTTACTGTCATAAATACATGTAATTAAGTTAAACAAGCAAATTACATAAAAATTTACAAATTCATATAAAAATTTAAAATATGTCTCGTCATCTGTTATCTTTATTCAGATACTGTTGGACACAAATGTTTGTTCATTAAACAAAAGTTGAACATTGATGTCACCCTCGTATGTATATATCTCAAAATAGCGTTCAGAAAGTACAACACAAAATAACATTGTTATTTTTGAATGATAAATCGGTGTAACATACCAGCTCCAGCACCTGTGCCACCTACCCCGGCACCGGCTGTTCCTCCGGCCAAACCACCCCATAATGCACCAGATGCAATAGTGCCCGCCCCTGCACCCGTTCCGGCCGTTGCCACAGCACCAGCTCCTGCTATCGCCCCACCAGCTGTTCCTACACCAGCAGCTGTTGCCACTGCTGAAGCTGTACCAGCCATCGCGCCGCCTGCTCCAGCTGCTCCTCCAAATGACGCACTACCAACAGTAATTGGCGCAAGTGCTGCCCCACCAGTACATATAATAGATACCGCTGCTACTGTCCCAACAACCATTTTTAACCTGAAATTGATTCTCACAGTTTACTGATTGTATATAGTAAGGGCTTTGCAATAAAGATATTATTAAAATCCATATTTGTTTAAACTTAAATGCTAAGATGCTGCTTAGAAGAAAAAAAAGACAACTTTTCACCGATATATATTGAAACTGTCATTCAAATGGAAAATGCTTTAGAACAAATATAAATGATTATGATTTCCTTAGATTTGCAACTACTACGACACTTTCATATGTAGTTTTTAATGTTAAATTATCTGAAAAGATAAGTTAAGATTACTGTTGGAACAAATTTTATTTTCTGATGAACCGATGTAAATGATGCCTTAAAGAATATTCGTCTGACAAAAAATAATAAAATGATAGAAAATCTAAATACCCTTTCTCGTTAATTAAATATGCGTGCCTCCGAATGCTCCGGGCTTTGCAGATATAAATGACCATTTAGTTTCTTTATCAAGTTACACATTTTTTGGGATTTTACAGCTTGTTTTCCGGAAAAGAGAGAGAGAAAAAACCACAAAGAAAACCCCCAAAAAACCAGAACTTGATTTGGCTATCATTTATATTAAAGGCACGCCAAGCCTCAGAAATATATACGAATTTTTTTAATTTATTAATTTTTACTTTGGAATTTTTGAACAGTGCGAGCATGATAAGTGGATTTTAAAAGATAGTATGAAGTAAGTGCCGATTAAAAAAAATAATAAATGTACAAAATAACTTGAAAAATGGAACTATCTTAATGGATTAAATATAATTTTAACCATTAAAGCAGAGTTAAATGTTAAATTATTGGTCATATAAGTAGAAAAATGTAAACGAAGTGGTACGTACGAGTGATACGTATAACATTACTAATAGAGACAAAGCAACATAATTATGACATATGAATACCTTTTGGGTAACTGTAACAGAACATTCATAATAAATACAATTTATCTTTTAAGAAATTAAAATAATAGTAGTTTTTGGGTTAAATGGGCCTTTAATTAACATTTTAAAACAGAAAGTAATGTACTTTCTGTTTCGTATCTAATTTTAGAACTCTCTGAAAATCATTCCATCTAAAAGGAAACGAGTTTTCTGAAAATTATATCACTTGAAATTACCTTAACTGTTATTTTGGTACATCAGGTACAAATATTCAACTTTATGGACTGTTACTGACACGCCCGTTTAACTCACAACGAGTGAAAAATGTCCATCGGTTAAAATGTTGTGAGCAACTTCCGTTCCTCGCTGTGAGCACCCGTCTAGGACGTTTGACACGATAAACAAGTAAGTTTTTCATATTTTTTGAAGATTACAGACATTTATGTAAAAATATCGGAATGCAGTTAGCTAGCGATGTGTTTTCCGAGTATGCACATGTAAAGATATTGCCTATTGGTCGACACTTTGATTGAAATACCGTGCGACGCAGTCACTCGGGGTAGCTGGAAAACTGGAGACAACTTCTCCCCGGACCAAATTTAACATTAAAAACGTCGATTTTGGTGAAGTGTTGTGCATTCTAACCTTAAACAGATGCCCACAAGTCTTCAGCGTAAATTATTACATGAAAGTCTTCATAGAAAGGAAGATATACCCTTTTTTGCTTTAATCCTCGTTGTGAGCACCATAACCTCGTTGTGAGCAAGACAATTAAGCGCAGTGCGTGTCTGGTTTTAATATGTTATTCAGATGGGGAAAGGGGGGCGTCCGTGGCTGAGTGGTTAAGGTCGTTGACTTCAAAACCACTTGCCCCTAACCTATTTGGGTTCGAATCCCGACAGGGACTTTGGATTCTTTCATGAGGAAGCTATCCAGCTAGCTTACGGAATGTCGGTGGTTCTACTAAGGTACCCGTTCGTGCCTGAAATAATGCACGGAAGGGCACCTGAGGTCTTCATTCACCAGTAAAACGTCGCCATATGACCTATACTGTGTCGATGTGACGTAAAAACCCAAAAAAAACAAAAGATGGTGAAAATATAATTTTCAATCTACCAAAGCAATTAAAAACGTTTTTGCGCAGCAGAATTTCTTTGCAAGACGTTGTGCATATCCCGAAGGGAGGCATATTAGTTTTGAACTGTCCGTCCGTCAGTCCGGCAATCCGTCCGAAAACTTTAACATTGGCAATAACTTCCTCATTAAGTAAACGGATTTGATTCATATTTGAAACAACATCCCTTGCACAAGACCTTCCTACGGGCCTGTATTTTTTTTTCCTTGACCCCTTAATGGCCTTTACCTTGAAGGTCAAATTGTTCAAAAACATTTAAGATTGGCCATAATGTCCTTATAAGTAAATCAATTTAATTCATATTAAAGCGCAACAACCTCTTGGGACAAGGCCTTCCAACTGCAGTACTATTCTTTTCAGTGATTGGACATGGGGTCGTTCAAGGAGAGACCGAAGCGAGGCATCAAGTATATACTTGCCCTGGGTCTGAAAAAAGATTAGAACTTCTAGAAAAAACTGTCAGTGATGCATAAAAATCAAAAGAAAAGTTTTGGTCATGTCTCTTGCAAAAACATTCGTGAAAATTAGCCTAACCCAAAATTGTACCAGTGGTGAAACACCTAAGAAGTCAAGAAGATTTCTTAAAAATGCCACTATTTCATGATGAAAATGCTATTTAAATGTCAAACACAGACTGTCATGAGCTTTTCTAGGAAAGACAGTGCAACTAAAATCATGAAAATGCTCGTGTTACAGAGCAAACAATCGCTGAGAACTATTTGAATCTGTTATTATATGGGACTGTCGTTTTTCGCGGGAGGATTACTTATTTTGTGTATTGTAACTTTTAACACTTCACTAGTATATTCTTAGCTTAATATATAATGGTAAACAAAAAAAAACTACTTATACCTACAATTTTGCAGATGTTTTGCTGTTTGTGCAAATGGTGGTGAACTAATAAGTGGTGGTAAATTATGTATTTAATTGCATATACTTCGTGTTGCCAGAGTTAACATAGAGGGCAGTCTGTGTGATATTTAAACATGCATGTATTTATCCTGATTTTTTATTCATGTTAGACTGGGCCAAGTTTATGTAGACAAAGAAGAACTATTGCAAAGAGAAACTATTGTGCAAAAACGTTTTGATTGCTTTGGGTAGATTGAAAATTGTATTCTCCCCACTTGAATTACATATTAAAACCAGACACGCACTGCGCTTGTCTTGCTCACAACGAGGTTATGGTGCTCACAACCGACGATTAAAGCAAAAAAGGGTATATTCTTCATTTCTATTAAGACTTCATGTAATAATTTACGGCTGAAGACTTACGGGCATCCGTTTTAGGTAAGAAGAATGCACAAAACGTCACCAGAAATCGACGTTTTTCAAAGATAAATTTGGTCCGGAGAGAAGTTGTCTCCAGTTTTCCAGCTACCCAAATGGACTGCGTCGCACGGTATTTCCATCAAATTGTCGACCAACAGGCAATATCTTTACATGTGCATACTCGGAAAACACATCGCTAGCTAACTGCATTCCGATATTTTTACATAAATGTCTGTAATCTTCAAAAATTATGAAAAACTCACCTTGTTTATCCTGTCACACGTCCTAGATGGGTGCTCACAACGAGGAACGGAAGTTGCTCACAACATTTTTACCGATGGACATTTTTCACTCGTTGTGAGTTAAACGGGCGTGACTGATAAAAGTGTACATTATTTTCATTTAGCTAGGTGATTTATGCGGAAAAACCAGAATTGACGAAAATCACGATAAGCGAACTTTGAAGTAGATGTTACATACTGAAATACTTGTTTCGGAAAGCAGAGGTTTGTTAAAATTTATTCTTACTTTCTTTTTGAAATATGAGTTTTAGACGTTATGTTAAGTTGGTTTAATGACAGTATGTGTTGTCTAAAATCAATATGCAATAATACTGTTAAATGAACTAATTAATTTATTATATATACTTGTAAATGCGTGTTTTTGCTGAACATTCACGCGTGTACATACGCATAATACACGCTTGTAACATCAACGGCATGTATAAGAGTCATACATGTTTATATGTAAACGAAAATAGAGGGTGTAATCATTGATAATGTACATGTATATATTTGAGTTAAAGTATATTTTGGTTAAACTGTGATTGAAAACATCAATTTCAAAATGAGCACCGATCCACAACTATAAGCGAATCAACAGGTAAACAGTTTTTACTTTCGGTTTCTACAACGTGTTTACTTTTATATCTATAAAATATACTTAATTTAGGTGGACTTTTATAAGTCGAACACGATAACGTTTACATAAATCGGTCGTACCATTATGATATAATGGGTTTAGCAAGATGTTCAGTTATTATATTTTGCACATTGATTGCAATATAGAAGAATAAAAATGGATTTAGTGTCCAGCTTTATTTGTCATCCAATGAAAACGCTGTATTTCTTCAAAATTCTGTGCGTTAATTTTCATAGAAGTACAAAAGTCGATACTATATCGAATTCCGTCCATAGTCGAGTTCTATTTTTCATAGTACTTCATAAAACCGCATAGTGACGTAATAAAGTGAATGATAATGAGGCCAAATAAAGCTTGACACTAAATATGTTAGTGTTCATCCGTGCTGTTCTACAGAAATTAGAAACATTCTCCTGTCACTATCGCTCCCGTCGAAGTTTCTAATTTCTGTAGAACAGCACGGATGAACACAGTAGCGTAGTAGTTAGAGAGTTCAGAATATAAAGAGTTCACGTTATGAAAATGTTTTTTTTATTTTAATTTTGCACATTTATTTTGAGTTCAGAATATATTTGTATAGTGTGTCACTTAACTTTCTATTTTCTCTTTATAAACCTGTAATTTATTTAATGTTTTTCAGAATTTGAAGATCTAGTTGGTTGTAAAAATTTAAAAAAGAATGTTTTTGCCAGGATTCAAACCAGGGTCACTGCACTCATAAAGCGAACATTCTACCGTTGAACAGATAAAAATGAGTAAATGTTTAGCTGGTTAAAGAATTAGGCGAGAAATAATATGCTTTTATATAGGAATAATCGACATCCATATTTGTCAATATTGATGTAAACAGATAATGAAAGGAATAGCGAATTCGAGCTGTTGATATATTGGTATAAATTTAGTCATGAACTTACGGTGTTCAGTTTGGACAATCGTGATTTTTATTTTGACCTTACCCGCGATGCACGATGGTACGATGGTGAAACAACGATGGTACAATGACATTATGATGAAAACGCACGATGGTACGATGGTGAAGTCGCGATAGTGCGATGGTGAAAACGCGATGTTATATCGCGTTTTCACCATCGTACCATCGCGTTTTCACCATCGCGCCATCGCGCTTTCACCATCGTGCCACCGCGTTTTCACCATCGTACTATCGCGTTCGTACCGTAGCGTTTTCACCATCGTGCCATCGCTTTTTCACCATCGTACCACAGACACTTGGGGTGTGGAGCTCAATTCAAATAAAAAGCATAGTTGTCAATCCTAGCACATGTACTGATCATATATATCAAAAAAATTTAATATAAGCCGTTTTGAAAAAAAATTCATATTTCAACGACTTTAATATTATTATAGTCGTTGAAATATAAATTTTTTTCAAAACGGCTTATGTGCTGGGATTGACAAATATGCTTTTTATTTGGATTTTAAAGGTGTTTTGAGCTCCACACCCCAAGTGTCTGTGCATCGTACCATCGCGTTTTCACCATCGTACCATCGCGTTTTCACCAACGTACCATCGTGCATCGCGGGTACAGACTAAATGAAAAATCACGATTGTCCAAACGGAACACCGTATGAACTTCTAGCATTAAATTGCTATTTGTTTAATTAACCTGATTATACGGTCAATGCACACAATTAATTAACTGTAAGTTTCATGAGATGTATGCAGTAAGCTGTGATTTAATTTAATCTGTCTAATAATTATACTAATGGGGTATACTACGGTTTTATAATATCTAAATGTCCTACGTGTGGTAACATCGAGACAGCGCAGGTTCATGTTTATTCTTATTTATCTTTTCAACGTTATGTTTTTTTTACAATGTTATTCTCCTCGAAAGCACATAGTCGCCGCTGTGTTCATCCGTCTGTCTGTCCGTACAAACAAATAGATACTTAGGTGGCTATGGGAACAATAGGTAACAGTAAATTTTCTTTGATGCTTTTCATTCAGTAAGCTCTTATGTGGTTTCTTTTTCTCTTACGTGGCTAAAAGAACAAAAGAAAGAACAAAAGAGAAGCGACATAAATACCAAACTTTGAGCACGTCCATCCCATGCATCCGTTCATCCCCTTTTCTTGTCCGGGACATAAGTTTTAAACTACAATAGGTATCATGAAGAAACGTTGTAGGTAAATAGATCTAATTGGAAAGATATGCTGAGCAAAAGAACTGTATCTCAGCTTTGCCTAATTTTGGAGATATTGCCCCTTTCAATGTTACACTTTTAACTTTGTCTGGGACATAGCTCTGAAACTATAAGAGATATCAACGAAAAACTTTGTAGATAGAAAGATCTTATTGGGACGATGTGCAGTGCATGCAAAAGAACTGTAACTCTGCCTTGTCTCATTTTTGAGTTACAGCCTATTGCTCACTTTTACACTTTAAACTTTGTTCGGGACACAACTCTGAAATCACAAAAGGTATCAACAAGAAAGTGTGTTGGTAGATAGATCTCATTGAGTAGAAGTGCAGTGCAAAAGAACCGTAACTCTGCTTTGCCTTATTTTGGAGTTATTGACATTTTTCAACTTAATACTTTTAACATTGTCCAGGACATAACTCTGAAACTACAAGAGGTATTAATAAGGAACTACTTCTATGTGTCCAAAACCTATTCAGGGAGAATCACCCGGTTCAACCGGCTCTTGTTCGTTTTGTTTTATTATGTTTCGCATTTATTTTGATAAAAATATACTCTATCTAAATAACATGGTTTAAAAATCAATATTCAAAATACGTTCAGATTAAAATCAATAAATATCATTTCAATATGCAAATCGAAACAAATCAGAGTTTATAAGCTGCTTCATACCCGTTTTTAGCAGTTTGCACTTTTCGTTAAAATATATTGCAATATAAAGTAAGATTAGATCTTAAACAATTGCAACAGTAGGGATCGAACCACAGACCTTCCATATTTCGGGCAATCACCTAACAGACTGTACTATTGCGGATATGACAACGACAGATACATTAGGATTGTGAGACTTTTGAAAACATTTGTATACACCATATTTATTCTCGTAAACTACACGGACAAAACCGAAGTGGGATCGGATATTTAAATGAGTTCTATAATGTATTCATAATTTACGGGTCAATAAAATCAGACTATACAAGCTTTATTTTTACGAGTTGCTATATTTTCAGATTTTGATACATTATGACAATATTATCAACTGGCGTGTACTCCTTTACTGTGAGCTCGACTGGTCACGTAATACCAGCAGCAATAGGCTCGGCGGCAGGTGCTGTAGTAACGGGTGTTAAATTGATGATTCAGACAGAACCTTTAGCTGTAGCATTATCGTCTGCTGTGGGTACCGGGACTTCAACAGGGGCCATTGCAGGTGCCCTTGTAAGCAAAACAGCAACCAGTGCAGGTATTGGAGCATTAATTGGCGGTATATCTGCAGCAGGCATGGGCTCTGTGGCGGCCGGTGGTATTGCCATGGCAACAGGACTGTTGGCGTCAAGCCCGTTAGGACTACTGACCGTGGGAACCAGTCACACGACGGAAGAAGGAAATATTTCACAAGATTGCTGGAAACCAGTCATTGGTGATACTACACTAGAACCGTCAAAAGGCATGATGCTGAAGGATCTGGTACGTCATCCTAATGTTAGCAGAGTTGAAGTTAAACATGAAGGATGTTTACCACAAATCTTCATTGAAAATGTATGGAATGAAAAGTACGAAATAGAATATGTCATATTACAAGACGATGATAAGATGTATTGTCATGCAAAACTGCTGTAATACACGCAGTAATACAAAACGTTAACACTATTTTAATTTTGTTTAAAAAACATTATTTTAAGATAAAAACAAACTTATGCCTTACATCCTATCTAAGGAGTAATTAAATAGGCTAGAGTCAATGCCAAATGTAAGGAAACTTAGAACTGTGGGTTAATATACCATATGAGTCAACTATTTTTACTCTTCTCCTTTTCTTTGAACATTATGTATCACTCAGATACTTTTTAAAAGGGAAGAGGCGTTTAAGATTAATTATATTGTTTTCATAGGTATTTTATGGATAAAAAATCTGAATTTATTTACAAATATACGTAAATGATACCTGCACGGTGAAAGTTTTTTATATCATAAAGGATAATTATGCAAATTTTGAAATAAGTCTCTCTAGTGATATTTTGAATAAGGCACTCATTGCAAGGAAATGGTCAAATAAGCGTTTAAAATGCGTGAGATAGGAAACAGTTTTAAAATTTTGAAATAAAGCAATCATTCAGCATACAGGCTCTTGTTAGCTGAATGTTATTCATCGTTTCTTAACAATAATAAACATGTAACATTTTTTCGTAAGGATGATTTTACATATTATCCAGTGTGACCTCATCTCTGAAAAAGAAACCTTCTAAAGTCATAGCTTTAGTTTTTAAACATAACGGAAGTCCAAAACCGTATGGTTAACCTCATTTGGTTGACCATATCTTTTTTTAAGTAATATAAGCTGTTAGTTTAAAACTCAATAAAACTGTAATTTTGTGATATATTTCTTTGTTTTAATTTATACAAAAGCAAATTCTTTGGTGAAACTAAATGTTGAACTATTATGTCTATGAATATCAAATGTTATGATTGTTTATTCAAGATGTGAAGATAAATAGGCTTCTGTTGTTTCTTTTATCTGTTTTTCGAAAATTGGCCTTTGTATGACATGTAACAGTTATTTGTGTGAAGGTCATTTTAGCTAAATATATATTTTAGTTGTTGTTTTTTACCTCATTTAATTCATGATAATTATAATAGACTAAGTTTCTTTTATGTTCTGTTCTCAGTCTTTGTGGAACTTTAAGATTCGTACTACAGGTTTCTTACAGTTGTCACAGGGTGAGAATAAAGTGCAGTCTGAGCGGGACTCGAACCCGGGACCCTCGGAATACCGTACCACGGTTGTACCGACTGAGCAATCCGGCTGCTTACAAATTTTCTCCCCTAAATAGTGAACAATTCTGAACCTTGACATATTCCCCTGTTATATTGAAATTCGTCATCAAGTTTTACAGAGTTACAGAGCAATGTAAATTAAACTCTAAGCTATATCAGTCACGGGCCCCACATTTGGCGCCAAATGTCACAGGGTGTGAAAAATGTGCAGCCTGACCGGGACTCGAACCCGGGAACCTCGAAAT